>NW_024349800.1:3173418-3689221 GCF_902729225.1 Pteropus medius | reverse complement strand
CACAGATATTTCTACTTTTATTGTGGTAAAATATACCTAACATAAAATTTACCATGTTTACCATTTTTAAGTGTGCAATTCTAATGCACTAAACATGTCCACATTGTTGTGCAGCCATCACCACTCTCCATCTCCAGAGCTCTTTTTATCTTTGCAAACTGAAACTCTGTCCCCATTAAACACTAATTTCCCATACTCCCCTTTCTCCAGGTCCTGGACGCCACAACTCTACTTTCTGTCTCTATGATGTGACTACTCTAGGGATCTCATATAAGTAGAATCATACGGTATTTATCTTTTTGTCACATGTATTTCTCGAGCCCCTACTACACACATAGGGAGTAGTTCTTGTAGCAATAAGGTGAAAATTAAATGAGATCAATGCAGGTAAAGCACCTAACACAGGGCCAGTTACAGAGAAGGAGCCCAAATAAAATGGGCCCAGTCCCCTGCACACTCCTCTCAGAGCTGTGGGATGAAGACGTGCTTCCACCTTGGGCAGGATAGTCTCAGACTTTGTTTCCCTAGGTGGCTGCTGTACCCCTTACAGACACCAAGTGGCAGCCTCATGCTATGGAGAGGGCTTTGTCTGCGGCCTGCCAAAGGCAACTGATAGAGATGCTAGGGGAAGAGGGAGCTTGTCTGAGAGACTCCAGGGGCAGCAGGAAGTGATTAAGAAGAAAGTTCCTGGGAATGGAACTAGGGGCCTCCGTCCTTTAGGTTTGAATCCTGTGCAAACAGCAAGGCCCCAACAGGGAGGGGGAGGGGCAAAGGAGAGGAAAGAGCAGCATGTTGGTTGGGAAAGGCAAGGAGTTAGTGCTGGACCACACGTGGGCTGAAGCCTAGCTAAACCACTTTTTCGCTGTGTCATTGGGTGAGTCTCCTCACCTCTCTGAGCCTCTACTTTAGCATCTATAAAATAGGTCTTCTGATAGACCCTTGGCAGGGTTTTGGGACAATAGTTTTTGTTGCCCACAAGAAATTTGTTTTAAGAAGCCAGACACAAAAGGTCACATGTTATATGGTTCAATTTATATGAAATATCCAGAAAAGGCATAACCATAGAGAGGGAGAATAGGTTAGTGGCTGCCAGTGGCTGGGGCAGGCGGGGATGGGGAGAATCCCCCTGATGATGGGGTTTTATTTTGTGGTAATGAAATTTTTGGAACTAGATAGAGGTGGTAGTTGTACAATGTTGTGAATGTACTGAACACCGCTGAATTGTTAATTTTAATGGCTAATTTTATGTTATGTGAATTTCATCTCAATTTTATAAAAAATCTGATTTAAGAATATTTTACCATTGTCATGACCATTAAAGGTAAGGGCTAGGGCAGGCGCAGTGGCATTCCAATCCAAGACTGGAGCTTTTCTCCCTCTAATGCTAGAGGAAGGAACTTCCATTTGTCTGTCTATGTGTCTCCTAGCTTCCCAATTATTCATCTATCCATCCATTCACCCACTCATCCACTATTTATCTATTCATCTATCTATCCTCCTATTATTCATCCACTAATATATCATTCCTTCTCTTCACTCACCTACTTGTCTAGTCATCCATCCATCCATCTACCCACCAACCTACTCATCCACTTATTTACCCACTTATCTACTCATCTACCCACCTATCTGTGTATCCATCCATCCATCACTCATTCATTCATCCATTTATCTATCCATCCATTCATCCATCTATTCATCTACCCATCCACCCATCCATTCATTCACCCACTCATCCACCCGTCTATTCACTTATTGATTCATTCATTCAGCTAGCCAGCCAGCCAGAAGACTATTTAACACCTTCTCTGTCCTGGGCACCATAATGTCAATAATAATCAACTCCAACTTAGTCCCTATCCTCAAGGAGTTACCTAAGTCCAATGGAAGAGACACACTTTCAAGTAATTACAACAGAGTATGATAAATATGCCAAGAGGGAAGCTTAGGAGGTTGTGAAAACCCTCAGTGGGGGCAGTTAACTCAGCTTGGAGTTAGGGGATTGTTGGCAAAGGTTTCTTCGAAAAAAAAAAAAGCAATGTATAAAGTATAGCAGTTTTTGTGGGAGCACAGGGGGCGGGGCAGGAAGGGAGCTTCTTGCAGGGAGAACTGCATGGTCAAATGCAGAGGTGAGAGAACATGGCACAAAGAAATGTTTAGCATCGTCAGACCTTAAGTGGTTGAAGTGGGGGAGGGCAGTAGCTGGAAAGAAGAAAGAGGGATGATAGCCCCAGACCAGATGGATAGGGACTTCAGGGTCATGACAAAAAAATCTGAATGTCATGTGGAAGGCGACAGGAGCCAGGGAGGGTTTTAGTCAACTGTGACAAGATCAGATAAGGTCTGCATTTTAGACAGATCCTTCTGCTGCAGGGTGGAGTTTGGATGTGAGGGATCAGGAATAGAGGTGAGCAGAGGGAAGTCATCATGCTGGTCCAGGCTCCAGACAATGGGGTCTTGGGCTGCTGGCCTGTCTGTGGAAGTGACAGGACTGAGATGGCCACATGTGCTAAGTGTTCTCACTCGCCTCCTCCTATCCCCAGCTGCCCTCAGCAAGGCCCCCATTCAGGCTCCTTTAAGCCTAGCTCGTTGTGCTCCTGCTGGAGTCTGATGCCATAAGGCCTCATGTTCATCACTTCTCATTACATGGTGGTTGTGGGTTTCGGGCGTCTACATCTGGCTGCTCTGTGGACTCTGGGCTGCTGTGAGGTACAGGAAGCAAAGGAGGGAGGAAGAGCCCTTTCCAGGGGCAGGAGTCCAGGATCCACAGGGGATCCTTCACCTGGCGCCCCGCCCCTTCACCCCGATCTCACAATCCCTCACAGGGACTGGTCTTGCACTACCTCTTACTCTGTTGTAGCTCTAGGAAGGGACAGGGATCTCATTTCACAGGGAAGGCAAATGACTTGCCCAAAGGCACGCACTTAGAAAACAGCCACATTGAGGCTTGAATGCAAGTTTGCCTGACCCCTCGGTCCCCTGCCCTTTCAACTCTGATAACCACTCCCTTAATATTCATCATCATTAGAAAAATAGCTACAAAGTATTATCCATGCTTACATTTCCACATCCACACATCCACACTGAGAAACAATAAAATGATGGCCAAGTACGTAGGCTATGGAGCCATAGCACCTGGTCTGAATCCTGCTCCTCTCCTTACCAGGTGAATTGTGTCACCTGGGGCAAGTCACTTAGCCTTTCTGTACCTCTGTGCTTGAATCTATCAAGAGGAAAATGAAAGTGACTACCACATGGATATTGGGATGGATCATAAAGTTAACCTGTATAAATGTAAAGTGTTTTAGTAACAGCTAACATTTACTGAGAGTGGGCCATGCATCAGTCACTGTTCTTACACTTTACACATATTTACCAATTTAATTCTCACAACAGCCCTGTGAGACAGGCCTCACTATTATCCCTATTTTACAGTTGAGGAAACTGAGGCCCAGAGAGGCAAATTAAGTTGCCCTATGTCACACAGCTAGGGAGCAGCAGAGGTAGAATTCAAACCCACGCAGGCTGAGCTCCAAAGTCCATGCTTTTATTGATGTACCCCAGGGACGGAGTTATTTTCAGAAGGTAATGGCTACAATGATTGCTATTACCACCATGCCACCATCATCATCTACCATCGTCTGAACCAACTCTGGGGCCAGGCCTCTGGGAAGTTGACTCAAGAGAAGTGACAAGGGTAAGCAGGGTACTTACTTCCTCCCTTTCATTCTGTCTGAAAAGAAAAACCCGAGAAGCCAGGCTAGCTTCTTGAGCAAATGAGAGAAGGAGTAAGGAAGCCTGGAGTCTCAGAGCTCTGCCTGGGACAAGCCCAGATCCCCTGTTCCCAGCTAGGTTTACACGCACACTCTCCCCACCGCTCCTACACTCCTAATAGGACTAGTAATAACACCATCTCTGTGGATGGGCCCTCTCAAGGAGCCCTGGGTTCTAATTATGGGGGCCATCTGAAATCAGCAGGCTTCCTCAAGCAATTAGAAAGCCCCAGGCCTACAGGAGCCTAACTTGAAAATGCAGGGGCAGGTGGGTGGCTCCCTCCTCACTCCCACCCGGCTTCCTCTGGCATCACCCCTGCCTGCCCTGCCCTACCTGCCCTTCTCTCTCAAGGACACCTCCCTGGCCAACTTTCCGTTTTATCAGAGAGGGTTTTAGAGCTGCCCTGATCCTCACTTTAATTAAAAGGAAACGTCCTCCTGGAGTTGTTGGGCTGGTTTTTCTTTTCCTCCTCGGAACATTTGCTCAGCCTCTGAGCCGGAACCTGGTGCCTAGTTAATTGAAAGTTCTAAATAAGCAAGGACATGGCCCTCTTGGGAGAGAACAAGGAGAGACACAAGCCTGCTTTTCCTCCAGGAGCGAGCAGCTGTGCCCTAGGCTGGTGGGCAGAAGGCGGGCAGGGGTCTGGAGGTATAACACCCCCGCCCATCAGAGCAGGCCCCCTCCAGCTACTGCGAACCCCATGGAAGCCCCAGATACCAAACATATCTGAACTCTAAATAACTCATGTGCAAATCTTTCTACAGATAAATGACAATATAGAGCAAAATGAAGGGCCTAGAATGCTCCCATCTTCCCTCCAGCTGGAGATAATCATTGCTAACACCTGGGTGCGTACAGCCTTCCGGAACCTTCTGGACACTTTACATAAAAAAATGATTTTATTGCCTTTCCCTCTTGATTATATAAGTGATAGATGTTCATTGTAAACAGCTTGGAAAATAGTTTCGAAAGCGTAGAAAACGTTTTTACTGTCTACCCATAATGTTATACCGAGAGACTATATTTAGAGAAGTAGAGTGTAAAAGGTGTGGGCTCTGGAGCTGGACAGTCCCGGCCTTGGTGAGGAACTTAATTTCTGTGCCTCAGTTATCCCATTTGAATGGGAATCAAACAAGAGTGGCCACCTCAGGAGTTGTTATGAGGAGGAACGAGATCATTGGATATCCTGTCTAGTCCTATTCAATAAATTTAGCCAGTACTGCTGCACACAGTGTTAAAATCTTGGGAAAATTTCCTTTCAGGTGTATAATAATACAACACAACACAATACAATACTGCACAATACAATACAATACAGCACAACACAATACAACACAACACAACGCAATACAATATAATGCAACACAATACAATATGACACAATACAATACATAATATAATATGACACAATATAATACAACATAATATAATATGACACAATATAATACAACACAATACAATATAATACTATGCAGTACAACATAAATATTATGTATTCATAATTTCGAATCCCATTTATTTTCACTCATCATTGAATTTTGGACATTTTTAGAAAAATGACATTTATAACATCACTTTTAATGGCAGGGGTCATGTTTTATGGGCTGGGAGTGTCATTTATTTCACAACTCTGTTGTTAAACTTCTGGGAGACTTTCCTTTGTTGCTGTTGTTATATATAATAGTGCAATGAAAATTTCTAAATACAAAATTTGGCCAGCATTTCTTAGTATTTCCTAAGAAAGAGATTCCTAGAAGTGGAATTGCTGAGTCAAAAAATATTCTTACTATATTTTATTACCAGATTATGTCCAGAATGCTTTTTAAAAAATCAGTTTGGGCATCTGTCCTACCTCTGTGAATGTGTTTGATTCCCTGCATCCTTGCTGATACTGCTGCATATGATTTTTAAAAGTCTTGCAGATTGAATGGATGAGGAAGATCTCTCTTGCTGCTTTAGTTACTAGGGGAAAAGATGAGTATTTGGGTATTTAGTAGTTGAAAGAGCAGATTTCTCATCTCTTTGCACTTCTGGTTCCTTCCCTATAAATTGAGGATAATAATACCTATTTCATAGAGTTGTTGTAAAGATTAAATGAGTTAATACATATAAAACTTTCAGAGCCCTTCTTTATGCTAAATAAACCTTGGCAAGTATTATAATCTTTGTTGCCAGATTACACAGGCATAATCCAGGGCCTGTCTTTTGAAGAAAAAGCGCTGTGTGATTTCATGTAGGTCTCATGTCTTCTCTGGTCCTCGGTTTCTGAATCTGTTAAGTGGGGTTGAGAAGGCCTGTCTTGCCTGCTTTCGAAGTTTGTTGGGAGAACTGAAAGAGAGCCAGGCACGTGTGAGGGTTTACTGCTTCTCTTCTTGTTTGATGGGTCTCAGTTTCCAAAGAGTGGTACTGAAGTCTTCCTAGTGGGTAGGTGCCAAAGCCAAGATTTGAAAGACAAGTTGGAATTAGCTAGCTGGATGTAGCCCAAGGCTGCCTGATACCCAAGAAAGATCAGGGTTTAGTACTGAGGAAGGAGGAAAAAATGGCTTTTGGTTCACCAGCCAACTGTGTCTTTCATACTATCTCCAGAGACTACTTCAACAGACAGGAAAGTGGGCTCTATGGAACTCAATGTTCCCCACGGGAGGGAGCATCCTGGATGCTGCCAGCCAGGAGCCTCTACTTGGCTGCCTTGCCTCGTTTGCTCCTGGTCATGTTCCCCTTGGGTCTCGGCAAGTTCTGGGGACTCAGGAAGCAGGGGATAGATCTGACTCTTCTATTAGGGGACAAGGAAAGCAGGAAGCCTGGCCCAGCCCTTGCCTTCCCCAGCCCCCATGAGTTGGAGCTGAGACCCCACCAGGGACCTCCTATCACCAGAGTTCTGACCTTGGGGAGCTGGTGCCAACTCAGAAGGGGTAGGGCTAAATTAAGAGGCCTGCTGCTCCCACCCCAGTTCAGAGTAGTGCCTGGCATATAGCAAGTGCTCAATAAATTTTTATTTACCCATTAAATCAATTTTTTAAAAGATTTGATCCCAAGCTTTGGGCAAGTTATTGATCCTCCCCAGGCCTCATATTCCTCATCTACATAAATGGGAAAGTAAAGAAGAAAAACTGATAGAACAATCTCTGTCCTATCCTTATGGAGCTTCCTGCCCCTAGATCAGCAAGCTTTATCTGTCACTTTTCCCACCCTTCTCCTTTCACTGAAAAGGACTAGAGAGAAAGAAAGCTTCTGGAGCCCTGGGCCTCCAAGTGCCACCCCAACCAGCAGCATCTGGGAACTTGTTAGATAGGCATATGACCAGGACCCACTCCAGACCTCCTGAATCAGGTGATGACAGTGCTCCAGTCTGAGAACCACTGATGTTCCCAAGTGCAGGTAATGCTGCTGGTCCAGGGACTTTGAGAACCACTCGACCCTGGCTCCATTTTAGAATCACCAGGGGCTTTAAAAAAGATGAAGCCTCAGCCTCCCCACTAAAGATTCTGAGTTAATGGATCTGAGGTTAGGCATGACAGGCTGTTTTAAAAGCTCCCCAACTAGCCCCAACATGTAGCCAGGGTTGAGAACCATTGCTATAAACGTTTGGGGGGAATGTTCTGTTACTTATTTACTTACATTTATGTATTTATCCACTTAATTGTTTGTTTATGTTTATATTTATTTGTTTATATTGCTGGTTTGTTTCTGCCAGGTATACTGTTTAATCCGTCTTCCGATATTCTCACTGGTTCACGTGGCCACCCATTTCAATCGGCACATAGTTATTGAACCTATAAAGTGTGACGGACACGTGTTTGGTGCTGAGGAATCAATGGTGAGCAGAACAGTCCCTGTCCTCATGGGACTGACAGTCTAGCTGGGGAATGAAAGTGGGAAGAGATGATAATACAGTGCATTTGTGCGCAGCCAGATAGGTCCGGAAAACTCCTGAGTGTGGGAAGGGGTCTGGCTCAGGGAAGGGTTCTGGGGGCAGAGGATGCTCCAGAGGGCTCTTGAAGGATGAGCAGGAGTTTACAAAGCAGAGCAGAGGTAGGAACAGGGCACACTTGGCGGAGGGCAGGCGTGCGCAAAACCAGAGATAAGAATAGTCAGGTGAGTGTGCAGAGGACAAGGAGCCGTCGGCTGTGGCTGAAGGTGGGAAACCAGGTCAGACAGGGCCCTGCAGGGCACAATGAGGAGTTTGAATTTGATTCTCAGTGCAGCAGAAGGCTTTTGAGGGTTTTCAGCAGGCCTGTCTTAAGCTTTAAAAATAACTCTCTGCTTGTGTGTGGATAATGGGTTAGAAGGTCAAGAGTGGAAGCCAATAACCAGAGAGAGGCCACTGCAGCCCCCAGCTGGGGAGGGGAAAGGAGAGGCCCGAGTTGAGCTATATTTGGAGGGGTGAAACCCCAGTCAAGGGTCCCATATCAAGGGCCGGTGAAGGTCTGGGGTGAAAGAACTGACTGGAGTGATCTGGAAGCCAAGTTCTGGCTGAGGCTGAGAAGATGCAATTTTGAACGTCCCAGTTGGCTCTCAAGCCCCAGATGGGGCCAGCTGCAGGCCTCACGTGACCACTATTAGTCTCATTGGAGGTTGGCTCCTTTGCTTTAAATAAAGCCTAATGAGGCCATTGTTTTGTTGCAAAGCTTTTGCTTAAAAATACTTTAAGTGCAAGGGCCATTTTTTAAAATTAATGTTCAGTGGGCCAGGACTCGGCAACATGCCCTTAGAGAAACGTTATTCTTGGGGTGGGGATTAGGCAGGGGTGAGGAAAAGGGAGCAAATACTTATCTTCAAATAGCCAAGGTCCTAAGTCCCTTTTCCCACTGGACCAGCTCAGGAAACACCTGCTACCAGAAGAATCATAGAATTGGCCCCTCCCAAGTTTGTAGCCACCTCTCATTTTACTTTAATCTCTGTCAGGGTGGGGGCCCTCTATTTGCACACCTCTAAGGATAGGGAGCTTACTCCCAACAAAGGCAGCTTGTTCTGTTGTTGGATAGTCCTGACCATGAGACATGCTTTGTTGGGTTGAACTGGAATTTGCCTCCTGGAGTCCTCCTCCCGCCCCTACCTCATACACCTTTGGCCCCTCTGGGATCATAGCACAATCTGTACCTTCTGCTTTGTTCATTAATTTATTTATGCATTCATTCAATAAATGCTTTTTAAAGCATGTCACTTATTTCTCTCTAAGCAGCATTTTTCTCTTGTACTATGAGAGTAATCAGACCTACCTTATAGGGTTTTATGGGTACTAATGAGACAGAAGTTAGGCAAGGCTTAGTTAGCTAGTGTTTTTGCAAAATGTTGGATATAGAAATAGGAAACCAAAAACATATCTCTTTTGAACATTTGCATATGGCAAACATCGTGCCAGGACTGGGGACACAAAGACAAATAAGAAACGGTCCACGCCCTCCTTCAGCCCCAAGGGCATCATAGCCAATGGGGGAGACAAGTGAGCACACAGAGGAATGCTGTGACAGGGACCTCTGGGAGCACAGGGGGCACCCAGCACAGGCTTCCAGAAGGTGACTTCTCAGCTGAGACCCGAAGGCGGAGTTCTCCAAAAGAAGAGGGGCAATTACAGTGAAGGGGGTGTACAAGAGAAGAATGGTCCTGCTCCAAACCGAAGCTTGCGTGTCCCTCTCCCCATCTCCCTTATCCCTGCAGGAACCCTCATCCCCACCACCCTGTACCGCTCTCATCAAAGGAAGGTGACACCCAGGTTCTTCCTAGATTGTGTGTTTAAATCATTTCAGACTTAGAAGTTGCAGAATGAGTATAAAGAGTTTCTGTATACCCTTCACTTGGATGTCTCAATTTCTCAAGTACTATTTCTCCACATTTACCTGCTTTATTCTCTTTCTCTCTCTTTCCACACGCATGTACACACGTACATACATACAGATACTGTATATGTGTATATTATTACTTTCTCAATCACTTAAGAATAAATTATAGACATAAAGTCCCTTTACCCCTGAATACTTCAGAATGCATTTCCTAAAAGTAAGGACATTCTCTTATATAACCACAGTGCATTCATCAGAAGCAGGAAATGAATATAGATACAATATTATTATCTAATCTACATATCTTATTCAAATTTCACCTATTGTCCCACCAATGCCCTTTACGACCAAAAAAAGTTCTCATCCAGAATCTGATTCAGAACCACCCATTGCATTCAGTTGTCATGTCTCCTTAATCTTAAAAATTCTTCAATCTTTGTCTTTTATGACCTTAAGATTTTTCAAGAGCATATGCCAGTTGTTCTGTAAAATGTTCTTCGATTTGGGTTTCTGGATTGTTTTAAACAGTGTTTCTTGATGTGATCTGGAGCCAACTTTCTCCATGAGAAAGGGTTGAGCTGCTTTGTAGAAGGCAATTCCCGGGCCCCAGCCCAGACTTTCTGCATTGCTCTTGATCTGGCATCCTCTCGGATTCTCATGTGCACTCTGGCTTAGAGCTTTCTTCTGAAGATGCAGTTGAGGTTCTTCTGTGCTCTGGGGCCACCTGGCGTGGTCCTTGTAAACTTGTTTTGCATCTCTACCCTGGAGGCACCCCCTTGTTTCACTGGGTCAATGTAGGCCCTTACATCCAGACGGGCTGGCAGAAGAGGTGGGGGCAAACCCCAAGGTTCCAGCAGAAAAGGGGCAGAAGCCCCCACCAACCACGCCATGGGATTTTCCTGATCTCCCTCTGACCTGAACTCTGCCTGGTGTTAGATCTTTGCCTGGTGCCCTATGCGTGCCTCTGCCCATGGAGGCCCAGTTCCATGACTTATAGCTGTATGGCCTTGTGGGGGGTGGTTGCTTTCCCTCTCTGAGCCTCAGGATTCTTATCTATTAATGGAATTAACCCTTGGGCAGGTTGGTGGTGGGAGAGTAAAGTGCTGAGCAGGTAGAGGGCATTCAGAAAATGTGGTCACCTTCCTTTGTCCTTGCATTCCTATAATTCAGAGTGGGAGGGCAGCTGGCTAGCAGCCTCCAGCTGCCGGGCCTTTGGGATCCATCATAGTATTTGAACAAGTCGGTACTCTCCCTGGCAGCCCCAGTCAGGAACTGAGCATGGAACTGGGGCCTGGACATTTCTCTGGTGTGGGACTCTTCTAATGATAATCATTGCACTGGGGTTGTCCACTGGTTTGGCTGACACTGTCTCAGCACTGCCTGTGGCCTGAGGCTCTTCCTACACAAATCTCCTCCCTTCCCCCTCTCCTTGCACAGGTGCAGCATGTCACAGTAGCTTGTGTCTCCTTGGCTGCTCTTGCCCTTTCTCCCCTGTGTCATTTAAAGGCATTTACCCCAGGAAATCTCTCACACTCTTAATTCTGTCTTGGCATCTGCTTCTTTTCAAGACCTGAACTGACCCAAACACCAATAAATTTCCTTGAAAACATCAGGTGAAATTTCTAGTGAACACGTCGCTGGAGCCCCTGGTTTCTCCTTGGATGTTATGATGTTATTAGAGTTTTCTATCATGGTTGGGCCCCTTACCATGTCTTCATGTGCATTTTTTAGTACAAGAAGATTTTCCTCACAAAGAAAGATATGCACAATCTTAATTGTATGTGCATCGTAATGAGATGATCTTGTCAGTAAATTGTCCTTCTCCACATTGTCAAGCCCGTATGGCTTTGTGCTTTTTAAAAAATACAGTTTATTATGTATTTTCCGCTATAAAAAGCAATACCCATGTCTGTGCACAGACAGGAGGCGCTGGATATCAGAGTGAAGGCACATGGGGAGCCAGGGTGCACAAAAATGGAAATGGGAAAGGGACCCGAGAGAGTGAGGCGGGGCACCAACCCGAGGATCGTCTACACACTGCCCACTGCTTGGGAGGTGGGTGGCGCAGGGCCTCAATAAATGCTCATCATCATCATCATCATCGTCTTCTTATTACCACCAATGCCAACGCCACTGCTCAGCTTCTCTAAGCAGCTCTGCAACAGCTCGGTGAGCCTGACATGTGACCCGGGGAGTTTCCAAGAGGATCATAAAGGGGTGATTTGAGAGGACAGAGAGGGGAGTAATCTGCTGATGCTACCGTGGCGTTTCAAAGCCAGGCATCAGAGTGACCCAAATGGAGGACTGAGATGTACCAGGCCCTGTTCTAAGCACTTCCCACTTATTAATTCAATAAGTTGAGAAACTTTGTGAGGGAGATGCAGCAAGAAGTGGCGATTACTCCTACATTCCCATGCAAGTGAGGAGCCAGACCAATGCAGGGCTGGAAAAGGAGGTGGCGGAAAATGGTTTTTTTGACCTTTAATGCTATACCCATGTAAAATTATAAAAGGATGAAGCAGGAGAGCCAGGAACTAACAAACAGGAAGAACACTTCTTTGGGAGAAGATATGTACAGCCATGTCTGCACCAACAGACACCTATACATATGCATCTATACCTGAACCTACACCTACACCAGCATGTACATCTTTATCTATACCTCCAACCTACACGTCTACATCTACACATATATCTACATCTACATCATCTGATTTAACTGCCTATAATTAGTGCGTATTTTCAACATAAGATAATGTGCTAATAACTTCAATATATTAAAAAAAAACTTCAAAACAAATAAGACAGATACAAAGACAAAATATCCATGAGCTATAAATACACAAAATAAATACAAAAGGCCAGAAACACATGAAAAAAAGACCAACATCAGTAAAATTCAAAGAAATATAAGTTCAATATTAAGATATCTTTGGCTGTGAAACTGGAAATGATTTTGAAAATAACAAGACGTGTTTTTGGAAAGGGTGTGGGGGCATTATCAGCATCAATACTTCTGGGGGGAATGAAAATGGGCATAATTTTCCTGGAAGACAATTCAGCACTTGGTATGAGTGGCCCTAAAAATGCACAAGCCTTAAAAATTGACTTAGTAGTTGCACTGCTGTGAGTTTATCTGAAGAAAAGAGAGATATGCACACAATTTGAGCTTCAAGACTGTGAGCTATTTTGATGATCTTTTCTACTAACTTGATCAAGGGTTGTGGTCAGCCCACCTGAAAGTTTGCTTCTCAAAGCAATCTGCGTGGCTTTGTTTTTAACGAGGAGAAATGCAAAGTCTGCAGCCAAATACTTTGTGAGCTGTTGGGGACACAGACCCCACCTGAGGCCCTGGACCTGTGAGGGTCCCTGGAGAGACCAAGAGGGCATCCAGAATCTCTTTTTCCATATGACACAGAACCCAGAGGAAATCAGGTAATTACCCACCATCAGGGTGAGCTGGGTTTCCAAAATGCCACATTGCTTTGTTTTTGTCTGGAACATCTCTGGCACCATTGCTATAATAACACTGGCTATTTTTTTTTTTTTTACTCATCTTGGGCTCGACACTGTGTTTTTTGCTTTTCTTGTTTTAACTCACTTCACTTTAACCACAATTTTTCAAGGAAACTAAGGCACAAAGTAGCTGTTCATAGATGCATGGAGGGTGAGCTGCAAGAGCCAGAACTCACACCCAGAAACCAGAGACCTTAATGGCTGTTACACTGTCATTCTCCGTCCATTCATATTCATTCATTCATTCACTCATTCATTCATTGATATATTTATTGAGCTCTTACTGCTGTGTCTTAAATGCACTGTTCTGGGCTTTTAAGACACAGCAGTGAACTAAGAACAGTTCCTATTCTCCTGGAGCTTCCTTTATAGTGGAAAGAGGCAGACAATAAATTAATAAACATATAAGCACTGAAATAAGAAAAATAAAGCGGAGTTAGGGGACAGAGAGAGACAGAAGAGGGTGTTATTTTAGGTAGGGTGGTCAGAAAACGCTTCTGGGAGAAGATGACACTTGAGCAGAGACTTGAGTGAGGAGAAAGGACCAGGCTTGAAGCTATCTAGAAGAGCTGACCAGAGGTAGAAAGCGTCCCTGGCACTCCTAATACAGAACTGCAAGTGCTTTTCCATCTACGCCTCTGTGTGCCAAGGCCCTGGGTCTTTGCTTACTCTGCCTCCTCTGTCCCTCTCACCGAGTCTTCCTCATCCTTCATTTTTGGGCAGGCTGAGATCGTCTGTAGTTAGACCCACGTTCCATGGCTATCATTCTTTGGTTCTCAGTTTATGTGACTCCTGCCCTAGCAAGTTAGCCCTATCCTCCCAGGTTGAAGCAAGTGCCTCCTTGGTGACCCTGCAGCCTCCTGGACAATGTCACAAGCTTAGAGAACAGTGAATATAAAAGTCCTTTGGTAGGAACAAGGTTGGAGGGCTGAAGTGACAGAGAGATGGCCAAGTACTATGAATGAGGGAATGAGTGGTATGCATTTAGGCCAGAAAGTTGGACAGTGGTCAGATCATGGAGAGCACAACAGGTCAGAGCAGGGAGATGGAACTTTTTCTAAATGTGGTAGGAGAAGGTACTGGAGGATTTTAAGCAAAGAAATGACATGACGATATTTATATTTTGAGAGATTACTCTGCCTATTGTTGCAGAGTGGATTATAGGGGGCAAGATGAGGCGAGAGACCAGTCAGGAGTCTGCACAGTGATCCAGTTGAGGGATGATGGTGGTCTGGACTGAGTGGCGACAGTGGTCCTGACTTCCACCTCTGCATCTACCCAGTAATAGCCCCAACGGAGACTGTCTCAACCCATCTCAGACATGCCCAATTCCTCTCTATTTGCCTTTCTGATTGGTCCACAGCACAAAGAACTTACACTAAAAACTAGAGTAAATGGTATAAGTATTGGGGGACCCATGTCAAAGAAGGACTTTCAAAGGGTTGTTTGAAGAGACAGTGGCTTCCAGGTGGCCTTTGCTGTGTTTGCTTCCACAGCATCTATTCCCCATCTTTCCTTTAGGGACCCACCTCTCCCCAAATATGAAAATTCATGTGATTGGGTACAAGTGACCCATCCTCCAGCTCAGCGGGTGGAGAGGGAATGATTCCTGATGCTGTCTTTTGAGCATCTGGATCCGGCTATGCTTAAAGCCGTTACTCTGATTTTTTTATGAGTCAACAAACTCTCTTTTATGTTTAAGACAATTTGAGTTGTTAGGGTTTCTATGTTTCCTAAAGAGGTGGCAAGCCTCTGTATTTAAGAAAAGGCTGGGTGGCTTTTCCTTAGATTCTTGCTTTGCAAAGTGTGGGTGAAGGCCCAGCAGCAATACCTGAGAGCTTATTAGAAATGCAGAATCTCAAGCTCCCCCCACCCTAGACCTACTGAATCAGAATCCGCATTCTGACAAGATCCTTCAGGTGACCTGTATGCACACTGCAGTTGGAGAAACAGTTCAAATTTCAAATACAACCAGATGACATTTAAGATTCTTCCCAACTCCAAGCCCTCTGACCTGTTTCCCTCTTTCCTCTGAACGACTGAAGACAAAAGCTAGAGAGGAGCCTGGAAAGTCACCTTGTTGTAGGGGCAGAGAGGGTGGGCCAAGGAAATCATCCTGGCCATATATGACAGGTGAGTTTCACATTTCATACTTTTTCTTCTGTATGTGCTTTAAGCGCTTATGGTTTAGGGAAGAAGGGCCAGGAAGGGCTGCAGCTAGCCAGCTGTGGAGAAGTCAGAGAGAAGGAGAAGTAGGCAGAAATGAAATGATGAGAGACCCTGAGGCCCCTCCCCTAGGAGATGGCTCCCTTAATTGAACCCTTTGTCTGCTCTCTTGAGGGAAAAAGTCTTTTTATTTTTTTAAATGACCATAACAAAATTCTGGCTGTTTCTCAGGAGAACAGACGGTGGTAGACAGAGAGGCCTTCTTCTACTCTTCATTCAGAGATGAGAGAAGTATTGGTGGGTGGGGAGGAGAGGGTCTTCAGGGTCAAGGATGCAAGGAGACACCTGCATGCTCCCTGAGATGGGGGAGGGGTCCGGCTTATCCTTGCTCTCCCCTGCTCAGTGCCCTGCTGACCAGTGGCCTCAGGTCACAGCCACCAGACATCCTGAGGCAGAAGCTATGCAGAGGCAACAGCCTTCCCTACACTTCCCTCAGGGCCAGCCACTTAATTTTCAGGTTCCAATTCAAAAGGCAAATGCAGGGCCCCTTGTGTAAAAAGCAGGAAAGAAGTGCTGTTAAAAGTACTAAATATAAGGCCTTTCCTTCCGTTCCATGGTCTCGACTAGTCATGATGTTTTTAATTTGCTATTTAATGTCATCCTAAGTAAAGAAAAACTTGAAATCTAAATCTTTAGCATAAATTTTACTGTTCATCTTTGTAGTATGCAAATGCAAGATCATTAAATTCATATGTGAATTACACAATATGTATTTCGAAGCTGTACATGCATATGCATTTCGTTCTTACAAGAACAGTAGAAACCTGCTCAAAACTGAGTTGTTTCTATTTCACTTCTTGATATGCGCGCATTCCTCCAACACTTAGTATCTTCAGTTTACTGAAGAATACAGAAAAGAAAGTATGGGTTACCATATCTTTCCCTTTCCTTCTATGACCCATCATTTTCATTGTAAGTGGTTGGCTAATACAGGAAAGTAACTTGAGTAAGAAAGAATATGATGGGGTTCCTTGGGTGTTGGGTGTTTCTTAGAACACCACTGCTTTCTTTCTGCTTTGGAAGCAAGTTCTAGTTTGAATAGAGAGTGTGGCTCTCAGGGTTACTCAGTTGTAGACATAACATACTTATCTTATGCTGGCTTTTAATCCCACTCAACTCTCATGTGTTCTGGGTCCACTGGAATTCTTTGCTCATGGGGCATCAAGAATGTAATAAGCAAAAAGGGCAGCAAGGAACTGCCTCTTCTGCTCAGGCTGGTTATAATGATTTAGCTCTGATCCCCCAACTCTCAGGCCCTTACTTCTTAACTTCTACCACAGTTGTACAAGGTCTTATTTCTGTAATAAATCCCTTATTCCCTAATACTCACAGCGGTTCTACTTCCCAGACTGAAATTTGACTGATAGAGTTAAAGTGTCACCATGTCAACAGCTGGTGAATCCAGGTGTCCACTGAGCCATTTTTACAACTTCTCTATAGAACTCAAATTTTTCTAAATTAGATTTAAAAAAATAAAATTAAAGTAATTTAAAAAATATCCTGAGGAATGAATCGATGAGTGAATGAATGTCCTTGTTAACTAAATGTGCTCCTATTATCCTAGTTTTAGACCTTTATTTAGTTGACCACATTAAAGTTTTTTAGAACCGTGAAAATACCTTCTTTATATAGCTCACAGTAAGTTTCTATTCACACATTTCAAGGCTTTTGGAAGTCCAGCTCTATCTCGCTAGATTTTGAGCCCAAATCTCTTTCTCTGTTGGGGAAAAATAGTATTGTGTGTATGTGTTATTGTTCTGATGAAAGAGGCTATTGTTCCCCCACCCCAAAGAACTGAAGTTCTGCTGTGTATATCATAGATCCTTTATTATTTTTCTCTAAATTCTTAGAAATGTACATAACGTCCGTGCTCTAGTTATGACACCATTTATAGACATTTAAAATGCATCTTCATTTATAAATATTTTACATTTGGTCCATAGAACAGATAATTTTACTAAATAATACTGTAATTTTTTTAAACAGGCTCTGTATATAGTTTGAATATGTTTATATTACATATATTTTTTTATATAGAGATAGATTTACTTGGTATTCTGAGAATAAATCCTTATTGCAAAAAGAAGCATATATGATAATACAATATCTTTGCCCCTCAGGGCAAATACTAAAAAAAGTTACACATATTCACAGTTCTCACTGTAATTATACGACACATAATATTGTGCTATGTAAGTAGGTTTGGATGGAAATCAGTTAGGGGATTTCTTGCCAAACACTTCACTTAGATTTGCTTACAAACATTAAATACACTGCATTTCTCTTAGAAAGACTTGGTCTTAGTTTCACATTGAAGAACAAAGAGGAAGTGAGAAGTCTTCCTGACCTTCCCATGGATGGGGAGTGGGACCATGAGACACAGTGAGGGGTTCCTTTCAGTCTAACCCTACACTTTGACAGTACAAATTCATTTTGATCAAGGATTCACCAGTTGGCATTTGGGATGCCTTAGCAATGAGACTATTTTACAGATGACCTCAGGAAAAGATTTTAGATTTCCTACACAATATCAAACGAGACCCTATATACCACGCGTGAGGATAAGTGTACGTGTGTGTGTATTTATATGTGTACAAGTACTTTTTGTTTTCTCTACAATAATGTGCTTAATATTCTGAGGGTAATATCTTATTGCAAGAACTGGTATGCTGGTCACTGGTCACTTTCAGATGAGAATGACAAGAGATTAAAAAACCCACAGTCACAGTTATTTACCATAGTCATTAAGGATTAGTTGTAAAACACAGTTTGTGAGCTAACTAGCTAAGGAGCTACAGGGCACAACATACGATTTGCTACATGGGAACCCATCTTCCTGGTAAATGAGAAACGCTGAGTTACAGGGGCTTGCAAGGAACTGTCTTCATCTGATTTGTCACCGCCACCACGGAGCCCATGCTGGACAGGAACAAAAACTACTTTCCAGGGAAGCAGTTTTAATCTATGAAGTATTTTTCTGGGGGTAGGGTACTGGATTAACACTAGCTCCTCAGTTAGTGGGCTGGGTTGATTTTAGTGGCAGTGAGGGGATTCGTGCTGAGGAATTTCAGAGAAGGTGAGAAGGCAGCAACTTTGAATGGTGTGGCAGTGAGGGAGATAGTTTAAGAAATGTAACTGGATCCATTTTGACTCAGGGATAGGACTTCACCGTGATTTCCTCTGCAACTGTTCTGTGCTCTGTAAAACTGGGCAGCCTAAGAGGAACTGGGGCTCCGATTAGGGAACTGCCCCCAGCTGGACCTCAGGCACCCTGGAATGGCGATAGAAACATCAGTTGTGCTTGTGGCAGTTTTCCGGGGAGCAGAGCAGGGCCGGACTGGAAAATTACTTTTGGACCAGGTGCAATCAGAACGGCCTGATGAGGAGAGGGCAGGAAAGCTTAGCCACAGAGATGCTAACTCGGCCTGCGGCAGGGAAAAAGGACACTGGGCAGATTGCTTGAGAAGCAGTTCTGGGAATGCTGACTGAGGTCTTTGGGGCTTGTTTTAAAGTCAAGCTGCCTCCGGAAGTAGAAAACCAAAAAATGAAAGAGCTCCGCTGGCTTCCTGCTACTTAAGAGTGAGCTCTCCCTGGAAATCCCCGTTATACAAAATGCCCTTTTCATGTGTACAGAGCATCGTTCCGATAGAAACGAATTCCTGCAAAGTCCAAGATAACAGTCATGGGTTTTGGCAGTAAGAGAACAGTCAGGAAAAACGACTAAAAGCCAGGAGAGTGCAGCCTCATTGCGTCACACTTTCTGGCTGGATAAAAATGATCTACCGTGGCAGTAACAAATGCTGAATGCTTTATGCTTATGGGGCCCGAATTAAAAAGGTCACCAGCCTGTGGGTGCCGAAGCCATCGGGTACCTTTGCCCACAGCAGAGCTCACTAGGGGTGAGACGGTCCCCCACCTTCCCTTTCTGCATGGTGATGATGTCTGGACTCGCCACTCGAGGTAGGTTGAGATAGACGATATCTTCAGACATCAAGTGGTGGTCATGTTCAGCCAGGTTGGGGTGGGGTGAGAGTGTGGGGTCGGTGAGCCGCCCTGCACTCCTAGATGTAGGCCTCTTTGCTAGCTGAGCCGCTGGCCTGGGGCTGCTCTGGACCATTCTCTGGGCGAACAATGTCTTCGCTGGGCTGGATCATGACCTGGATGCGCTGTGGGCACCAAGGAGAATTCGGGCTGGGATGGAAGGAGACTGGCCACTCTCTTTCACCACCCTCTTTTCAAGTCTATCCTGTCTGCTCTGCCTTCAAACAGTGCCCAGACTCCGGCCACGCCCCTACATCCTCCACACCCTCCAATGCTCCCACCTCCTCTCCCTTGGGTTATAGCAATATCTCTCTACTGGCCCTCCACTTCCATTACTGACCATCATCCCCTCTGTTCTATTCTCAACACAGGAGCTTGAGGGGTTATGTTAGAAATCACATCCCTCTACTCCTCAGGACCCAACAATGGCTCCCATTGCACCAAATCCTGTAAGGCTCTTTACGATCTGGCCCCTGTCACCTCAAACCTCAATGTCCTCCCCTCATCTGTACTCCAGCCACACTGGCCTCCTCACTTCTCACACACCCCCAGCATACACCTGCCTCAGGGCCTTTGCACTTGCTGTGCCCTCTGTCTGGTACATCCTTCCTTTCAGATAGCTATGCAGCTCAATCTCTACCTCCTTAGGTCTTGGCTCACCTGGCATTCCCTAAACCCCTTCCTACTTTATGCTTCTCCATAGTAGACCTCTCCATCTACTGTGCTTTTGTTATTTGTTGATCTTCCTCTACTAGAATGTAAACTCCAAGAGGGTGGGATTTTTGTCTGTTTTGTGCAATGCCGTGTCCCCAGCACTGACAACGGTGTCTGGTATCTGGTAGGTGTTCAACATATATTTGCTGAATGGATGAATCTCCCACTACCTTCTCTATGTCTATCCCCTGCAATCCTGCCTCAACCTATCATACACTGTCTTCAGACATGCTTGCCCTTTCCCACCACTGATCCTTTGCATAGGCTGTGCTCTCTTCCACAAATGCAGATGTGACTGCCTCTTGGGGCTCAGCAGAGGAACTTGGTAAATGAAAACCTAGAACCTGGAGTTGGGAGAAAGGGCTGCAAGCTCCGGCTCTGCTAATAACTTACTGCACAGGAAGGGTAAGAAGTTTCCCCGCTCGGCCTCAGTTACTCCATCTGTGATGGGAGGGGCTGCCCAGCAACTTTAGGGCTGCACACAACCCACTACCCATCTTTCCTATGCTGCAGACCTGAGAGCCCCTCCTTCTGGCTCTGAGTGGGCCTGACAGGCACATCTTGGTGGAAAATAAGGTTGAGAGCCACTGATCTAGGTCCTCCCAGCTGATTCTCCATAATCTTATCCTCCACTCCTCCTCAGTGAAATCTTCTTAGCTGAAATTTACTCCATCAATGTCTCTAGCACCTGGGTCCTCCAGCACTGCTTTGTTTCACTCAAGAATTTGATATAATTTAACGAAGAGCTGGCGTGGATCTAGTATGTGCTAGTGGGCTCCTGCTGGGGCACTGTGCCTTACGTGCTTTATCTTTCCTTGAGGGTAAGACCGTGTTTTCTCTTTATCAAATTCACAAATGAGGTCTAGAGTAAGCCCTCAATACATTGGATCCCACCATTATCGGCTCCAAATCCTTGATGGCTCCCCATTACCTTCAAATAAAGTCCAAAATTCTTGTCCCGATTTTCAAAGCCCTTCATGATCTAGCCTGACCTTCTTATCCTCCCAACCTCATCTCATGTCACCCCTCTGCATGCCTCCCCACTCTACCTCCCAGCACATGGATCAGTCTATACCTGCGGGTCTTTGCACATGCTTCTCATCCTCTTCTAGGAACATTCTTTCTGCTTCTACTTTTAACTCTGGTTCATCCTTAGGCCTCTCCTTAGCTATCCCTTCTTTCAGGGAGCCTTCCCTAACACTCCTCAACCCAGGTAGGAGTAACCGATATCCATGGTTTACCCCAATCGCGGCACCTCTAACACTCTATTTCATTGGCTATTGACTTGTCTGTCTCCCCAGCTAGACTGTGAGCTCCACAAGGGTAGAGGCTGTTCCTAGCACAGTGGGGGAAGGGAACCAGTGATGCAAAGTGTGGAGAAAGGAATTACCTGTTTCAGGGAGCCCTTTAAGGTGAGGAACATGTAGGCCATGTATCCGGGAATGAGAACCATGGAAGACAGAGCCATGAGCCAGCCCACGCCCTGGCCCCACTTGGGGAAAACATAGCTTCCCATGGTGAGAGGAGTCATCTGCACAGCACTGAAAATGAACACGCCCTGAGGAGAATGGGAAGGGGGTAGTCAGTCACCCAGATTGGACAAACAAGCCTCCTCCCTAGACCTGCAGCCAATAAGTCCACTGCCCTCCACCCCTACCCTGAGGCTGACCCTCACAAGGGCCCAGCATCTTGGGAATCCTACACCCAAGGCCGCTATAAGAACATAAGGTGCCTTTGTCATGATAGAAGAAGGCATCTCCTCTGAAAGGACCAATAGCAAAAGGAGCCTTCTCTGTGCAAACCAATAGAAAAGGGTAGCCCTTTTCAATAGGAATAAGCTACCCTCTCTGGAAGGACCAATAGAAAAAGGCACTCTTTCTGGGAAGACCAAAAGAAGAAAACAACCTTTCTGGGAGGACCCATAGAAAAAGGCATCCCTTCCTCCAAGTTAATCAGCTTAGCAATCAGAAAAAGGGCTGGATGTCAGCACCCAGTTTGCCATTGGCTGGGTGCCCTTGTGTGGGACACAAAATATGCAGTGGCCCACCCCAAGACCTGGGGCAGCCAAGGACCTGAGGAAGCCCCCTCACAGGTCTGCTCATGCCTCAGCTTCCCCTTGTGGGAGGCAATGGGAGATGCTGAGAATGAGAAGCCTCCTGGTATGGATAGTTTAGGCTTCAGAATCAGGCCGACCTGGTTTAAATGCAGCACTGACATGCTGGGTGATGCTAGCTGGGTGAGCCCTGGGTCCCTGAGCAGTAAAGTGGGGCAATAATGTCTAATTCGCTGAGGTTTATGAGGATGATGTAATGTATCTGGTATCATGCAGGGCACAAAGCCGATGTCCAGCAAATGGGAAGGAGTAGTATTAGGAAACGAGGGCCTGGGGTCTCTTCCATCTGCCTTTGCTTCCAGAAGTTTCTCTCTGGACCTGAGTTGCCCCAGGGCCTACTCAGTCCTCATCCTAACAGGTCTGGTCAAGCCTTGTCCTTACCGCCACAATGATTGGGGTGAAGAAGGACCAGCAGAGCTTCCACCAGATACAGGGCCTGGAGCCAACCATCTCTTGGATGTTGTCATAGAATCGGTTGACACCTATGACATTTGGAGTGAAAGCAAGAGGGATGGATGAGCTGTGTGCACTACAGGCTAAATTCGATGTCACTTTCTCACAGTATGACCATAAGCAAGTCACCTAACCTCTCTGAGGTGCAGCTTCCTCATCTGTAACATGGGCTGAAGCTACGAGGGCGTCATCTTTCTCTAAGTATTCAATAACTAAATACCCGCAGCGAGCGGGTTGTGTGGGAAAGCAAGTCACCTAAATGTGAAAATATCTACCAATAATCAGATAAACATAAAAACGTGTCCCTACCGCTCTTTTTGTCCCTCCTGGTCAAAATGTATCCCAGCCATTCCTTCAAAGCCTGGCTGAGCAGGGGTGATTTTCTCTGTGGATCTGCTGCTTTCAGCAACTTGTGATAAATTGCAAAGAACTGCAAATCTTACAAAAACCCACAGACATCATGAAGTTCAAGAGTGATGTTGGGCACTGCTCCAATTATAAGCAAAGTCACTGACCAGTGAGGGTGTGAGAGCACTGGACCAGTTAAGAGTTGAGGAAAGGAAAATGATGAGGAGGGTGAGGTGGCAAAGGAGATACAATGATTATCAAGGACTAAGACAGACCCCGGAAA
This sequence comes from Pteropus medius, assembly GCF_902729225.1. Classification (NCBI taxonomy): domain Eukaryota; kingdom Metazoa; phylum Chordata; class Mammalia; order Chiroptera; family Pteropodidae; genus Pteropus; species Pteropus medius. Next base: position 3,665,973 of record NW_024349800.1, on the reverse strand, counting down.
ACAGTTCTTTCAAACACATCATCTTATTGTGATAATCAAAGTGCAGGGAAGGACATCCTTTGACTATTATGCAGTTGGGTCTAGAAACTTAGGCCACTAAATAAACAAATAAAATCGTTGTTTCCTTTATTTGTTTTAGGGGCAGACTTTGAATTATAGCCTAGCTTTAAGAAAATATTTAACTTTAGAACTTTTTCATCGTTTTGGTTTCCCTTCTCTAGATAAAATTTCAAACAAACCCTTTTATCCTCGAATTTATCCCATTTTAAATGAGTTTATTTAACTGTTCTTGTGGTATCTTCTAAACATGGACTTCCTGTACTACATCATCAACTAAATAAATTAATGCATGGAAAGGGCCTGGTGTTCAAGTTGTATTGGTTGAATGATGATTGAAGAAAGACATGAACGAATGAGTTAATGAGGGAGGAGGGGTTGATGCTCACCGTAAAACCAGGAAATGGAGACACATTCAAAGAACACGAGGAACAGCAGGCTCATGCCACTGGCAGAATAGTAGTCAAAAAGCTTGAAGACATAAATGCCACCCTGCAAGAGGAAAAGCAGCGAGAGTGAGGCCACTTCTGCCAGAGACCAGGGCACTGAGTTCAGTCAACCTGGGCTTTTGCAGTCTGACGAGGTTGGGGTTAGGCTACCCTGCAGCAAGGAGGCTTGTGAGTAGATTCGAGGAAGCACTGAAGGCCTTGTGACGCTGAGAGGATATGGGCATTGACTCTCGGGTGATTGGGAAGAAAATGCCTGGGGGTGGAGAGAAATGCCCTGTTCCTGCTGGATGACAGAAAGAGGAGCTGGTCTCCAGAGCCATCTATCCACAATGTTAAATCAGTCATGTCCCTCCTCTGCTTCAAACCTTCCGTGGCTCAAATAAGACAATAACATAACACAAAACTAAGTGGAAAGATAGAAAATAAAATAATAAAATAAAATCCAAATGCCTTGTTCTTCAAGGTCCTGTATGATCTGGTTTTGCATCCCCCTTTTACTCCTTACTTCCTCTGCCCCATCGCACTGTCTTTCCTTCTGTTTCTCAAACTCACCAAGACTATTCTCACCTCAGGGCCTTTGCACCTGCTGAGTGTTCTTCTCCTAGCTAGATCTTCCTCTGGCTTGCTCTTCTCCACCATTTGAGTCTCAGCTCAACTATCACTTCCTCAGAGGGACTGCCCCTGACTACTGTGTCTGAGGTGGCACCCTTCCTATCCCTACTGGTCTGTCCCACTATCCTCTTTTCTTCATGGCACTTAATGATTTAATTTGTATGTCAATCTCGTCCACCAAATTAACTTGTCATGTTAACTACTGAATCTCCAGTGTCATGCCATACCCATAGTCGGTGTTCGGCAACTATGAATAAACAATAATTTTGGGTCTGAGCTGTATTTAGATCTGGGGTGGTTTTGTGGATCATACATCAGATCCACAGGGCTAAGCTCATGGCTTTAGAGTCACTTATATTTATTGTACAATTCATCAGTTATGTGTCTATCTTCTGATTAGACTGGAAGGGCCTTGAATGCAAAAAGCATTGCTCATTATATCGACAGAAAAAGTGGGAATGAGAGGAAGGGCCAGTGTCAACCTTAAAGGCCCAACTCTGCCTTGACTCTCCAGTTAATTTTTGTAGGTCTTTCAAAACTCGGCCTCTGTATTCTCTCCTCTAGGAAGCGGTCCCTGGTGCCGCAGGCCTGGTTAGGAGCTGTGTTCTCTGGCTCTGTCTTATCATTTCTAGCCTAGCATCTGTGTCTCTCACCAGCCTGGGGCCCCTTGAGGGCAGGGAACCTGTCTGACTCCTTGCCATGTGTGCCACGGTTGGTACAAAGATGGTGCTCACTGAACAGATGGAAGGTGGATAAGACAAAGCTGCGACAAAGAGGACCTGGGAGTAGCCCTGGGGCAGTCAGCACCAGAGGTGTGCCAGGTGCTGACTGTGCTCACCTGGGTGATATTAGAGAGGCCAATCAGGTAGGAGACCACACAGACAGCAGCGATGAAGAGCTCCCTGCGATTGCGGAGAAGTCTGGGGTACTCATCCACCAGGGCCGTGATGAAGCCCTCCACGGTGCAGAACTTCAGAAAGGAATGGAGGTCAGCCCTTGCAGCAGACCCCAGTCCCAACCTGCCTGAAGCCAGACTCTGGGGGAAAGCCGGAGAGCCTGGCAGTATCAGGACAACAGAGCCAGGAGAACCTCGGGATCCAGGCGAACCCCAGGATCCAGGCCTGATCTGCCTTGGCCTCCCTTTGTGACCACAGGAGATTCCCTTCCCTCTAGACATCAGTTTTCCCATCTGGAAAATGGGGAAGGTGGCCGAAGTTTCATGTAGTGGAACATTTTAGGGGTCTGAAACTCTTGGCCATCTTTTCAGGGCCTAAGGCAGTGGCCTCCTCTCCCTGCTGGCTCCTGGATAGGTGAGGCTGGGTGGGGGGGCACCTCAAGGTGCCAGGGAAGATGTCTTCACCTGGCTGTCAATGCCCAGCATCAGCAGCATCGAGAAGAAGAGGACGGCCCAGAGGGGTGAGATGGGCAGCTGGGTCACTGCCTCTGGGTATGCCAGGAACGCCAGCCCAGGGCCTGTGTGGGGAAGGGCAGAAAAGAGAAAGAAAGAAGAGGTACCGAGCAGCTATGGCATACCTAGCACACACTCACTTTTAAAGGTTTATTCCATTTTATCTTTAGAGTAAGCTTTTGGGCAAGTGTTGTCAGTCCCTCTCTCTATAGTATGCATGTGGAGGGAGAAGTTGTAGGGTTGGGTCCAAAAGCAAAGGACCAGTGACATGAGATGAGGGGCTGCAGTGGTCTGGTCAGTGGTGGGGACAGTGCAGGGGCAGAGAGGTGGCCAGATGATGAGACACTTAGAAGGTGGAATGGGCAGACCCTAGTATTGGTTGGTTTGTAAGTGAAGGTGAGGGAAGAATACAGGATGATGCTGGGGCTCTGGCCTGGGCACTCGACAGTGAAACTTTTGCTGCAGTGGGGAGCACGAGGAAGGAGAAGGCTTGAGGGACATGTTGTGTTTGAGTGTCTGGGTAGAGGGTCATCCAAGAGATCAGGGAAAATCCCATAAGGGGAAGGAAAGTCATTGCAGCCTCTCTGGGGTCTGGCTCTGGAAAGGCGGGTGGTGGCTGGGAGTTCCAGAAAAATGAAATGAGGGGCTGCCCATGCAGGGGAGATTAGGCCCTCAGTGGTGAACATTCCTTTCTGCAAGACCAGCCCAGTTCTCCCTGACAGAGGAGGGGCAAGTCACATTGCCTCCCTGAGCCCAGGCCTCTGCCGTGCACACAGCAGACCTTCACGTATGCTGCTTCCTGGTTGAGCAAGGAAGGGCAGGATTACCAGGGTTTTTCCTTGGATCCCATGGCATGGATGACTGTGCGGTGTGTAAAGTGGGTACAGCCCACTTGGTGAGAACATTTTTAGAGCTTGGACAAATGCACTGATTTGAGTGCATTGTGTTATGATGGTGAATATGTCCGAGTTGGACCAAAATTTATATCCTAGGGGTCAAGAGTGGGTCCTATTCCCCCAGATGTCCAGGATTGTGCTGGAAGTGTCAGTATGGCCAGGCTATGCAATCAGCCACGTCTGGGCTCAACTCCAAAATTCCACCACCCTTCTAGCTCCCTGAACTTGGGCAGGCAGTGACCTCAGTGAGTCTGTTTTGTCACCTGTGAAATGGGGATAACAAGAGTATTGACCCCATAGTGTTAGGAAGATTCAGGGATACGGTCCACATAAATGTTCAGTGGCACATAGTGACTTCAGTGCCAGTGAGCCAAGGTGGTGATGATACAAAGACCGACTGAAAGGCTAGTGCAGTTAGCCTCCCCCCTGCCCCTCCAGGAGTCCTGGCCCTCCTCCGGGTGGTGCTGACCTGAGGCTGCCACATCAGCAATGGACCTTTTGGTGACATGGGCCATGAAGCCCACGATGGAGAAGATGACAAATCCTGCGAACATGCTGGTGCATGAATTGATGCAGCAGACAATGATGGAGTCCCTACAGAGGGAAGGGTACAGTCAGAGAGTGTGGGACTGGCAGGAAGGTGAGCTAGTGGGCAGAATTTAGCAAGTGGCGGGATGGAGAAGGGAGTGGGACTGCAGGGCAGGTGGGTCCACCCCCACCCCCACAGAAGGGGCAGAATAGGCAGTGATGGACAGAAGAACTTGGCTGAGAGGGGGGTGTAATTGACAGTGGCAAAGGCCAAGGGGCGTGGCCATGGAGAGGCGTGACTGCGGAGGGGAGTGGCCACGGTGGGGCGTGGCCGGGAACCCGGAGGCTCCTGTGCTCTCCTACCTATAGACGTTGTTGTGGAAAGAGTTGTAGCTCCCAAGAGCAATCAGGGATCCCAGCCCCAGCCCATAGGAGAAGAAGATCTGGGTAGCAGCATCCAGCCACACCTATAGGTAGAATGATCAAAAAATAGTCAAAATTATGATCATAGCCACAGCGCTCTAGGGCTTTTTACATGTGCTAAAAAGCTCTGCTGGGCAACAATCCCAGTTTACGCAAGAGGGTAAGAGAGGTGCAGTGACTCATCCTAAGCCGGTGAACGGTGGCTCAGGAATCAAATGTGCTCTTAACCCAGCCAGTGCCTCCAGGACCGGAGGCCAGGAGGGCCGCAGGAGGGCCGCTCACCTCGGAGTCCGACAGCTTGCGGAAGTTGGGTGTGATGTAGAAGAGGATGCCTTCCTTGGCACCAGGCAGCGTCACTCCTCGGAAGAACAGGATGATCAGCATGATGTAGGGATAGGTGGCAGAGAAGTAGACCACCTGGGAGGAAAGTGGGGACGTGGTCACACCCCCTTCATCACACTCATGCTTCCCTTTTCCTCACCTCACCTACATCTGTACTTGTGGCTCTGGGCTTGGCTCCAGCTCATCTTCCTCCAGGAAGACTTTCTGGATTCCTAACCTGCTCTGCTTGGCCACTTTTCTGCAGCTCCTCCTTGGAATCTAAACCAACTAACTCAGCCTTTGGTTTTTCCCTTCCCCTACCCCTCCTACTTTTTTGATTTCTGTTTAAATTATTCAAGTAATACATGTGATAAAGGAAAAGATTTAAGATCACATGAACACACACGCACACGAAGTTCCTTTCAAAGGCCTCTAGAATGTAAGTTACATAAGAGACAAGTCTTCTCTTGTTTGCTTCTGTTTTCTCAGTGCCCAGAACAGGCCAGGGTATACAGTGGACACTCAATAAATGCCTGACAAATACACAAATGTGTGGATGTTAACAATTTTCTTTTGCATATATGGTCACATTTTCTTACAAAATGAAGCTTGAATTATGAACTTGCCTTTTCATTTAACATGTTTAAAGTTAAGAAAACAGTACATTCAACTTTGTTTGTTTTGTTTATTAAAGATTTTTTTTATTGTCTCATAACGATGTGATTTTTAATTATACAAAATAGTCCCTCAGGATGTTTCACCAGCTTTTTCAAGTTTCCCTACCATTATCCATTGAGGTTTCTTCTAATTTTATGTGAATCTCAATAACACTACATTGGCCACCCCTGTATATAAAACTTTGTCTACAAAAGTAGAGAAATTATACTATAAAATTACTATAATTTATACAAAAAATTATACTAATCTTGGGGAAATTTTCTAGAAGGAGAATTATTGAGGAAAAATGAATAAGCTTCTCAAAGGCTTTTAACTCATATTGCCTAATTATCTTCCAGAAATTGAACTTTGTCCAGCATTATAGAGAGCACCTTCCCTGCGAAGATGCCAACACTGAGTATAATCACCTTAAAAATTATTTTTTGCCAAATTGATAATCAAAAGACTGAGATCATTGTCTCAAATCGCATTTCTTTGCTCACTGGTGTGAAAGAGCAATTTTCAAGTTCAATGACCTTTGCATCTCCGAGTCATGCTCAGCATAAATTGTTCTCTAGGTTAGTTTCATCCCCCTGATTTTTGACTCTGAGATTCTTTAGAGTTAGAAAAGACAATCATGATTCCATAGAAAAATCACTGAACTCAGAATTAGGAAAAGGAGGTTCAAAACCCTCTGTGTCACCTACAAGCTGTGACATTGGATCAATTTCTTATTCTCCTTGAGCCTAGATTTTTTTCTATGGAAAATTGGTATAATCAACATTGCTACTCAAAAAGGTTGTTGCATGAGAACATACACCATGCTTAATATATGTTGCCTAGGTCTTATACTTCAATGTGTCTTCCATGCTCAGCATGGAGCTAGGTATGCAGTAGGTGCTCGGTAAATGCTTACTGATGGATTGGTTGACTCACTCAAAAGATGCAATACCCCCAAGAAGTAGTCAGTTTCCTAATGTAGCAAGAACTCTAGATACCACCCAAATATGACTATAATTGATGTCATGCATTGAGTGTCTACTATGTTCTAGGCATATGCTACACACTCTGCATAGATTATCCCCCTCAGTCTCTGTGACAACTGTGTAAGGTACTATTATTGTGACCACTTAAGTGAAAAAACTGGCCTAAGAGCACACAGCTAGGAATCAGGGAATGGTATCAAACTCAGCTCTGTCTCTTCTGAAGCCATTAGGCCCTACATTCTTCTGCTCCCTAAAGTTGAGCCGGGAGACACCTATGCCCTCCTCCTGCCTGCCTAGCCAAGGGACGAGGCAGAGCTGTTTCGACATTAGTCTTACATCTGAGAACCTGTTGAGTCCAAAGTTCCTACTAGACTGAAATAGGGCAGCTTTTCATCAGCTGTGCCCATGCCCAGATGTGGAATCCATGAAGGTTCTGTTTTGCTAGTTCAGCTTCTCAGGTAGTCTGGACCTTCCTGTCTCCAGCCTCATTCATTTCAAATTCTTTCTCCCCTTTAATTGCTCTAAGACCACAGACAACAAACTTGCCCTGAATCCTTCAGGTCAATGCCAGTGAAAGACTTGGCTATCTTCTGTCCTGGGACTCATGGGGTGGGGCTTAAAGGGGGATCCTTCCTTGCCCAGGAGATGGGGATAAAGCCAATCTCTCTGCCCCTAGTTTGATCAGCAAGCTCCCTGGATATCCCCAGGCTGGATACCCCATCTTGGTCTGGCTCTGCTCTTGCCAATAATAAAAATAAAAATAGTAACTCCCCTTGCTAGCTGCTGAGTCCTTTACAAAATCACCGTCTCATCTGATTTGAACGACAAACCAACAGATAAGCACAGGCATATTAGGCCTATTTTAGAAGAAACTGAGTTTCAGAGAGGTAAAGTGACTTGATGGAGGTCGCACAACCAAGTCAATGGCTGGACTGGGATCTGAACTCTGGCCTGTTTGAATACAAGGCCTGGGTATTCAACCACTAATCAATTTATCTCTGTTACACCTCAAAGCCTGGGATGTGTAGTATTCACCTCTAGTAAATCTCCCTTCTCCCTTGCCTCTCACACCTAGAACAAGGTTTAGAACAGAGTCAGTGCTCAGGGAGTTTGTTCAATGGTCCACAAGCAACATTTGCCTTCTGGTTTTTGGTGGCTCCGCCAGGCCCTGGGGAATCTCAAGAGACTTACCATGAACCAGGCACTATGTTAAGGGCCTGACTTGCATTGTTTCCTTTAATCCTCACACCTGCCCATAAGGTAGGTAATGTTATTTCCATTTTACAAGAAAGAACACTGAGGCACAGAGAGATGAAGGGATCTGTTTAAATTAAGGTTAGATAGGGTTCCTCAGAGGTACAGATTCCTTACCCAGGGCAGAAACCCCTTTGTAGACCTATCCCTCTCCAGTTCTTATTGTGTACATGTCTTACCTTTCCAGTCCAGCCAACACCCTTCCAGATACAGAAATACACAAGGATCCAAGCGATGGCCAGGGTGATGGCCAGAGGCCAGCGGATCTGACCTGGCTTATCCAGCCCATCTGTCATCTGATGCATGTTGTGCCTGGTGGAAGAGTGAGGTGGGGAGGGCATGGACATGGGCAATATCATCCACTGTGTTTGTGCTGACATATGTGATCACTGAGATCTAAGAGCTGGGTGGGGACTGTGGGACCCATTATACTAATTGGTAGAAAGTGCTGACTTGACAGTGTCTTACTTTCAGTTACCATTGTTGCTCACCTGGATGGCTACAGTAGCCTCCTAACAGGACCCCTGCCTTCACTTTTGCTCTGTCCCCACTCCAGCCCCAGGGATCCTTAAATCGCAGATCTGGTCTTGTCACTTCTCTGCTTAAAATTCTGCAGTGAATAACTCCCTATTGTTCTAGAATGAAGCCCAAACTCTCCAGGTGGACCTTGCAAAGCCTTCATGAGCTGGCCCTTGCTTCTTTCTCCCATCTTGGTTCACACCACGACCTCCTCAAACTCTCATAAGACTGGATTACTGATCATCCCTTCACTCCAGCCTTGCTTGCTCTTGCCTCCCTCCAAGTTTTCATGCATGCTCTTCCTTCTGCCAACACCTGTCTTCCCAACATTGTTTTCATCCTTAGATGCCACTCCTAACCTAGGCTGGCCCAGGCACCTTCTGTGAGTCCTTCCTTTTAGCATTGGTCATCTGGTGTTGCCATTGCCTGTTTGCTTATTCCTGTCTCTAATCAGACTGGCATATAGTAGGTGCTCAAGAAATGTTTATTGAACAAACAGTTGAATGAAAAACCTGGACACACGCAAGACAATTATATGTGAGAGATGCCCAAAAGCAGAATCAGCTGGAGCAGAAACTGATTGTTATTTGTAAGGAAGGAGACAGTCTAGTCAAGGATGGCTCAACACAGAGATTGGGATCACGTGCTCTGACACCTCCCAAGAATGGCTCCTCCTGGCGGCCTATCCAAGGTGCAGTGAAACTGTCCAGGTGTCCAGGTTGCTCCAGACCCTTTCAAGCTGTCTGGCACAGATGCTTCCTTCATGTCAAAGAAATTAGGGTCCCAGGACCTCATTTTGGAAAATTAATGTTCCCAATGCACATTTTCTATGATGTGCTCCCTGGAAAATACAATCGGCATGGCCTTCACAGTGGACAGTGTGTGTGTGTGCGTGCGCGCGCGTGTGTTTATTCCAAGTGACTCTGGGTTACTAAGGAGACTGGACTGGTTTTCAGGATGAATCTGGACTTCACTGGCCTCTCCTTGTGATTCTTCTCAGTCTATGATGATTATTCCTCTCCACTGGCCACTGTCCAACCTTCTCCACCTTGCTCCATGCTCTGGAGGTGATTGCTATGGCTGCATCACTGCTTCCTTGCCCTTGAGCTTCTGCTGTGTTTGACCAACAGCAGGTGTTTGGAGCGCAGGCTGAAAGGAAGGGTCTGGGAGGTATTCTCTCTACTGGCTGTGGCTTCATCTGTAGCTGTGTTTCTCTGCCTAAGGTCATAACGCATGTCTAGTGGCCCCGCCTATGGTCCAGCTCTCTCTGGGGGAGAAAGGGGCTTCACCCTCTCTGTGGCTCCCTTAGCCCCACCCACATCTCCACAAACAGTCCTTCACCTAACTCTTCCATCAGCCTTTTGAGGGTGCCTCCGTGCCTGCTGGCCCTGGTTGATATGCCCCCGACCCTGGATGGCCCCACACTCACTCCCAGAACTCCACCACGGCACTGGTCATGTTGGTGGTGTTCACGATGCTGTAGTTGGAGAAGCAGCGGTCTGTGTTCCAGGGGTTGTCACACTGTTTCCATGGAAGCGTCTGCAAAGACAGTGGCACAGACAAACCCTGTTGAGCCCCTAGGGGCTGGAACAGTGGTCCCAGCACATCCCATTCACCCTCACAGTAACCTGAGCCTCCTCACAACCATTATCTCAATTCCCCTTTCTGATAGCTCTGGGATGCAGGGCATACTGTGAACCCCATTTCAGAGATCAGAGAGGGGCAGCAACTTGCTCAAGATCACACAGCTCCTCAGTGTCACTGCTGAGATCTGAACCTCTACTTTCTCACTCTGAAAACCAGCTTTCCAAGCTGCACCATTAAGTTTCATGTGTCCATCCCGGGGCCACTTTCCAGCCACTCGACCTTGGGCAAGAGACCTCATCCATTTTACCTTGTGCACACTGATGTTTATAGTGCTTGTTCTTTGCCAGGCACCGATCTAAGTACTTTACATACATTTACTCCTTAATCCTCACAACTCTAGGAGGCGGTTTCCCTTTTACCCTCATTTTATAAATGAGGGCACTAAGGCTCAGAGAGGGTAAGTCTCGTTCTGAAAATTGCACCGCTGGTATATAGTAGGGTCAGGGTTTGAACCTGGGTCCATATGAAATGGGCTGATAATGCCCACCTTAGAGGGGTGTCATGAGGATTAGATACTAGCATATGTGAAATGCATGGCTTGGTGTCTGGCCTGGAGCTGGGGCTCAGGTCATGGTGCTACAATTGTGAAGAGACAAGGGCTGCTTAAGACCATGCCCGTAACCCGAGGAATGGCCCTGTCAGCAGAATGGTGGTCCCAGTGGATGGAACGTGGGCTCTGGGTCTGGCTCTTTCTGAAGAGGTGGTCAGAGGGTCTACTCACCGTGGTGAAGGAATTGTACAGGTAGTAGATGGCCCAGGAGATGATGACAATGTAGTAGATGTTCAGCCAGAAGGACAACACAGCAGCAGCAAGGCCCACACCTGGTAATGGACATACCATCATGACATTCATTTAATAACCAGTGTGTGTTGCACAACATCTACAATCTTACTCGGCCTTAGTGAGGGGCAAGAACTTGGCTATGGTCACATGCATCTGCCAAGTGAGGGACCCAGGCCTTGAGTCTGGGCATCACAACCCCCCTACCCCCGTAAGGGCTGGCCACAGGTGGGGCTGGGGCTGGGCTTGTTAGGCAAGCATGATTCTCCACGTGTCCACCTGAGTGTCTGCTGGCACTGAGCAAGGAGGCAAAGAAAGTCACACTAAAACCTTGCCAGGGAAATGAGCTCCCAGAACAGAGCAGCTGATGTGTGTGGGGGAGCCTCTGGATTGGATTCTCCTCTCCACTTTCACTATCCTAGATTCTGGCCAGCATCACAATCTGTCACCTGGCCCCTTGTAAGGGCTCCACACTGTTCAGATGTGGCGGAGCAGTTCCCTCTTTCCGGGGGGTTGGGGATGTTGGGAAAGCCTGGGCTTCACCATTGTCCTGTGGGCAGGATCGCCACCGTGACCCATGGCCCCACTCTGAAAACTTACCCTTGAACATAGGGGCCAGCTTCCAGACCCCCAGACCCCCAATGGACGTGTACTGGCCTAGGGAGCACTCCAGCAAGAAGAGCGGGACCCCCGCAAAGATGAGCGTCAGGAAGTAGGGGATCAGGAAGGCCCCTGCAGGGTTGAGAAGAGAGATGCTCGTGGGTGGCCCCTCAGCTTTGGAGAAACTCTGGTCAGAGAGAGCATCAGGAGGGGCATTCTGGGGTCCCAGCCACGATTTCCTCACATTTTGCCTCAAAAACAGCACCCACAGCCAAAGTGAGGCCCAAGAATATCCTCTGCTCAAAACATATCCCCTCCACTTTCTAAATAAAGAGGCGACCTTTTTGGTATCATTGGCAAGAGTACAATCTCCCTCTGGGAATTCTCTGCTAAAAGGACAAGAAACAGGAAGTGGGCCTAACACTTCTTTTGGAGTCTTTAGGGGACCCGTTCCTCTAAAGTTGCCCCAGAAAATGTCTAAGCGGGACCCTTTCAGTGGGATCCAGGCCCAGCTGGGAGGTGGTCAGGCCAGCACCTACCGCCGCCGTTTTTTCCACAGAGATAGGGGAATCTCCAGACGTTGCCCAGGCCGATGGCGTAGCCCACGCAGGACATGAGGAAGTCAAAGCGGCCCTTCCACGTGTCCCGGTCTGGAAGGTCCGTTGCCTTCTTCTGCACCTTGACCACCAGGGTTTTGGGTTTGTCATTGGCCACAGGGACCTCGCTGACCTCCGTGGAGATCTGCCCATCGGCAACCTTGCTGCCATTGGTCGCCATGTCTCGGAGTTTGGACACAGAGGTCCTGGCAGATGGACGTGTGATGTCAGCCCCAGTCCACGTGGACAGCACTTTTGCGGCTCAAGGTCACCCTAGAACAGAGGACTGGGGTGACAGGCAATAAAGGGGGCAAGATTCTGGAGTTTCCCCAAGATAACAACAACAACAAAAAATAACCCACAAAAAGACTAGGGGCCCAAGAAAGCTCTCCCATAAGCCTTCTTCCTCCCACCAGCTCCTCTACGAAGAGAGGTGCCTTTTGTTTCCAAAGACCACATGTGAGGATGTGGTCTGTTGTTTCCTGGACTAGCGTCAACTCTGACCATCTCTGTCATGTGCCCTCCATTATGTATCTTCCTCAGAGAAGAAACAAAAGGCGACTAAATTTTTAAATAGAAATATGAAGTGCTCCTCGTCTTTGCCTCCCTGGATGCGATGGGAGATTTTCATTCCCTGATGCCATAAAAGCTATGGCAGCGTAAGCTATGGTGGATCTGAACGTGGGCTGAATATGGAGGTGTCCTGGCTGCAGGCGGTGGGTGAAGGCGGTGTATGAGCACAGACTCTGACCACGATCAAAGTCCTCTTCACCACTTTCAAACTGTGTGACTTTGAGTAAACTTCTTAACCTCTCTGAGTCCCACTCTTCCTATTCTTTACATTGAAGATGATAACAGTATATCCCACGTCAGGTTGTTGTTCTTCACGTATTCAGTGTGGCACTCTCTGCCTGGTGAATGGTGAGGACTTGTTGCTATTTCATCAGCAGTTCTCAAGCCTGGCTATGTTTCCAAGTCATTTAGGAAGCTCAATAAAGACACATTCCCGGGCCCACGCCAGATGTGCCAAATCAGAATCTGTAAAGGAGCCTGAAATCTATACTTCTAACAAATTCCCGAAAGGAGATTCTCATGCCAGAAACCCAGCCCCAGCCCTCAGGTGAAGAAGGACCACTGGCTTAGATGACCTCTCTGACCTTTAGTCACCCCAGATGTTTTACCTACACTGCATCCTTCTCACCTCTAGTTCCAGAGGTAGCGAGGTGTGATACTGGACTCAGCCCAGTCCTGGGTTCAAATCTCTAGTCTTCCTTTTACCAGCCGAATGACCTTAAGTACTACTCTTCATTGCTCTAGCCTCAGTTTCCCCATCTATATAATAGGGGTAATGCTATCTGGCTTGTAGAATTGTGACAAAAATGAACTTTAATGGCTGAACGAGTGCTTTTCGCCTGACCAGTTTAGAAAGAGAACTCCATAAATGGTTATGATTTTGGTGGCTGATGTTACCTGATGATTTTCTGTGGTGGATCAGCTGCAGAGCAGTCCTCTCTGCAACCTGTGGGTGACAGCCTGCAAAGCAGAGGAAAGAAGGGATGGTGAACTGGCAGACAGCATCGATGGGCAGCCCTGGGCAGAGAGCAGCAGGGGTGCAGGAAGCCTGCCTGTATCGGGGCTTTATATGAGTCCCTTGGAGCCACCCAGCCAGGGTGACCTCAGCGAGTCCATGCAGCATGCCTGGCCTATGGGATGCTGGAGACATGCAGGAATGGGGCCTGCTGCCCTCAAGACAGCTGTGGGGGTGGGCATGAGGGCACCGTGAGGAAGACGTTCCATAATTTTATCAGGAGGAAAAGATAAATCACAGGGGGGCTGCAGCTCCTCAGGGCCCCACTGGGAGCCAAGGATTGCAGCTGATATTTTTCTGTATCCTCCATCCAACCTTGCAGAAATACTGTGAAAGGCCATGTAAGAACATGGGAGAAATCTCCTTGTTTTGTAGAATGAGAAAAGCAGGTTTCAATTTATTTAGTATGATCCTATTTTTGCAGCCCCGTCTCCAAATCTGTTAATTAAAAAAAATTAAAATAAAAACTAAACTAAAACACTGAAGGATATACCTTTACCTATTCCCAGTAATTAGTTTATAAGTGATTTTTGTTTTCCTTTTTTTGTGCTTTTCTGTATTTCAAGAATTATTTTTAAGTTTCTATAAAAATTTGTAAATGAAATATATTTCTAAATTTCTGTATGATTTTTTAAATTAATAAAATAACACAGAATAAACTTATGGAACCCTCAGAGCTAACAGGAACGTGTGAAGCACTAGTCTGTGAACTCTCAGATGTAGGAGCTGAGCCAAAGCAATGTGTGGCCCCTGCCCCAAATGGCTTCCTCCCCTCAGCTCTGCCCCACTGGGGGGACCCAGGTCTGCTGTGCACTCACCTTCCGGCCCCTTGCATGCAGTCCCCATTATCAAACACCATTGTTTCTTCCTAGAGTTCACGAAGAACCAGACCACCTTCGGACAATCCAAACTTTACTGCCAACCCTGCTTCTTGTTCTCAAGGACGACCCACAGGCTTGTCTCGGACGCCTGTCTAGATCCTGGCCTGGGCATGACACCATCAGAAGTGACTCTAGACTCAGGAAGAGTGATCGCCTCCAATCATCAGGAATGGCAGGAGGCAGGCAACTCTGTGGTCTATCAGGGAAGCTTGGGATACGCAGGGGAGAGAGCCACCTCAGGAAAGTGGGAGAGGCTAAGGTGGACCCCCAAAGTGGGGGTGTTAGTCATTAACTGAAACAATGATGCCTTTAACTGTTCCCAGGATCTACCTGTCTGCGCTCTGGCTGCCATGTTTACTTAAAGTGACCCAATCACCTGGGACCAGGGCTGGTCACCTGACCCTGGTTAGCCGAGCAAAGCTCCTTCCCTGGGGATCTGGCATTGTTACCATTGAGGCAGCTATCTTCTGACTGCCTTCTACTCAGAGTAGCAGAGAAAGCTGGTCTGCTGAGGAGGAAGGAAAGGAGAGATCAAAAGATGGAGAGAAAGTCTTGAAAGCATTCTACTTTGTGGTTCCAGGCTTTCTTAAGACTGGCTACTTTCCTGCTGTCGGAATTTACAAAGCAATCCCACAGTCACAAAATAAATTCCCCATTTTTGCTTACACCGGCTCAGGGGATTCCCACAGCAATCTTGAATCTCTGTGTACACGTTCCCACCACTTGATCAAGTTCTCAGGAATGCCTGTGAGAACAGCTTCTGGCCTCCACTCTGTGTTTACTTGTTGATTATCATAGAGACTCAAAGCGAACACCAAAATCTACCACGTTTTTTAAAGTGGTGCTGTGCACTGGGCCTCGGGATCACCCAACACCACTTGGGAAGAGAGGAAGAGCAAGAGCGAGATCGCGAGCCAGGCGCAGCTCTGGTTCACTCCCCGAAAGCAGGCGCAGTGACAGCACAGGTTTTACAGGGTGAAACTTAGTGTGTATGCCCTTTGAAGTAACCATTCGACATCAACACAAAGGCAGGTAGGAAGGTCGGAAGGTTGGGGGAAGGGAAGAGGAGTTCTTGGTCACCAGGAGGTTTATTCGGGAGGTTTATTCCATCGACTTTTCCATGAGTGTGTTGAGCTCCACCTCGTGCCAAGCCTGGCGGGATCAGAGATGGTGGCTGCTTTGAAGAACTCACCATGAGGAAGACATACATGTGGACTCCAGAACATGGGAAAATGTATCCAGAAGAGCCACCTATGTGGAGTTTTCCTTTTAGAACATGTACAATATATGAAGATCGATGACATAAAAACCATGAATTAATATAATTAACATGACTGATGCTTCTTCAAGGATTCAGATTGAGAAGACACTCTGACTTGCAAGGCAGCAAGACTGCCCCAGTGCTGAATCAGATCTCAGCTCCCTCTGACACTTACTAATGCTGAGCGAGTTACTTCCCCTCTTTGATCCTTACCTGTAAAATGGGAGTATAATATTAACACTTCTCTCAAAAGGTTGTGGCAAAGATTAAATGAGATCGTGCACGTAAAGTGTGTGAAAGAATGCCTGGCTCAGTGAGGACTTAGGGATCTCTGCCATTGTCATCATTGTGTTTGTTACCATCTATGTAAGGATTGTGGTTCTTAATCTGGTATTCACAGCTTACCAGAGGCTATAACAGTGATGATGATGATGATGATAGCAGCTAACGTTTACTGAGAGTTCATTATTCAGGCCCTTCAGCATCTTTCAGCGTTTTCAAAGCCCAGTGGATATCGTCCTTTTAGTTGCCATGGGAAATACTAGCTAATAAAAATGTCAAGTCCTTTGCTTTGGCTCCTTTTATACCAATTCAGAGTGGTTTAGCTAATCAGACCACTTTGGGCTAGCTAGAAGTGGTACATTTGTGTGTTTGGTTAATAATAATAAAAAAGAATCATTCTCTAAAAACGTCTGGTATGAAAAAAATTCCCGAAAATCTAGATGATGGGAGGAAAAGGATAAAGGGACCCCTGTTAGTGAAAAACCTTGAGATCCAGGGCTTACATAGAGGGGTTCCAGAAGGTGCCTTGCTCATGCACTCTAGGGGCATAGCTGCATGAGAATTTTAATTCCTGACACGTATTCTCACGAAAAACAGCACATGGAGAGCACAGGCATACGCAAGTTCATGGCAAGGGAATCTGGCTATCTTTCCAGAAAATTAATGATCTCTGAAGCAGAACTAACCTTTTACCATTGTTCCCTCCCCATTTCTAAAACAGGCTCCTGTGCTTTGTGGAGTAGGGGTGGCTCCATGTCGGGTGGCTTTGTGGGTCTGCCGCGGTAAGACCACAGTCTCCCTGCTCTGAGTGCCAGTCTGCAGCTCATCTTCACCTGCTGGCGGAGTGGGTGGAAGGAAAGACTCTCACCACTTCATGATCTGGGGCATTTTTCCAAGGCCTTTTTCCGGAGTCTTCCAGTTCTTCCTCATTAGGTGACAATATTCTGCAGACTGAGCACCTAGCTCCACAGTCTTCCAGGTCCTTAATATGCCACAATTAACTGAATTCCACCAAAGTAATGTTTAAAAGAGCAAGGTTAATGTGACACCACAAGTGACAAGTCCTCTGTATTCACTCGCCTACTCATTCACTCCTTTATTCATTCAACATGTATTTACTGAGAACATGCTATGTGCTGAAATGGCAATGGAATAATTGTTTCAAGCATTTTGTATTCTGAACTATGCCAGAATTTGAATCAGTGAACTAACAGGGGCCAGCAGAAAGATTCAATATTGTAAACACTTATTGAGATCCTAATGTGTACATTGGAGCTGGGCTGGACACTCAGGTTGCAAGGATTAATAAGACAAGGTCTCTGACCTTGACAAGGTCACAGCCTAGAAGGAGAAATATCTCTGCCTACAGCTAGTCATAATACCCTGTGATAAGAGCTGCAAGGGTATATGAATAAGACACTTTAGGCCTCGAAGAAATGAGTTAATTCAAACAAAGAGGGCATCCCAGATGAGGGGACATAGGAGCTGGGTTTTGAAGGTTGACTAGGTGTTTGTCAGGCTCAAAAAGAAGGAAGGGCATCCCAAGTGGAGGGAAATGGCATGAACAAAAGTAGGGAGGTTTGAAGCTAGGAAGGTCAGTTTGTGAAGGGCCTTGAAAGCCGGTCTAAGGAACTCAGGGAATGACTGCAGGGATGGAACAGGGGTGATAATGTGATTGGATTAGTATTATAGAGGATGACTCATTCAGAGGGCTCTGGGAAGGAGTTAAAGAGACACGAGACAAGAAGATGATAAAAATGTTCCCATGATATCCCATCCTTCCTCAATGTGCTCTCTGTGACCAAGCCCTAAAGCCATTGATAAAACGGGCCAAAGCAAGTGGAAAGAATACTTCTGCCAATCCTTGAATGAGATGCCTTGTAAGAAAAAGAAAACGTGGAGTTTGGAAGCTCTAGATCAGAGTGGCAAAATGAGTCAAAATTGGCCCTTGGGCTTGTTCTATTTGGCCTGAACAAAAATTTTTTTCAGTTTGAATTAGGAGCTAGAAATTCGACTCGCTGGGATACAGTACTTCAAACAGAGGAAAGAGCAAGTGCAAAGGCCCAAAGGCAGGGATAAGCTTGGCTTGTTTGAGAGAGAGCACGGAGGCCCAGGCTGCAGTCCAATGCAACAGGAAACAGAGCTAGTCAGAGGCAGGCAGGGGCCAGATCACACAAGGTCTCAGAGACCATCGCAAGGAGTTCGGACTTTATTCTAAAAAGGATAGGAGAAACTGGAGGGTTTAAGCTGTGGGGGTGATCTGACTTACACTTGTGAGTCTCACTCTGGCTGCACAGAAGAGGCTGCCAAGGGGCAAGGGTGGAAGCAAGGAGGTTCATTAAGAGACTGAGACATGATGGTGACTTGAGAGGTGGCAGCCTAGGGCAGAGGTGGTAAAGAGCGGCACTGGGGATCTGTTTTGGAGGCGGGGCCTGTAGGCCTTGCTGGCACATTGTCTGTGAGTGGCCCAGCCCTGGGCCAGATGGCAGGCTGGGGGGAGGGGAGTATGTGGCAGCCACTTGGACAATCCTCCTCTGTCTCGTTACATCAGAGGGACAGGCACTGCGTGGGGTGGAGACTTAGGCAGAAGCCAAAAGGCCAAGGCCAGAGTCTCAGGGCTGTCATTGTCCAGGGCCAGGACTGGGCCCAGAACCCACTTGGAGTGACTGGGGTGCCATGAAGATACGAGGAGGCAGGAGGGGAGCAGCGGGCCTGAGAGTTAGAGCCCCTGTTCCCTCCTATGACGCTGTGCTCACTCCCTACTTTGTTTTGCTCCTGTTCTGTAATTACATAAATTACAGAGGTTTGTTCAGACTGCAATCACTCTACTCGCTTTTATTGCTTTCTGAAACTGCGGTTCAGGAAAAAAATTAATATTGGGTTTGGCTTCATTCCAAGAGGAAACATAATGCAGTTTATTCTGTACTTAAGGGAAAAACGCTAGGCTCAATCAATTGAATGAGGCTTTACTGAGCATCTGTTGTGCCAGACCTATGCCTGCTTCTACCAGCCAGCATTTACTGAGTACCTACTGTGTGCCAGGCATTTTACAGGTGCTATAACATCCAGTCCTCATTCCATTTCTGTAAGCTGAAGGCCATGTCACCCATCTGACGGATGAGTAAACTGAGGCTTGCCAGCCTGGGGCTATTGAAAAGGAGCCTCAAATGGCTTAGTGACTCAGGACCTTGCTACTCAAAGTGTGGTTCTCTCAGGGGCAGAATTGGCATCACGTGGGAGCCTGCTAGAAATGCAGAATTTTAGGCCCCCCCTCCAGACCATGGAATCAGAAGCTGCATTTTAACAAGGTCCCAGTGATTCAGGTGCACAAGGCAGCTACAGAGCTGCAGAGTAGGGGTGACCCTGATTATTTCACGGAGCTTGATTCAAATCCCTGTGTGGTCGGGGGCTAGATATTTAGCTTGCTTGAGTCTGTTTTATCATCTGTAAATATGGACCCCTCTACTTCACAGGATTGTTGTGAAACTCTGAAGTGAAATAATGCACGGAAAGAGGCCAGTGAAAGCGGAGGGCCTGGCAGGAAGTGCTCAATAAATAGCAGCTTAGAGTGCCATTCAAAGAGATGAATGGCCGCAGAAGCGCTTTGTAATTGAAAAACGTTGTATAAATGTGAGGACCAATTAATAGCTGATGATCAGATGCAGAAGGTTAGAGGGAAGTTGGAACTGTGCAGGTGGATGACAGGTGCTGTGGGAAGCCCTTGTCATGCATTGCCTGATGGAGAAGGGTCAGCTGGACAGGGTCTTAAAGACCTCAGGATTTAAGCCTTAGAGGCCTAAGCCCAGTCAGGGGCTGAGGAGTCAATCTTTGCCAGGGTGCAAGCTACAGGTAAAACAGACAGCTGCAGGTCTAGATGGCAGGCCCTCATCCCTGGACCCTCAACCAGTGGGGCTTGGGGCCAGGAGCTATGCAGCCTCCTTCCTGGAATAGACTTGTTCTATGCCACATCATTACACTTGGTCTACACTAGCAGTCTATAGATGAAGAAAAAGGCCCGGAGCTGGTGGCTGGCCCAAGGTCACACAGCATGCAAATGGTATGATCCTTACAGGTCCCCCACCACCGCAACTCTCGGCCCATTGTACCCACTTAGTCAAGAGATGAAGGAAAGCAGCTCCACATCTTGGTGTAAACCCCTCAGCTGCCTCAACATACCTGAGACTTAATTTACAGACCCAAGTGCATTTCTCAGGAGCATTTATTGAATACCTAATCTTCACAATATCCCAGTGTGACTTTCAAGTAAGTTACTTATTTTTTCAGGTATTTGTTTCTTCATCAGGAAATGGGGCCAATAGTAACCAGCTCACTGTTTGAGGACTGGATTTGAATTTTCTAGCACTGTGCCGAGCCCAGCAAGTGCTAAATATATTGAAGCTAAAGTTATTATTAGTTCCATTTTGCACATAATGGTACTGAGCTCAGAGAGATCAAATGAGTTACCCAAGGTCACACAGGATTTAACACAGGTCCTCTGAATCAGTCTGGTGGTATCTGATCACCCAGCAGGTACCTCCCAGACATTGGCTCATGTGAAATTCTCTAAAGCCTTTAGATGTGGCCTTATGACCTATCTGAGCCTGCTTGCTGGGTTACAAAGGGGGAGAGATGTGACTGCATAGACATGAATTCTCCTGGCCTCCTCAGGAAGCTCCTGCTCTTTCCCTCTGCTTGCAGCCTCTGAGAGCCGAGAAATCAGTTTTTTGGGATGCCTCCAAAAACAGAACATAGGAGAAAGCTAAAGGACACCCTACCTCAACCACCAGAGTGAGAAAAAAGAATCAGCTTTATAAATCTTGGTGCTTACTAGAGCCATCCGCAAATGAAATGAACTCCGGGAGTCATGATTCTCTTTCTTCTGTGGTTGCATACAGAAAAACACAAAATAATCCCAACTTTTCATTAACGAAGAAGGAAAGAAAAAGGAGAGCTCAGAATGAGTAAACAAAGTGAGCCAGGCACTTACTAACATGCCAAGGCCTGCTCTAAATGCTTTATGTATATTAAACTTCTATTATTGATCCCCCCCATTTTACTTATAGGTAAACTGAGGCACATAAAGGTTAAAATGACTTGTCAAGGTCTTTTAGCTAGGAACTAGGAAGGCTAAGACATGAACCCAGGCAACTGGGCTCCTGTACCCATGCTCTTAACCATTCTACTCTGATATCTCTAGTGGGGTGCCTTTGGAAATCCCAAGCCCCACCTCTTGGGTAAGAGTAGCCCATTTCCAGCAGGCAATATCCTCCAGGATGAATCCCCACAAGGATAAGGCCTGCCGCTCTTTTTGAGAAGTGCAAGAGAGGCTGCTGGCACTAGACCCTCTGAGCGCTGTCTCCAGGAAAGGCCCATGGTTGTACTGGGCAAACCCTGCAGGTGTTCCAGGAGCCAATGAGAAGTCAAATGGGATCCAAGTGGGCAGCTCTCACCAGGCCGCTGGGGCTGGGGGCTCTAATTAGAGTCTCCCAGGAGGCAGCCAGCCGCAAGGGATGGCAACCCCTCTTGGAGTCCGCAGACTCTGGTTTAATACCTGACCCATGCTTTACTAGCTGTGTGATCTTGAGCTAGTCATTTCCCCTCTCTGTATGTCGGTTTCCTTCCATGTGCAAAGAGAGTAGTCAGACTCTGACTTCTAGTGTGTCTTTTGACTTCCATCCTCCTTCTCATCTCATCTTGCTTGTCTTGCTCACACAGTGGTTTGCAAACATTTGTTGTGGCCCTTAATTGCCTGCAACGCCCAACTGAGCACCTCGTTTTGTCACAGCAATTTTCAATCTAATCCAACCCCCATGAACCATGCACCTCCAGGGAGCCAGGTCCCATGCTGGATGCAGGGCAATAAAGATGCAGTTGGAATCTGAGTCCTGCTGCCACTGAGCTCTTGGGACATCTGGGAGATGGGCCATGGAACCGACATCCACATGATAAGTTCTTCCATAGACTAGAGAAGGAGGGATGGCACCCTACCAAGGGGGCCTGGGTTCAGGCAAGCAACAGGGAGAGGATGGCATTTGGGCTGGAGGAAAGGGGACAGAAGTAGGGACGATCTTTTTATAATCACAGCTAGTGAAGCAGGACTGTAATCCTTGTTCTTAATCACAAGCCTACCTGCTTCTGGTCCTTTCCAGGCACAAAGAATTTTCATTATACAATGAAAATGTATAATGTACTTTGAGACAGCAAGGTGCCAGGCTTGGTTGGCTAGAATCTGGGGTGACTTAGGGAGAGTGGCTGTGAAATGGCCAGTAGCAGTAAAGGGCTTTGGATGCAGGAAAAGGGGGTGCATTGCATCCTGTAATAGAACAATGATCACGCAGAATGATTATTAAGTGATAATTATGTTTAGTGAATTCATGGCTGATCGTATTTAACTGCCACAACACCCTGCTGCACAGATGTAGAAATTGAGGCTCAAGAAGAAAAGCAATTTGCCCAGGGTCCCAAGTCCAGGAGACTGCAGCTTGATTCCAAAGCCCATTTTTCTAACCACCCCTCCCCGCTATGGGCATTGGGGGAGGCTGGGGGCCATTGGAGCCTTTTAGGTGGGGAGATCTCATGGGATGATGATTTTGCAAGAGCCTGGCAGCTGTGTGGGGGTGTCGGAGGGGGACAGGAGGACAGCACCTGAACTGGGACCGTGGTGGGGGCGATGCAGATAGGACCCAGTCACTACACAGCTTGGCTTCTTTCCTGATTAATAACTGATTTTTCTATCCTGTCTCCCTAGCTCCTTTCTCACCTCTGTACTAATAGGACCTGGGTCTTAAACTGCTTCTACTTCTCCTTCAGCATCTCAAACAGTGCCAGACGAATACGTGGTCTTTTGAATTCTACCCTCTGTGACAGGTGATGTTGTTATTACCAGTCTTCAAGAAATGTCTGTTTCGGAGAAAGTGCCACTGGTCTCCAAAGCAGTGGTGTGCCAGTGTTTAAGGAGGAGCTCTCAGGAAAGAAAGAAAAAAAAAAGGCCAGAATTGGGGCATCTGCTGATTTCTGTGGTGTGAATGCTCCCACCACAGCTAGTTCTGGGCACTACCACAAGGTCACAGGATTGGGAAGACAGGCACGCACTCCGAGAGTGGGCTTTGATTGCCTCCTGTAAGGAAGCTCCAGAGATCACCTCCTTGGCTGGCACCAGAGCAGATTCTGCACTCCAGTGGGTGTAGCTGGAGGGAGGGGTTTAAAGCACAGCCTCTACATGGATGCTTAGGAGTCGGGGGGATGGGGAGAGAGGAGCACTGGAAGGGTGGGAGAGAGGAGGGTGGGAGAGAGGAGGGCAGGAAGAAGGAAGGGAAAAGAAGAGTGAAGGAAAACGGAGGGAGAGGAAGACAGGAAGAGAGGAGTAGCAGAGTGACGGGGAAAGGGAGCCCCGGAGGGACACAGATATCTGTGATCTCACGGAACCTTTGCATCACCCCAAGGAGGGAGGGAGTGAGCCTATAGTTTAGCAGTAAGAAACCTGTGGTTGGAGGAGGGCA
Source organism: Pteropus medius (assembly GCF_902729225.1). Lineage (NCBI taxonomy): Eukaryota > Metazoa > Chordata > Mammalia > Chiroptera > Pteropodidae > Pteropus > Pteropus medius. The sequence goes on along the minus strand of NW_024349800.1, from coordinate 3,642,728 downwards.
AGGTTGCAAGTGGTTGAGGAGCCGAGCTTGGAACCCAGATTGCAAGACCTCCCCACTGACTTCCTTCAGTTGGTTCTAAAGGGATTTACTGTGGGCCAGCCCATCAGTTTGGGCCTTCCATGGAGAGCTCGAGACATCTTTTGAGAATGTTCCCTGAACTGAGCACAGCAGGAACCCACAGTGGAGTAGGTCAAGGTTCTCAGGCTCTGGACACTCACAGTCCTGTTCCAGGTTGCTTCTTTCTTCTTGCCTTCCTTTGGCTAGTATGGGGAATTCTCAAGGATTTCTGTTCCAGGGGATGCCTCTGAAAAGATCCTTGGCTCAAACGACCAGAAAGGATTAAGTCAGATCAGAAAATAAAAGTGACACGATGGCCACCTGGCATTCTTTGGTATTGCTCTCTGCCTTTTAAGACATACTTGTAAGAAAACAGGGGAGTTAAATGTTCTCTCCTGTTCAAGACGTAATTGAAAGGCTCAGAGAAACATTAGGATAAAGGCCCTTTAAGATCTCAGATTTGAGAAAAAGAAAAAAAATAATACTGCAGGGACTGGCTGAACTAAATGACAGTCTGTACTAAATCACATGCAGATGCACAGCCCAAATGGAGCTGACTCTGTGTCAGAGAATGGCACTTCGGTGATGGCGGCCCTGGGCATCTCCACGGTTCCTTATCAAGTGGTTATACCTGGGACTCCATTTCCTCCTCTTGACAACTCTGCAGGCTTTATTAACCCCATTCTAGAGGTAAATACACTAAGCCCCAAAGATATACTATCTTGACCAAGATCACACAGAGTCACAAGAACCACCACAGATCTCAAATGAGTGGCCCAGAGGCCAAATGGGTCTCGCATATGTGCTTGGCTGAATGGCATCAACTTAGAATGTTAAAGTTTAAATTTGCATGCTTTGGGGAAGGGGTATGGGTATGCATTTCCCAGTTTACTCCAAGTCCCACCATGACTGGCATCTTGTCCCTGAACCTCTTTACTCATTTATGTGACCTGCATGGCCCTCAATGTCCTTTGAATTTGAGATCCTAATATACATGGTACAATCTAGTCACTCCAGAGAGCTCGTTCCCTAAGTGGTAGAAGAAGGACCAGGTTAGTGTTGCCCCTTCCCTAAGGGGATATGCAAAACTCTCGGGAGTGGCGACATTTATAAAAGCACATTCAGTATTATAATTTTATATTTGGGAAACAAATTCTATTGTTCTCTTAATACAAGCTCAATTAGATTAAGAAAATGTTGAGAGAACTGCTTCAAGATAGTTTGCAAGAATGAGAAGAGAAGGGCATGTATTTTCAGAGTCTATTAAAAGTCAGATTCCAGAGTTTCAAATATTTCCCACAAGAGAAGGCTGATTTTCTTTTTAAAAGACCCGAATGAATGCTCACTTTAGCCAAGGCATCTATTCTTGATTCATTTACTTAGCTTTCAAAAGGAATCTTTATAGTGTGAATCCCCGCTTCTTTGTAGAGTCAATATCCCACGTAGCAAGAATAATCTACCCATTTGGGGAAATGGAATTTTTATGAGCAAATTTTCTTAAGTTCCATGAACAATAAACAAACGCAAGGGGTATTCGGAGATTTATTTGTCATGAGCCATGATAGGGGCAGGCAGAATAAGGCAGTGTAAAGGGCACCAGCTCGAGGGCAAGAAAACCTGGTTTTGAGTCTCAGATCAGGTGCTGTGTGACCAAAGGTTAGCCACCTAACCTCTCTAAGACAAAGGTGATAATATCTACTTTTAGGGCTTCTGTGAAGAGTAAATGGGAGAATATGTAAAGTGATTAATACAGCACCTGGCAGATATTCTGTCACCTGATTAGATCAAGTATTAATCTTTTTTCTTTTTTTTCCCCCTTTTTCTTCTTTTTTAATAGCTGTGGGGAAAAAGAGTCCTTGGCAGAATGCTATAGTTATCTTAACCTATGGGCAATCAATACAAGGGAACGGTGGGAGCCACTAGGAGATGTTGACCAAATCAAATTCTCAGAGCAAATTGTTCATTAAACATGATTCCCAAAGTGGACATGTGTACCTATCCTGTAATTAGCATGTTCATTCAAATCCTGGTTAAATGTCAACTGTCTTCATTTGTCCCTGATGCCTCTCTCGCCTGCACAGAATGGAGGTGTCAGAAATCAAGGTCTTGGGTTCATTGCTTCAGGCCCTGTCATCCAGCCCCAGGATTAGCAGTGAAGAAATGACCCTCCCTCTCTGAAAATCCAGAAGCAGGTTGCTATCTCTGGGAGTTGACTGGCTTAGACGGGTTTGCGGTAAACGAACAAAATGGTTGCTTGCCTCTAAGGAATCAGGACCCCAGCTCTCACCATCGTTTTTGAAACAGCCAAATGCCTGAGTCCAGCACCCTCTTTTTGCTTTCAAAATGGAATGGGGTTGTCTGCCAGCTCCCATCACATCTCTGCCAGCATGCAAATGATGGACTTTGGGGTTTCTCAGGGTGTTAACCCCATGCTCTCCAATCGCTGATTAGGAAATAAATACATTGCACCAGCTGTGCAAGAGACAGAAATGAAGAGTATGGGTGAGAACATTTATTTTTCAAAAGGATTTGCAGGCTTGAGGTCATTTGGATAGCTGGCATGAAGAAAACACAATTTCCCCTAGTGTGGGCTAAACATAGGTTTTTAGGAACAGTACATTTGCAGGGAGGAACATCAATCATGCTTTCCAAATGCAAAATATTTGTGCATACTTTTGGTGATGGGGACTGTTCATTTGTTCTACTGATATTCACCAGCCTGGAATGAAGAGCCTGTTATCGTTCTTGTACCTGCTTTAGTCATTCCACTCTTCCGACCCCATAAATTAGAAGCAACATATGGTTGAGAGCAGACTGACTCTTCTCCTAGCCTCTCCTCTCTGGTTAACAATAATAGTGATTTTTGACTGAGCTATGCCCAGGAGGGGGCTTGATGCTCTACCTATCTTACTTGGTCTTACAACAATCCCATGAGGTAAGTCTGTTATTATCTCCATTTTGCAGATGAGGACACTAAGGCTCAGAGAGGTGAAGTGACCAGCCCAGGGTCACACAGCTAGGAAGCGGGAGGGCGGGTCTTGATTTTGGAACCAAAGTTAAGGTTTGGAGCTAACTGACCATACTGCTCCCCTACTCCTCTTGTGCTAGAATTGTTGCTCCTGGCCCATTAGATCTCCATGAACACTCCACTCAACAGCCTGTGGAGAGGTCTGGGTGCTCTGAGTGCAGGGCTCAAAGCTGGCACCCTTCTGCATCCGTACCCCACCAACCACCCTCCCCTCATGGTGCCCATTTCCAGGCCCTCTCCACAGCAGTTTGGAGTTTAAATCCCATCCCACCTCTGGCCCAGCTGTGAGACCTGGGGGAAGAGTCACTTTACCTCTTTTCACCTCACTATGTGTCTCCATGAAGTGAAGGTGATTCTCTCTTTCTGCCGAGGTCATGAGAAGGATAGAACAAAGCACATTTCCTCGCACCTGACCCAGCCCCACCAGCCCAGAGCCTCCTTTTTGGGGAAGCTCAAACCCTAGCTACAGTCCCCTCCGCTCTCTCGCTTCTTCGCTCCAGCAGCTCCCGAATCAGCATTCAACACACATCACTCTGCCTTGTACAACGCCATTATCTCCCGAGGACACAGGCTCCGTTGCCACGGCAACCAGAGTCCTTCCACCAACTCTACTTAATAATTTCTCAACAGCGGAGCTGGGCTCGCTTGGGGTTAGAAGCTCCAGGTCCTAGCACCTATGGGCCTGGCACTCCTCTGCAGGCCTTCGCTTATCCATCTATAACACAGAGGTGTCTGAAATGGTGGGTTTTGTGGCTTTCCCTGGGTAGAAAAATCTGAGAAATAGCTTTGGAGGTCCAGAAAATGGAAAGCAAGAAACCGGAGCTACTGGGGAGGAGCTGGAGGTTTGCATGACATTTTAAATCTACAGAAAGAACCAGAAGCTACCTTTGGTGAACGCATTTTCTCCTTCTGCTGAATTGCCTCCAAATTATCACTTTTCAGACATTTATGCAATCTCTGTGACCTGCCAGATTCAGGGCTGGGGTTGGTTAGGAGACAGTTTTGCTTGCAGCCATTGCAGCCCTCACTCTGCCCAATTTGCAGATGTGCAAACTGAGGATCAGAGAGGGCAAAGGAATTGTCCGTGGTCACCCAGCAGTTTCAGAAAGAAAGTCCAGATATGCAGAAAGGCCAGCCTGGTGGTTCCTAGAGAAAAAGGACAGTCCACTGTCCTGTCCCTCTGCCCCACTCAGCACACAGCTGATCAATTCTGGCCCCTACCTGTGTGGCCTCTGGCTCTCACTTAAGGAGCCACACAATCAAAAGCAAGAGGTAAGTCCCTACTAGATATTCCTCACTACATGGGTACTGGAGATACAAGAAGACACAGCAAATTTCTGCTCTTAAGAAATTTATGGCTTTGACTTTGAGCAGCTCTTCAAAGCAGGAACAACACCCGGTTTTTCTCCATGATCCATGGTAGGGCCTGACACACAGTAAGTGCTCAAAGTTTTATTAAGTCCAGTTCTTTACCCACATCTGTCCCTGAAGGTAACTTGTCTAGATCTCCCTAGAGGCCTCTAAGAAAATCTCCAGAGTAGACACTGGTGTCCCCAGATACAAGGAACTGCTGCAGACCCTGTGCTGGAGAGGGGACAGATGTGAACAAGGCTTTGTGACTCTTATCTGGCTCCAAGGTTGAGAAGGGGGTGCTTCTTCCTTGGCCCAGGCTGATAGCACAACCATTGTAGCCCAGCAGGGCTATTTAACTCCTCTGGGCTTGGCATTCTCATTTAATACCCGTGGCATAATTAACAGTGCTGCATCTGCTCTGTCATTAGTGGCATTCACTGCCATTTGAGAAAGGGCTCTTATCTTCCCCAATCATTAGTTTCGGGGAGGCTATTATGGGGGAAATAGAGGAGGAAGTGAGGCATGCAGCCTCCCTTCCCCCTGCATGGGGAACAGCCATCCAGTCCAACCCCCTTGACTTTATGGACTGAGAATGCAAAGCCCAGAGAGGGGAAGGACCCTGCCCATGGCCCCCAGCAGGCTCGAGGCCAGCAGGACTGGAGGCTGCTCTCCCACTTCTTTCTCAGGTCTCCAAGCCCAGTACTCTAGGTCCCGCAGACCCAAATCAGAGTTCCAGCTCTGCCGCATGCATGCCAGCAAGGTAATCTTGGACAACCACATGAACTCCCTGGGCCGCAGTTTCCTTGGACACTGGGACACTGCTTGTAAAGTGCTCAGCTCAGTGCCTGCATCACAGTCAGAGCTCAGAAGTTGGCCTTATGCATATCGATTGCTGAACCAACCTGTTAAATGTGCACATGTAATACATGTATGCATTTAAATTCCATGTTCGCAGAATACTCTCCAGTAAGACTACCTTTTTCCCATCTCCAAAATCACTTTTGTTTTTTAATCATAGGTGAATCCTTGACCTCGAGCTCTGGAAACATCTAACATGGAAGCAGAGAGGCTCAGGTGGCAGCGAGGCTGGACTGTAGGTTGGAGCACAGACAGCGCATGAGAAGCCAGTGGCCTTTGTTCAAAATCTGTGTAACTCAGATCAAGTGGCTTCACCTCCCTCAGCCTTGGGGTCCTCCTGCCAATGGGGACAGTAGCACCTATCCCCGAGCATTATTCTCACTAGCCTGGGGCAGCCAAGGACCTGTACCCTGAAGACTCTCCATACGTGGTAGTCGGGGCCAGGCTGGCCATGCAGCCAGGGGACATATCAAACCCTTAGGTGTCCCTACCTCCCCTAGCACCCCAGAAGTAAGCTTCCAGAACTCATGATATTCTACAACCTTCAGCATGAACAACAGCAGTTCAAGGCCTGAGGGGAAGCAGGGTAATGGCCAGGGTGAGTGGTTTCCATTTCATATCCCCTCCCTTCTTTACCTCCAGTCCAACCCCCTTGACTTTATGGACTGAGAATGCAAAGCCCAGAGAGGGGAAGGGCCCTGCCCCAGCAGGCTCAAGGCAGGCAGAACTGGGCATGCCTTAGGACCACACAGCCGGCTCCTCCAGTGGGTACCAAACGTCTTGAGGCTCATGTCTGAACACTTTCCCACATTTGTGCTGGTTACCACAGCCCTTAGATGCTTCTAGACAATCTCATGGGGCCCCTGGTGTTCATTTTTACCCAAATCCATCTAGATAAGCATACTGTGTGTCTTGCATGAGTGTCTGAGAACAATCATCTCTTCCTTTCCCATGTCCCGCCACCACTGGAGGCTCCCTGGCCAAATGAGCACACTTCAAACCCCAAGCCAAGGACACATTAACCTCGGGTCAGAACTCGGGTAAGGCAAGAAAAAGATGCCACAGCCCTTTCTTCCTAAACATCATGGCCGTGCCTCCCCACGCGATCCTGCGATATTCACGCGTGTGCTCTGTGTTCTGCCTCTTATGGTTCTGGGCTCATCTGGGCTCCTTCTCAAGAAGCTACCTGGTAAATTTGGACTGGTAAATTCAGCTGGGAAACTAGAGGTCAGGGATGAGAGTGCTCAGGGCTTCCTAAACCTCAGTTTCCCTATCCAAAAGATGGAGATAATGGTAATAATAATATTATTTTCACCTGGAGCTCCCAGGGCTATTGAACACTTTAACGGAGAAAGCACTTGTGAAATTCTGCATAAGTGTTAGGTGTGTGTGTACTCTGTGTGTGCAAAGAAGCTTCATTTGAATCAAGGTCACTCTGATTTGGGCTTTATGAGAAAATTAAGAGAAAAAGTCTCTTTCGTTTGAGAGATTTTTCTCCAGGATCTCAAGGATCATGTTTTCTTCCCTTGGAATACTTTATACAAGATAAAAAAAAAAAGAACAGCTACGAGAGCATTTTTCTTTTGCAAACTGTAAAGTGCTGTTCTGATGCCCGGGAGAACTGTTATTAGCACTAATTCCAGCAAATCGTAATACTGATACTAAATGTCATTGCTCACCTCCTTGTGGCTGCTGCCCTCTCCCTGCACAGAATCTCCTTACCAAAAAATAAAGCCATGAGAGCAACCTGCTGTGAATGTCTTTCAGGGCATCTTTGACCTTGAATGTCCCTCTGGCCAGGGCTCAGTTATCTCAAGAGCTGGCATGCAACACTGATCTTGCAGACACTATGCAGCTGACAGGTGGGCAAGGCTGCAGGTCACTGACTGAGGCAGCATCCTGCAGCCTGGCCTGTGTGCCAGAATCCCATCCGGCCGTGGAAGCTGTGGGCCCCTCTTGCCAAGAGCCAAGCCAAGAGGGCCCCTGGTCGCCTAACGTGGCCCGTTCCACCTAGCCGCACGCCCCTTGCTTTCAGAGTGCCACAGCCAATCACTCTGCAAGACCTGGCCTCCTTGTAATTTCCAATTTGTGTGAAATGTAAAAATAGAAGGCCATTTGCTGCAGGCAGCTCGCATCAAATTGGATGCCACTTTTGTGTCTTGTCAGATCATGATAAACGGAGGTGATGGCTACGTCGAATACTCTCAATGGCTTCCAGAGCAGCGAGAAGGTGGTGACAAATTGGGGCACACCTAAGAATGAGGGAAAGGTGGCTAGGTACACAATGTCAACACTGACTTAAAGTGATTTTAATATCTAAGTCACAACTATGTTGTAACAGGCTGGGCACCTAAGGGTGCATTCCAGTTTTGCAACTTAGCAGCTGAGGGACACTGGACACAAATTCATCTCTCTGGGCCTCAGCTTCCCCAGTTTTCAAACAGACGCTGTCAAACTACTGGCCTCCCAGAGCTGTGGCAAAGCTCAACTGATGAAAAACAAATGAGAAGTGCTTTCTAACTATGTAGATCCTTAAATAGGGAGTCTGGTCCTTGCTGACAATACCAGAGGCTGTTTCATGGCAGGGATATCAGCACGTTGTTGATATGGGGGCTCCAGGGCCATTTACCAGCCCGGCAATTCTGTAGCGAGTGCCCTAACCTCTCTCCTCTGTTTCCTCATCTGTTCAGGGACAATTCTACTTCTCACAGGGTTTTGTTAAAATTAAATGCAATAATATAAGTAGAGCACACAGGACATTCCCTGGAAGATCATCAACTTGCAATAACTGTTAGTTATTATTGTTATGGATGATATTATCATTGGAACAATATTGAGGGTGTTTTGTTTTTTTTTTTCTGTTTATGACTGAATCCAAGCCTGTGCTGAAATATCACAGCTTGCATTCACACCTACCATCTATGCCAGGCAACCCTTATCCCCACTGTTAGCTGCTTCCCACTCACTCTCACATCCCCTTCCCCTTGCTCCGAGGGCTTCAGCTGGCTCTGAGGGAACATCCTGGTTCACAAAGCTCACTGAGGCACATTTCCTGGAAAGCCCAATTTTTGGGTCCACATCTGGCCTCCTAGCCTTTTCCCCTCTCAAGTACCACTCTCGTTCCCTCCACCTCCCAGTGACCTTCAGAGCATCAGGCGAAGGTGACAAAAATGACCGCGCTGGACTCATTTAAGGAGCTGGAGCTGAGAAATGCCATGGGGCAGTGGACAAACATCTGATGATCTCACTGAGAGGGGGCCCTGCTGCTCTTTGCAATTGGAGTCAATTCAAGGTTGTTTACAATGTGCCAGGGGCTGTGTTCTGCCCACCATTCTCCAGGCACAGAGAAGCTCAGGCTTGCACAGTTGAATTGAGGGGCAGTTCTGATGTGCGCAAAGACAGGCCTGAAGCTGGGCACACCTTGGACCAGGTGACAGTGAGGGGCTCAGGCATCTCACCTGCTCCCAAGGACAAAGGGATATACTTTAGGATGCGGGAGGTGGTGGGTAAGGCTTAATCGACAGGGGTTGACGCTTGACTTGTGACGCTTACATAAGCAAGGGGGAGGGAAGGGAGAAGAAGTGTCCGAATTCCAAGTGGCTTGGGACGTCCTCCCTCAGCTGATGAGCTCACAGCCAAGACTAGCAATAATGTCTTTATGATGGCGAGAAGCTGCCTGGCATTTGCACTTTATATAATGTTGCTCTTAGCATATGCTGAGAAGGTAGAGAAGCAGCCTGACAGTGGGCTCAGGAGCCTCGCTGTCCATTATCAAGTCCAACTATCACCTTACCACCTCACTTTACGGAGGTGAAAACCAAGGCCTAGAGACTAAGCAATGGGGCAAGTGTTTGCCGGGAAATCAGAAGAGCAGGGTTCAAATCCTTGCCCTACCTCCGCCTAGCTGTGTGATCTTGGCAAGTCATTTCTCCTCTGTAAATTGCAGTTTCCTCACCTCTGCAATGGGAGATTAGAACTGTACCCGCTGCACGAGGTTACTGTAGGAATTATAAGCTGGGCACACTGGAACCTTTTGGTACTCCATTCCTTCCTTCCAATGGGAATGATAACTTACCCAAGGTCACCTGGCCAGAACACGGCAGCAACCCAGCTCACAGCCAACTAACTCATCCAGGGCTCGTTCCTGGCTGTGGTCTCAGAGATCATCTTTTGTAAACTTCCTGGCTCAATGACACAGGTAAATATTGTAGATAGGTCCGTGCTAGTGCTGCCATCACCTTTCATCCAGGAAGTCTTTATTCTAAGACACTTATTGAGTGCCTGCTGTGTGCTGGGCCATGCGTAAACAAATTCATAGCGTTTGGAGCTCCTGGTCGCCAGGCATGTGAAACCAGGGGAGCAACAGAACTGTTGTGCTTCTTTCAGCTTTGATGAACTTGCTTTTTCCTTGTCATTACTCTCTAAGTTACCTACTCCTTGGCCTCTAGACACCACTCCTAGTCCCATCCCGAGTTCCTGGGGAACCCACTTCTCACCAAGCCTCCAGCCTTGGCAGAAAGGGTCACACATCAGGAGACACGGTTCCCGTTTTCTCTCCCAAGCGGCTGCCTCTCGCCTGGGTGCTTCTTAGGGATCGCCCCACTCTCCAGATGCTCTGCCTGACAAGCCCGGCTGTATGTCCCACTGAACACACTGTTTGTCCTTCAAGGATTGGCCACTGAGCCAGTGCTTGGCTGGAGAGAGAGTGCTTTCTTTGTTTGCTGCCTGCCTCACAATTTATTTCTGAGGCTCAGGGGAGGCTCAGCCATTTTGCCCTGGCTGCTTTGGGAAAAGGTCCCTCCCACTCCTTGCTCCAAAGAGAAGGAGAGGGTGCAAGAAGCCTGTAGTTCCCACTGACCTCCTTTGTTCTGGAATTTGGGAGTTGGTATAGCCTTTCCAGACTCCCTTATGAATACATTTTTCTCAAAGTTCTCAAAGAGAGATGCTAGCCAATACATAGCACCCAATATCTCCTCTCACCAAGCACCCACTTTGCGTGTCACAGAAAAATGAAGGTCGACCCCAAAGTCCACTTGCATAGACTGAAAGTCTGATTTTGGAATTGTCGCCAAAGCTCAGAAGCCATTTTATTCAGCACCCTCCACCCCCTACTAGTTCTTCATGGGAATGAGGCTGAGCTTCCCCACATCAGGAAGAAACCGGGTGTTATCATTTGGCTTTTTAAATTCCAATTTTCTCCTTGGGATTCAAGTCTCTTCTGGGAGATTAGCTCAGAACTTCAGTGGGGGCTGCCTGGTCTGAGTTCCTTGTCTGAAGACCAAGCCAAACTAGAACAGGGCATCTGTGGGTGCCACCATGTGGGTACAAAGGGACCACACATGGAGACACAATGGTCATTGCTCCAGGTAACCGAGGCAGACAGGCTGCATAGCCTTTTTTCCCCCATACCCGGGGAGTAAATGCCAGGACACAACGCAAGAAGGTGAGAGCGATCCGTGGCGGCAAGGGGACACAGCCCTTGTAACCTCTGGAGGAGCCTCCTCACCCCACATCCCTCGGAAAAAGAGGTGGAGAGAGCGGCAGGAGCTTGTGTGCGTTCAGTCCAAACTGTGGTGTGTTTTTTTAGCCAACATTTCTTGAGAGCTGGAGCTAGTCCGAGAAAGGAAGGACGTGTCCCATCCCCAAGTCGACTGCCCCTCCTTACTTCTTGGAGAATACATGAGGGGCATGGCATTACCTCAGCGCAACTGGCCCCAGGACGGGAAAGTGGCGCACGGCCCCCAAACATTCACTCCTGGTTCCCCCACTATCCCCTGGGGAATGTACGCGGCGCTTCGACGGTTTCAGCAAAGTCCGGCGCCAGCTGGGGGTTCCATGGGGCCGCAAGACAAGGGAAGGGCATGCCATCCTTGCGACCCTCGCGCGAGTACCCCTGCCCCCGCGCGACCCACGGGAATGGCCGGGGCGCGCATCGACGGTAGGAGCGGCACCCTGGTTCCTTCATGTGACCCGCGCGGCAAGGCAAGACGCGGAGGTTGGAATCTCGGGGTGTCCGCCCCCCATCGCGCCCGGCCAGGGGCGTCAGCTCGGGGTGGCGTCCGTCCTCGCCGGGCCGTCCCGGGCTCTGCGCCCTGCGCCCCGACGCCCGCTGCCGGTTCCTACCTGCGGCCCGGGCTGCGCTGCCCTCGGCGAACGCTGCGCGGGCAGCTCGACCACTCCGGTGCGCTCCCGGCGCGGGGCCGCTCTCGGCTCGCGCCGCGCTGCGCTCCCGGCTCCTCCGCTCCTCGGCTTCGCGCAGCTCGCCCGCAACCTCGCCACTCGCTGGGTCTTACGAGGGCGGGCGGAGGGACGCGGGGAAGCGAGGGGCGGGGGAGCGCGAGAAGGAGGGGCGGGGAGCGCGGGCGGCCGGTGGGGGCGGGGCCGATGCGCAGGAGCCCGCCCACCCGGGGAGGGGCCTGCCGGAGCCCACGGGCCCCCACTCAGGTCCCCCGCCCCTGCGCCCCGCTTCCTTGGGTCTGGCTGCCTGCCACCTTCCCAGATGCCTTCTCACAGCATCCGCGCCAGCAGGCTCCCCACTTTCCCTCAATCCCTCTCCTCTCCTTTTCTTCCCCTTCTCTCTTTCTTTCATTTACCCCTTCCAATTCTCCCCTCTCCATCTCCCTGTTTATTCCTCTCTCTGTCCTCTCCCCACTCCCTCTCTAAACCGCCCTCTTCTGCCTGACATGCTCCCTTCTCCCCATCCTCCTCCCACTTTCTCCTTCTCCTCCAGAGTGTTGACCTCTACCCTGCCTTGGCTTTGGGATAGTCAGCCTGTCTTGGTCTGAGTCTCCCAGTCGTTTTCAACATGGATTTCCCTCTTGGTTTTTCTCTTTCCACCTTGCAGGTCTGCTTCTGTTGTTTTGTCTTTATGTTTCTCTTTCTCTGTCTACCTCTTCTCTCTCTGCAGGTCACAGGCCCCCTCAGTATGGTTGTGGGGGTGGGCTCCTGTCCCCTCTCTGCTCTCCTCCCCAAGGCAGCCTCTCCTGCCAATTACAGGGGGAACACATCATCTGGCTTGAAGTTAACAGGCTCTTGGTACTAGGCTGGGTGTGTGCATGTGGTGGGTTGGGGAGCACTCCCTGTCTGCTGCCAGGGGTTGGTCGCAGAGTCACAAGTGACTATGTGTGTGGATGACTGAAAAGGGAAACACAGCTGGGAAAAACACCCAGGATTTTGTCTGTAGAACCCCAAGACACCCTCCTCCTTCAGGTTCTCTAGGTTTGAGAGATTGTCCTAGAGAAGCCTCTCTCCCAACCAATCCCAGCCCCATGCTTGAAGACTCTCTCCCTTCCCCTTGTCAAGTCTTGACCACATCTTCCTTTCACAAATACTCCTGGGATGGGGGCCATGATTGCCCTTCCTTCTGGGTTCTCCAAAGACTCACAGAAAGAATGCCTCTCTCTAGCCCAGACCTACTCTTTGCCCCCTCTCTCTGTACCCAGGGCTTGCATTTGCTAATTGACTTCCTATTCCCTACCTTGCTCCCTACTTTGGTCACCTATCCTTGGGTCCCACAACACACCGTGCTCCCCAAGGTCACCCTGTCTTCTCTTGTCTCTTCCCCCACACTCTCACCCACGAGCATGAAATCTTGATATCTTTCTTGATCCATCGATTCTTCACCCATCACTGGTCACCGGGTTCCATGTGCTTATGACATCCGGCATTATTTCACATAAATATTTATTGAGCTTTTCTACTTGCCAGGCACAGTCCTAGGCTCTAGGGACACAGTAGTGGACAAGACAGGCCACAGATCTTAAGGTGGTCCTGATCCAACAGGGAGACTGTTTTTGTTAAATAACCACACAAGCCCAGAGTGACACACATTTCAGGGGATGCCAGTCCAACTCGGGCAGTTTGGGGAAGGTTTCCTCAAGGAAGTACCATTTGAGTCAAGGGCCAAAGGATGGATAGAAGCCATCTGAATGAAAATGGGGGTACAGCTTTGAGCTAGGATATGAGAATAGCAAACGTGGAATTGATTTTTGCTCGTCTGACATTGGTTTCAACTTCATGTAATTGCACCTCAATTTTGATTTGGGGAACTTCTCCTCCACTCACATTCATATAGTTGGGCGGAGTTCCTGCCTTCCAGAGGTGGACATGTGACCCACGCACAGCCAGAACATATCACCCTGACTGCAAAGGGGGAACATGTGACATATGCTGGGTAAATGAGAACTCGCCCTGGAATTTTTGCTCAAACTACTGTCAAAAAGAAGCTTGATCTCTGCCATGGTTCCTAAGCCTAGAGCTGCTGGCACCTTTTTCATACCTTAAGCAGACCCTACCTGAGAATGAAGCCAACATAGAGAAATGCACAAATGAGAGATGGAGAGTAGACTGAGGGCTGATAAATATTGTTTGAGTTCCTGGACACCTAAAGGCAGTTCAGTTAGCTAAATCTCATTAAGTTTCTTTTTGTCACTTAATGCAAGTCTGGGTTCGGTTTATGTTACTTAAAACCAAAATAGTCCTGATGAATCTGGTACTGGATTAACAAATATGAATCACTATTTATATAAAGGAATAATAATAACCGTTTCCATTCTCCTTTCTTCCTTCAGGTCTCCTGAATAGACTCACTCACATTTTGTCTCCCTTGCTCTATTTTTTCCCCCCTATATTCCTGATCAGAAGTTAATTCCCCTCTATTTTAATTGCTCTAAATGTGTTTCGCCTATATATAAAAGCAAACTCTGGCTGTCAGGTCAATTTCATAGGCTGACCATCTGATGCTGGAATTATCTTTACAACATTCTCTGCTTCCTGACCACCCCTGCCCAGCGCCCGCCCCGTCCCGCCCCACCCTCACTCCCCAATGTCTTTCCATCATCTGGCTGCACATCTCCAGTGACGGGGACCTCATTATTCCACTAGGCAGATAGTTTCAAACAACAAGCTCGTATATCGGTGAAGTTCTGAAAACCATCTCCCCTGAAGTGGGGCTTTATATAAAGGATACTATACTGTGAAGTTGAGGTGGCTGCTTGCAGGGCCTCAGTGTCCTTCACAAATGCCTAGGTTAAAGTCTTCCAGAGAACTCACATGCATCCCCCATGGGCTAGAGTGATGGATTCTGTTAAGTAGGGTTCCCAAAATGTGAGCTGACAACCACTGTTGGTAGCTAGGATAATTTTCAGTGGAGTATAATAACTTGGCATGAAAAAGCTCTTTTATACTCATCTGCCTGTAACATCCTTGTGATTTCTGTCCATGGACAAGCCTCAGGTTAGTGCTAATTTGTCTTTAACACCTCTTCAAAGCACTGACTAATCTCATTTTAACTAAGAGAAGTAAGCCCAAGACTCCAGCCTTGGTAGACAACAATATCTAGTTAGAATCGAATGCATTGCTCATTTGTCCTTGTGTTTATTTTAATGGAGACCTATTTCTGGCAAGTAATACTAATCTTCTAGTTATAGCGTGATGTTACAGTTTCCTTTTGAGATACATTATTTAATCTAAAAAAGGAAAATATTTAAGTAAATATAAATAGACACAGTGCACAATTTTTGCAAAACTCCTATGGCTGGTTTGCAAATGACTAAAGTTCGAGTAGCCTAATTTAGAGAAGCATTTCACCCATGTATTTATTCATTTAACAAATGTTTATTGAGCACCTCTGAGTACACAGAAAGGTGAAGACAAAGTGACAACACAGTTAATAAAAGATTCCATTAGAGAGGGCCAACCCCGAGCATGAAAGTCTTAACCTCCAAATTAAAGAATTAGACTTGACCTTGAGGGGCACTGGAGAGCCATTGAATGTGCTGGAACAAGAGAGTAAAGAGTTTAAGAGAGCTGAGACTGGCCAGGTACGCAAGGTGGATTGAAGGGGAGAAAATTGGAAGCCAGGAGACTAGCAGGGCTATTGAGGGAGACTAGCAGGTGCAACATGAAGAGGGCTGGCACCTAACAGAATTCCCAGCACACAGCATGCACTTAATAAGTGGTTGGAATAATTGCCGTTAATATTATTGTATAGTCCTCTCCCTTCCTTGACTTGGGGTAATTCACTGAGTCATAGATTTACAAGGTGTCACACTGGAAATGGTCCTTAGATATTACCTAGTAGAATCCTTTTATTTTAGAAATGGGTAAACAGAGGCCCAGAGAGAAGCAGTATCTTGCCCGAGGGCAGAGCCAGGAAGGTGATGACAACTAGCTGCAATTTGGAGCACTTGCTGCATGCTAATCACTGACACATAGAGAAACAGAGGCCTAGAGAGCCACTGGCCTAAAATCACATAGTAGGAAGGAAGCAGACCTGGGGTCCAACTCAGGCCTGGCCAACTCCAAAGCCAGTGTTCTAGCCATTAAACTAATCTTGCCCCTGGGGCTTTTCTGTCACCCCAGACAGCTGCCCATCAAGTCACAGGTGATGCTGAGAGATCGGATGCCTCACCTTCTCCTGTGACTTCAAACAAGTCCCTTTCCCTCTCTGAGCCCTAGTTCCCTCCCTGTAAATTAAAGAGCCTGCACTTCCCTGCTGCCATCCCAAGTCATCAGGCTGTTGGGTGAGAGCTCAGGGGAGGCCATGCCCAAGTTTTCTCTCCACCCCCTTACCCAGGCCTCCTACCTGCACCCCCATCAGTTGCTTGGAGCTGACTCAGTCTCCATGGACAACAGAATTCCATCTTCCAGCTTCTCCAAAATTATAGCAAGACTGAGAAGCCTCCTTTGAACCTAAGAAAACATTCTCTATAGGTAAACATGGCTTCATGTTTATTTTCTGAAGGAAGGTTATTGCCTTAACTACCCCACCTCCATACCAGAAATTCCCCCATTAGCAAAAGAGCCACTGAATTAATGTGTATAACCACCTGAAAAACCACAGTAAACCTTGTGAGAAATAATAGGACATGAGATCATTTTGTTATCTTGTCCACAAGTCATGCTGGGGTAGGCCCCCAGCAGCGGCCTCATTGCTGAATGTTCAAATATTTGTGCGTGTCATACTGTGCTGGGTTCAATACTTAATCACTTCACCAGACTGTTGCTTCCAAAGAGGCGACCCCCCGAAAAGATGGGCAGGAAGCAGCTGTGGAGACTGAGCCTGTCCCCAAAGAGGCAGCCCAATAAACATTTCTCCAAGGCATGCAGCATTGTGGGTAACATGTCGGCTTTGAAGCTAGACAGACTTTAGACAAATGACCTCACTTTCCTGGGCCTCAGTTTTCTCACCTATAAAATAGAAATAATAATAGCATCTACCTGCCAAGGCTGCTAGGAGAAAGCCAGATAACGCTCTGGCATGTGGTAAATGCTCGATATACTTTTCTTATTCTGCTTCCATTTGCTAGTAATCACCCTGCCTTCCCTCTTCAATTGACGAGATTCTAGTTGAGAGTTGAAGGCAGTCTCAGATATTACCACCGCCAAGAATCTTGCCTGATTTTTACTCAGTTGCATATTCCTTCTTCCCTTAAATTCCCACACAGATCTTGTTTCTCTCTCCCTTCAGTCAGGGCAGGGGCTGGTGTCTCTTGAAGCCCTGTACACAATAGGCACTCGATACTTTTTGACCCTTACACCTTTTCTTAGTGCAGAGAGCCTGGGACTCATGGATTCCTTTCACACATATTGCCTGCATCCAGCCACATGAGGCTACTTTCAGTGCCCCTCAAAAGCTTCCCACCTCTGGGATTTTACATACGCTGCTTCTTCTGCCAGGAACACTGCTCCCTTATCTTCTTCTCTTGGTGGATTCTTCTTTATTCTGCAGGTTTCAGCTTAGATGCTAGTGAGACACCTCTTGCCCTCCTGGCTTGGCCAAGTGCCCTGGCTGTATTCATTCCGCATATTTCCCTTATCATAGAAATGCACACACTGGGTTGTTTAACTCTTGGCTTCATCCTCTATCTCTCCCACTTGATTCTTAGCTGTGTGAGGTCAGGAATGGGTAAGTAGCCCAGTGCCTGGCACACAGGAAACGTTCATTAAATGTCTGTTTAATAGAGGAATGCACAAGGGAAAACAATGTGCTCATGCTTCACTTAAGTGTCAGGTTCTGAGGACCTACACATCTGCTGTCAGAAACAGAGAAGGGCTTAGAGTTCTGAAAACCCTTATATTTTTCTCTCCTGGGCACTGCCAGGCTCCTGGGAGTGAAAGCCCTGCCCAGCTAGTGAGCATCACAGTGGCTTCCCAGGATGGATCTGAATGTTGCCTGTCACCTGTGGACAACCAATCCAGGTTGGTTCCTGTGGAGCGGGGGCACTGAATACACTGACCAAATCTTCTTTGGAAGCCCCGGAAATATGAGGGGAGCGAGGTGACTTGGCTGGAGAGAAACCAGAGGCCTGAAGAAAGGCACAAAGAAGCAGTTGGTTCTGTGGAAGAGATATGAGTGTCAGGGGGGGAAGACTGATTCACAATCCAGCAAATCATCAGAAGCTATATGACCTTGGCAAATCATGCCTTAAAATTCGAAGTAACTACTTAAGTATTTATTCAACTTCTACTTAGTGCCCAAGCCCTTCAATGAAACATTGCAATACCTTCTCAATGACCCCAAAGATGGGTGGTATTATTCTCATTTTGCAGATTAAGCTAAGACTCATATTAGACAATCTGTTCAAGGTCACACAGCTAGTGCGACCTGGTTCAGATCCTGGCTGTGCCACTTAGTCTCTGGCAGGCAGGGGGAAAGAATCTGTTTGAAATAGTCAGTCAGTTATCTCTCTAAACCTCTGTTTCATGGTCTGTGGAAGGATAATGAGATAAAAGCCTCCAGTGGTGTCCTGAATCTGAATGAGATAGGCTAGAAGGGTGTGCACCCTTGGATATGGCTCAGTAAAAGCTAGTTTCTATTGAATAACATACAAATAGCTAACGAGATCAAGAGCGTGCTGTGCCACAGACTATTCTAATTGTTTTACTGACTAATCCTTTGACAGGCCTGGGAGGGAGATACTGTTAATATTCCTATTTTACAGGTTAGGAAAAGAGGCACAAGGAGGTTAAGTAACTTGCCTAAGAGTACACCTAGAAGTGTTAGAGCTGGGATTTGAAGCCAAGCAGTTTAGCTGGGCTTCTAACCATTTTATTAGTATATATAAACTGTCATACCTCTGTAAGGATTTTTTTTTTTTTTGCATTGATATGTGGTACAAATGTGAGTGTGAGCTCTAGTTACTTAAGAAAGGGCTGAAAAGTACATCACCCCTCACCAGCTGCATGACTTCAGGCAAGTTGCTCAAACTCTCTGCTGTGTATCTGCTTCTTAGGCTGGTTGTCTGGGTTCAGTAAGGTGGATACCAGATGCTTTGTGCTCAGCCAGGGTGGTGGCTTATGCAATGTAGCCCTAGCAGAGGGCTTTTAATGGCTTTAAAAATGATGGCACATTGTGTGCAACTTTTGAGATAAGCATCTATGAGGAATGGGCTGTTTCTAAGGAGGAAGTAGAGGAACAGTTTTCCAGTTGCCAGGCCCTTGGGTGCCTCTCTAACCCTTGCCCACAACTGGGTGACAAAAGCCACCAGCAGATCTCACTAACCTCACTTCCCTGCCTGTCCATGGGGTTGTAGTGACTTATGGCAGCCAACACACTTTATCTGTTGGCTCAGCCAGTGGCCTGCATACAATTTTTCAAATTGTAATATAACATGCATACATTAAAGTGCTTAGAGAGCACTGATCTTGTGTGTGCAACTCAATGAATTTTACATGTGCACACAGCTGTGTAACTGCCACCCAGGGCAAGATATGGAGTATTTTTAGCTTCCCACAGATTCCCAGTCAATACATCACCTCAATAGATGACCACTATTTTGACTTCTAGCATCATACATTAGTTTTGCCTATTCTTGAACTTCACATAAATAGAGTCATTCTCTCGTATGTCTGGCTTCTTTCACTCGGCATCATGTCTTGAGATTCACCTATACTGATCTTGGAGTCATGTCCCAGTTCATTATAAGACTTTGTAGCTGGGTGACATCAGTGGGCCACAGTTGCTTCCTCTGTTGTATAGACACAGCCCTGACTACCTAGGAGAGGTGTTGAAAGGCTGAAGTAGTTCGTGGACTCAAAGCCTGGCATGAAGTAGATGCTCCATCAGGGCTTATGGCATCCATATATCTCTATCTTAAGAAATTCAGAAGCAGCAAATGTGTGTTCCACTTTCATTATCTGCCATCGGAATGACAGCTGATCACAATATCATTATTTATGAAGAAAATGGATTCAGCATTTTTATTCCAAACGGAAGCTATTGACATTCCTAGAATAGTCTCCGGAGAGGGAAAACCCATTGCAAAACGCTTCTTCAGAAACAATTTGCAATCAGTGGGCCAGGCTTGGGGCCAGGGACGTGGTCCTTGCTGATTCTCACTGATAAGGGGAGTAAAGAGCTCTGTGGGAGACCAGGTCTAGGGGCAGGCAGGAGCCAGGAGAGGACCTGACATTTTAATGGGGGAGAACACTGCAGAGCCTTGGGATTTCAGCTTGTCTGCCCCAGGCCGATGTGGGCTGGAGAGATCTTGGCAGGTGGAGAAAGAAGAGGCCACGAGAGTTTTCTGCAAAATCTACTTCTCCCTGCCCTTCTCCCCTCCTTAACTTTCTCTTCAACCCTCTCTCTTACTTTCCCTTTCTCCCTTCCTCTCTCTCCTTTCGTCTCTTATTTTGTTCTCCTTCATTTTACTCCTTAAAAATATTATTAATTACACATTGATCATTCTACTTAATCCTTGTTTACTCCTCCTCCTTTTCCAGATATAATATGAACAGTTCGTTGCATGTCCTTCCAAACTTTTATTTCCATCTGCATACATCTATATATATCTAGAAAACATATTGCAGTGTTTTTGTTTGTGTGTGTTTATATTATTTAAAAAGCATTGTGCTTTTTTTTTATAATACTTTTTATAAAGAAAAGTTTTAGATTCACAGCAAAATTAAGAGGAAGATACAGAGATTTTTCCACTGATCTCCTGTCCCCACACATGCATAACCTCCCCTTATATCAATACCCCTAGCGGTGCATTCATTGCAATTAATGAACCTACATTGACATTATTATCACCCAAAGTCATTTACATTATAGTTCACTCTTGGGGTTATACATTCTGTGGGTTTAGACAAATGACACGTAGCTATCAATATAGTATTATACAGAATAGTTTTACTGCCATAGAAATCCTCTGTGCTTCATCTATTGATCCCTACTTCTCTCCAAGTCTCTGGCAACCACTGATCTTTTTACTGTCTCCATAGTTTGCCTTTTCCAGAATGTCATATAATCAGTATTATATAGTATGTAGCCTTTTCAAATTGGCTTCTTTCACTAAATAATATTCATTTAAGATTTCTCTATGTCTTTTCATGGCTTGATAGTTCATTTCTTTCTAGCGTTGAATAATGTTCTGTTGTCTGAATGTACCACAGTTTATTTATCTATTTGCCTACTAAAGGACATCTTGGATCATGCCTCGGGATTCTATCTAAGAAGTGATCACCATATCCAAAATAATATATATTTTCTGCTGTATTATCTTCCAGGAGTTTTATCGTTTTGAGTTTCACATTTAAGTCTATGATCCATTTTGTGTTAAATTTTTTGAAGGGTGTACGATCTTTGTCTAATTCTTTTTTTTTGGCACGTGGATATCCAGTTGTTCCAGCACCAGTTGTTGAAAAGACAATCTTGGCTCCATTGCATGGCCTTCCCTTATTTGTCAAAGATTAGTTAACTGTATTTGTGTGGGACTATTTCTGAGCTTTCTATTCTGTTCCATCAATCTATTTGTCTATTCTCCTTCCAATACCACACTGTCTTAATTATTATAGCTTTATAATATGTCTCAAAGGTAGATAGTGTTAGTCCTCCAACTTTGTTCTTCTCTTTTAATATCATGTTGGCTATTCTGGATCTTTTATCTCTCCATATAAACCTCAGAATTAGTTTGTCAATATTCACACAAAAAAAAAACTTTTTGGAAATTTTATTGGCATTGAATCGATAGACCAAGTAGGAGGAATTGACATCTGGACAACACTGAGTCTTCGTATCCATGAACATAGAAGTCTCATCATTTATTTAGTTTTCCTTTGATTTTGTTCATCAGAGCTTTGTAGTTTTCTTCATATAGATCTTGTACGTATTTTGTTAATTTTTTACCTAAGTATTTCTTTTTTCAAGGGGTGCTAAAATAAATGATATTGTATTTTTAATTTCAAATTCCACTTGTTCATTGTTGATATATAGAAAAGCAATTGACTTTTGTATATTAATCTTGTATTCTGCAGCCTTGCTATAATCATTTATACGTAAATGATTATGCCATCTGTGAACAAACATAGTTTTATTTCTTTCTTCCCAATCTGTATGCCTTTTATCCCCTTTTCTTATCTTATTACATTAGCTAGTACTTCCAGTATGATGTTGAAAAGGAGAGGTGAGAGGAGACATCCTTATCTTTTTCCTGATGCCACTGCTTTTTTCATTCAGCAATGTCTTGGCAATATTTGCACTTTGGTGTATAATAGTTCTACTTCCCTCTTTTGAACTGCTACGAAATATTCCAAAGTGAAGCTTTGTGGTGCTATCTGCATCCCCCATTTATGCTTATTCAGGTATTTCCAGTTCTTCACCCATACAAACGTGTGGTCTACACTCTTGCATACACTTTTTCTCTCTCTTTCTCCCCAGTCTCTGTCAGTTTTTATTGTGCCCTGTTTATAAAGCAAGATCCCTTAAAGCTATCTCTCTTTTGATGCAATCCCAACTGTTCATGGAGACTCAGAAGGGCCATGTGTCTGTCTCCCAGGGTTTTGCACAACTGTCCCTCAGAAAAGCAGTTGTGTTTGCAGCCAGGTTAGCCTAGACATAGGCTGCCTCCTTATCTGGACAGATTTGGAGCCCTCTTTCCTCGTGGCAGACTCCTTCAGCCTCAAATTCAATGGGAAAAGGCCAACCTTTGGAACAAACATCCTAGCTTCTCCTCTTAAAGAAAAGAATAAATGCCTCTTATTCTTTTGTGCTGAGCCAACTGGTCAGCATAGTTTTAGGTCAGGTGATCCAAATCCAGTTCCCAGGGGGCTATGATGCAAAAGTTCCTTTCTTCAACTGTGAGGAGATCAGTGCTTTGGGTTAGGGGTGGGGATATAGCCCTGTTTGCAGAACATGCTCTCTCATCCATGAAGGTGACGCGTGAGCCCTTGTGAACAGAGAGAGAGAAAGGGTGCAGGTTGAGAGGAAGGTGGTAAAGGCTTTTTATAGTAGACTCTGTGGTATCTGCTTTTCAATTTAAAAAACACCAGGACTGGGAGCGAGGAGTTGGCACAGGAGACAGGGGAGGGCCCGCCATGAGCTTGGCTTTTGCCCACAGCTGTAATTCTGACAGATTTAGGCCTGTCTGAGGAGCTGTGCACCCTTATTTGAATGTGTTTGGAAAGGATAAGGCAGGCAAAGAGAGGAGAAGGAGTAGGAGATACTGGGATGCTAAGAATCCTGACTTCTAACAAGAATGTTTGTGTCAGGGACCCTTTCTGCATGATGGTATAATGTATGAGCCCTTCTCAGAACAATGTTTTTAAAAGTGTAGACTAAAATACACAACCAATACAATTATCAATATATTGAGAAAAACAAAATCGTGACAAATATTTACAAATGTGTATTTCTCTATTAATGCATTAAGCAATAAGATCTAACGTTGGATCTAGTCACTATTGTAATTTCAAAGCCATGATGAATGTAAACGCATTTAAAAGATTTCTGCAACTGTAAAGTGATATGAAAACTCATGATCTGTGTTGGCTGCACATAGGCATATGTACAACCAACACAACTGTGGTTTGTTATCTTTATTCATAATGGAAAAGAATGAATGAAAATAAAAATGTGATTTTTCCCCCCCTGTGCGAGTTGAGTGTTTTCTGCACCATGGCCTATAGGCCAAAGGGAAGGGGCTACTGTGGAAGGTGGAGAGGTCTCTTCCATGGGGGTCCCTGTGAGGCTCTGGGCCCGTGCAGCTCTGCCCAAGTATAGGAGCCAGGTGTGGTAAAGAGAGACGGGGTACTTTCTTCACAACATTTGTGCCTGGTCGGCAGCACCTGTCCAGCAGTTTGAGAAACACTTGGGAATAGCACCCTGAGCCAAGGGACAGCTGGGGACAGACAACAGCCAATGTGACTGCTGGAGAAAAAGAGCACAGTAGATGCCACAAGTGACTGCTGCTGACAAACTGGTTGGCGAGCACTGGGGAGAGGTTGGTTTATGGCCTATGTAAGGGAGTAGGTAGAGCCAATGAAATGTGAATTATGACTGTTACCAGTGCCCCATCTGAACTCAAGCTGGGGAGGCCTGGGGCAACTCAAGATGTAATAATTGTATCTGTGTAAGATTTTACAGTTAAAAAATGACTCATGTTTCTCAAGACAGATCCTTTATTATCTCTAATTTGCAGATGAGGAGGCTAAGAACCCGGAAGGATAGGAATCCATGCAAGGACTTACAGCTCGTGAACAGTGATGCCAACTCAAGTCTTGGACTCTTAGTCCAGCATAAAGGAGTAGAAAAAATGGGGCTGAAAAGGAGAACTAAGTTGATACCTTAGGGGACCTTGAGCATCAGATTGGGACTTAAAGATCTTCTCCTGATGGCAACTGGGAGCCAAAGAAGATTCTTGAACAAGAGGAGTAACTTGGAAGCTATGGGAGGATAAATCTAGTAATGGTGTTGTGGGTTTGATGGGGATTCAGTGGCACTCAGAAGGTGGCTGCAATTATCCAGAGAAGAACACTGACACCATAATTAGAAACCCTAGTATATGCCCCATGCAAAGAACCCCTGATTGTCTACTGAGACGGCCACATGGACATCTCACAATGTCCACCCGCTGTTCTAATTCATATGAAAGCTCACTCTAGGCAAGTGCAGCCCTGTCCATTGTCCCAAATTCCCTCTGGGAACCACCCTTCCACCTCTCTCAAGTCATCTGGTTTAGGTGGGGCCGGACTCAACCTCTAGCTCTAGAGAAGGGCACATGACTCAAGCAAGGAAATTGGGGGAATTTCATTACCCCATCACAGTATTTGGTTTAAAGGTGTGCACGAGATTAAAGCTGGTCCAATCAGAATGAATCCTGAGGCTTTTGCTGCTGAGCATCTATTTAAAAGCAAAGCTAAAATGGAGGCAAATGTAGTCAAGGGATGGTAGAGTGAAACTCAGTCACAATGAATCCCAATGAATCCCAATGATATCCTCTGAATCCCTAGATCCAGCCATACATGAAGTCTCCCTGGGACTCTTCTCTTATGTGACCCAATAAACCCTTCTCTATTTAGCTTGAGCCAATTTGCATTTGGATCCTGTTGCTTGCAACCTAAAGTGTCCTGACTGATACATCAGAAAGGTAACCTAGACCAGAGGTAAAAAACTATAGCCCATGGCCAAGTTCACCTTACCGCTTTTTTTTTTTTAATAAATAAAACTTAATTGGAACAAAGCCTCGCCAACTTGCTTCCATATTGTCTAGGGCTGTTTTTGCATTATAAGGCAGAGTCGATTAGTTGCGACAGAGACCCTATGGCTCACAAAACTTAAAACATTTAATATATGGACTTTTATAAAAAAATGTTCATCAATCCCTGACCTAGATCAATTTCTCTCACTTCTTATAAAGGTGAAAATGGGGCCCAAAGAAAGGCCTGCCTAAAAGTGGTGCAGAGTCAGGACTCAAACCTAGATCTCTTGACTCTGAACTTAGAGTCTTTTGTTCTGTCTCTCTTGGTCCCTCAGCCACTGCCCTAAAATGTCTGTGGGTCCTTCTGGGGGGTGTTTGATTTATTTGACCATTGAATCCCTCTCCTAGGCCCAGACAAAATTCTTTCTGCAGCCTTCCTGTGAGGCTCTTGGGAGTCACAGGGAGCTGGAGAAATTGAATTCCATAAATAGCGGAGCCTCACATGCCAGCCAGTCCAGCCTGCCTCACCTAGGGACCTGCTAACTGGAGCTGGAGTTGGAGCAGGAGAGTGTCCACATATGCTCTCCTGGCCATGGGACCAGAGACCAGAAGGCCCAGTTGTAAAATGCTTTTTATATTCTCTGAGTAAGACAAGGCAGGAGTTTGGAAACTCCTCCATTTTAAGGGGGCTGAGAGGTGATTTGGGTCATCAGGGCTGGGAGAGCTCAGAGGCACAAGGAATATGCAGTCAGAGAAGGCTCTCTGGAGAAGGTGGTCTGGAGCATTCAAAGACATAATGAAAAAATGTTCAGGAAACCCTTTGCTACCTCTCTGAACCTTCCCCTCCCCCAGCTCCCTATGCTCCACCCACACAGACGTAACCGAAACATACTAAACCCACACCCACCCGAGGACCTATGAGCTTGCTGTTTCCTCAGCCAGGAATCCTCTATTCTCCAAACTTTGCATGGCTGGTTTCTTCTCATCCTCGGCATACTTGTCACCACCTTTGGGAAGCTTTCCCTGAGCAACTTTCTTAAAGCTGCAGCTCAACCCTAGTCACTCTCCAACTCATCCTCCTTTTTTGTTTTCTTAGATCCCTGGCCTCTAGAATAGTCCCTGGCCTAAGATGGAGGGAAATCAATAATATGTGTAAATGAGTGACTGGGGATACAGCAGCTAACAGAATACAGCACTTGTCCCTGGGGAACTTAGAGGTCAGTGAGGGAGACCCAAATCCCATGTGCAATAAGTGGCACCATGTAGGGAAGGGGAGCCGGCTACGGCAGCACAAAGATGGGATCCCTGACAAGGACTCGAAAGGGGAAGACTTTCCCGATGAGGTCAGGGTGGTCAGGAGTTAGCCTGGAAAGTGTGAAGGAGAAGAGAAGGGTTGCTGATATAGGGAGCAGTGTATGCAATGGTCAGAGGTGAAGGAGCGTGAGTGAGGAACCCAAAGCAGGAGAGGAGGGGGAGTGTGGGACAACGAGGCTGGGTGGGTGGCAAGGGCCTGCCACTGTGTGTTAGGGAGGCTGAACTTCATCCCGAGGGTGGTGGGGTACCAGGAGGTTGAGCAAGGGCATGGCAAAGTCAACCATGGGCTTGACAGGCTCATCTCAAGGATGTGTTAGATTCAGAAGACAGGGCTAAGAGGAGGGGTCTGTCTAAGGAGAAGCTCTTTCCCTGGTGAGGGGTGAGGCAATTGTCAGAGAAGAAAATGGGATGATCTGTACTCTGCTCCACCTCAGCATCCATATCCAGGCTGCTGTCCCGCTATAGCCCTAGTCCTGAGCTCTCTCAGCTGTTAGTGCAGATGGCTTCTTGTAAGAGGTGACCCAGAATAGCCCTGCACTTATTTTGAAAGGCTGAACAGGGAGACTTTAGCATAAGACCTGGTTTTTCTACAAGTGGGCTATGTAAACTTGGACAATTCTTTGTGCCTCAGTTTCCTTATCTGTCAAATAGAGAGAACAGTAACACAAGTCTCTCAGGTTTTATGAGGATTAAATGAGACAGCACATGTTAAGCACTTCACACAGAGCCTGGTTTAGGACCAAGACCTATAGGAGTGGTGACTCAGCAGTTATTAGGGGCTGACTTGTTCTGGCTGAAGGTCTTTATAGGAGAGGAGGGGGCAAGGAAAGGTTGCTGGAGGTTTAGGGCAGTCCAAAATATTTTGGAGACTCCCAAATCCCTTTTGCCCTTGGGGACAGTTCAGGGTTGGGTCTGTTCCCCACTGGGCTTCCATCCTCCAGGGAAGTTCTAAGAGGGACTGGGAGGGAGACTCCCGACTCTGGAGTTGATAGCTGAGGACAGAATTCCTGCTTTCCAGTCCTGCCACCATGCCTTTGCAGCCACTGTGCACAAGCCAGGTGAAGAGAGCCACTGTGTAGAAGGTGACAGATGGCCACAAATGAGGGGTGAATAAAACTGCTAAATCATCAGCTGGGAAATTGAGCATCTTATCTCCCATCTGCAAGTGCCTCTTCCCTCTGGAAGGGAGCGTATGTTTGGATGTGAGTGTGGGAGGCATTTTGTGCAGGTACAGATGGACTCAGATAGTGTTGTGCTAGAGTGTGCACACACACGTGCACACACATGCACACCCACTTGCTAACACTCCTCCGACCCATGTTCTTTCCATCAAATGCACACTCGCATTTGTCCTTTCATCCACAGGCTCTTGTACACACTTCTTACATACTTTTTAACATCCAGAAACACCAACCTACACCTGTCCACATCCAAAGCACAAGGTAGCCCAAGGTAGATTTGTGTACCTGTGCTTTCTCACACAAGACCCACCAAGATGCAAAAACTCATTTGAATTGGCTTCTCACACACCTGAATCACAGTTGGAGTAGCTGTCTCCTTGTTCACAGGTTTTTCCTGGCCTTTGGGGGCGGGGGTGGGGTGGGGAGTGGGTCCACTTCTCATCCTGTTGAAGACAGGCCCGCTCATGTGACCAGCTCAGGCCCATGAAATAGGAGTGGAATCGCTGTGTGTTACTTCTGGGTGGAAGCTTTAAGAACCAACTCAAGGTTCCTCTTTCAGGGCAACCAGCAGTGTTCCAGATAGAGGCTGCCCATTTACTCTGGGTCCTGGGGTGCAGTTGACAGGGAGTGGAACCATAGATGGCCTGCGAACTAATTGGCAGATGCTGAGAAATAAATCTGCTGCTCTGAATTACTGAGATCTGGGGACTATTTGTTACTGCAGTGTAGTGCAGCTTTAGCTGATTGAAACAACATCTACATATACAAACACAATGGGTTCACACACTTCACACATACACATACACACACTCCCACTGGTCTCGCACTCTTACTGTGAAATAATAAAAAATACATGTGTATGTGTGTTTGTCTTTGTCCCTGGTTCCTGTCACAGAGTTCTTAAGTCCCTCAGAATTTCTTGGTTGATAAAGTGTCTTTTGTTCTAATGAAGTGACTCTAGGCGGGCTCCTGGATAGCTCCAGGATGGGGATTGGTCACCAGAAAGACCAAGCCTTGATTACAGGCTTGAAATTTTCAGCCTCACCTTCCATCCTCTGGAAGGGAGAAGGACTGGAGATTGAGTTAATGATCAATCATGTCTACATGACGAAGCCTCCATAATAACCAAAAGTATAGGGATTCAGAGAGCTGGGTTGGTGAACACATCTACTGATTGGGAAGGTGGCATACCTCAGCCCCATGAGGATGGAAGCTTCTGTACTGGGGACCCTTCTGGACCTCGATGTATGTACCTCTTCATCTGGCTGTTCATCTGTATCTTTTATTACAGTATTTATTATGTAATAAACTAGTAACCCTAAGTACATATTTCCCTGAGTTCTGTTCCATTCTAACAAATTATCAAACCCAAGGAAGGGGAGTGCGGGAACCCTGATTTATAGCTAGCTGGTCTGAGTACAGGTGACAACCTGAGCCCTTAACCTATGGGATCTGACGCCTACTCCAGGTAGAAGGTATCAGAAATGAGTTGAATTGTTGGACACCCAACTAGCGTCACAGAATTGCCTGATATTTTCCACATGTCTGGTGTCAGAAGTGTGAGTATGGTAGCAATGTGAGCAAAGGAGAAACACACAAGAGGGAGTGTTTTTCCTTATACACACACTCTCACTCCCACTTGGCTTATGAACACACATACACACTCACACTTGCCATGAACACATACACGCTCCCCCAGGTATATACACACACACTCCTCTGGACTCATACACTTTCCCAGCACATACCAGGCTAGTCTGACATGCAGTGCATCTAACCTCCGATTAGGCACAGGGAGGGGACAGGGACAGGATGAGATGGGAATAGATGTATGGTTCTATAACGGAGTTGTATTTGAGTTATCTCATTAAAAGGGGCTTCTATGTTGTCAAAGGATGCAGAGCTCAACCGAGGCTGAGTGGACAGGTTTCTGAGGGTCAAAGAGTACTTTCTGGGGAGTCAAGAGTTAGGGAACTTGGCTTTGAGCCTCATATGGCTATGTGACCATCTCTACTCCATCCTCCTCTGGGGACAGGAATTACTTTGAATCCAAGAAGTTATGCTTGTAGAGTCCAAGTAACAATAAACAGACCAACAGCAACCTTCCCGTTGTAAATGCCTGCTGTGTGCCCAGCACTGAGCCAGTTTCTTCAGGAGTGTCCACTCATGGAATCCCCACAGCAGCCATAAGAGCTCCAAGCTGCTTGTAGGTGTGGGTAATGCAGAATGACCCTCCCCTCATGGACACATCTAACTGGAATCCATGGCAGGAGGGGCATGGTCTTGGGATGGAGACCTGGATTCAAATCCTAACTCCTTCGCTTCTTGGCTGTGGAAACTTGGGTAAAGAATTTTGCCTGACCAACTCTCAGTTTCCTCATCTGTAAAATAAATATAACCATCGCTCTAATTATCACTGGGTTGTTGTGAAGATGAAATGTGAAGATGCCCAGGGCTCCTTTACTTGAAGACCCACTTCTGACACTCCTTTCTCCAGGAAGCCTTCCTTGATCTCTTACTCTTCCATATTCACAGAGAAGTTCGTATCTAATTAAAACACCTGTTCACATTCTGGTATGAATTTGTTCTACATTTTATTAAGTACCTTCTTTGTACCAGGCCCTTAACTGGCATGTGGAGTTGGATAAGACAAGATTGCTGCCCGCTCAGAAATGTCTCCTCTGTTTACCTATAGTCAGGCTGAAGGCTGCGGCTATGCTCTATTCTTTCGAAATGCCTGGTTTGGTGACTGCACGTAGGTGTGGATTAGGGGCCGGAAGACAGAGGAGCTGAGTGGAAAGGGTTCAGGCCTTAGTCAAGTCCAAAGTTTTTCTTGCTAACTTATCTTGGGAAAGCCCCTGTACCTCCTTAGTTTCTCCACCTGCAAAATGACAGGCATTGGGCTCGATCATCTCAAGTGCCACTGGGCTACGGCACTTATGTCTGTCTTAACACTGGGGGACTGCTGGTGGCCCAGAGCCTAGCCCCCATGCTCATCTCCAGGCCCTGGGTGTGCCCTGCCAAAGGAAGTGAAGGGAAGGTTAATACTGGAGATCTCAGGATACTGCTCTTTACTCAGAGGGGCTTGAATTAGTATCTGTGGGCTGATGAGTCTGGTTATTAATGAGCTATAGAGTCAGAGCCAGTTTTCCAGTGTACTGTGCTGTTGATGAATTAATCGTTTCTGACAGCTTTGAATGCCAACATTGCGCTCACCTTAAGCACGTCCGAGGTGGCCACTCAAAACCCAGGCTGACTGAGCTTCCCTCGGCATCATGTCGGCAGTTCAGCCAAGGTTCTGGGCCTCCTAAATCTGGATCCTGCTTCTCTTTCCTTTCCATGAATCACTTTCCTCTGCTTCCTAATCCATTCCCATAACATGCCAAATCATTCAGCCTTCTCAGCTAGAATGGTGGCCTCTCCCCCTACTTCTGTCCTCCAGGTGAATGAAACAACACTTTCCCTTCTCTTGGGTAACAATGTGCAGAAAATCATACACTCTAAGAATCCCATTTCCTTCCTAGGAAGAGAGATATTTTATTTGAATGAATACTTGTATACTTTTGGGGGGATTGGAGTGAGATCTCCAGTGATAATGTTGGATTAATTACTGCTTGAGGAATGCAAATCAAAGACAGAGCAGAATTGCTCCAGCAGTCGAGGGAATTTGTAGAGAAAGGAAAAGGGGTAGGGCACAGTCTGGCTGCTCTTGGGCTCCTAGCAATTCCCAAGTCACACCATGACTTTTCATACCCCTGGGCATTTGCTCAAGCTGTTCCCTCCACCTGGAATGCCCAGGTCTCTCCTTGGTTTAAGAAAACTTCCAATCATGCTTCAAAGCCCACTCTACTTTCTTCAATAAGTCCTTTCTGTATTTCTACTCAGCTCTAAAAAGATTGCCTCAGAGGCATTTATAATCTTGCTCTGGATCTATTTGTGTAGTCTGCCTCTGGCGATCTGGCTGAGAGACCCTTGATGGCAGAGACCCTGTCTTATTAGCCATCATAGCCTCAGGGTCAGGCACAGAGCCTGTCCTAGAGAGGTGCTCAGGGAATGGTGGGGAATGAGTAGAATTAGTTAAATCCCAGATTGAAGGAGGTCCTTTGGGAGTAGTTGAGAACTTCTACATTGGGTTTTGTTGCGTGTGCTCTCTAGACTCATACCCCCATGAGGGCAGGGCTGATGTGCTTTCAAGATCCACAGCATGGTCCAGAGGATGGTTGGTGGCTGAGTGGAGAAGCTAGGGCACTTGGAGCTGCATATGGCCTGGTGGTTGGACTGGAGGTGTGCTCTGGGGGCTAAGGACAGGAACAGTCCTAGCTTCTTCCTCTGGCACCCCTTCCCCTCTCAGTCTCCATTACTCACCCAAGCCTGGAGCCCAGGCTCCAGGGATCTCAGGATCCTGACCCTGCTAAAGAACCAGGCACAGAATGTGCCCCACACCAGACTGCTGTGTACAAGCAGGGTCAGCATTATAACACAGAACCCCAGCTCTAGCACTTCTCTGCTTTGTGTCTTCAGGCAGGTGACTTAACCTCTCTGAGTCTCATTTCCATATCTGCAAAATGGGGACACTGACAGGATCTACTTCATAGGGCTATCTTTTCTGTTTCTCTTTTCTCTCCCGTCCTTCATTTTCCTCCCCTTTGAACTTTACCTCTTCTTTCCTCCTCTCCCTCAACTTCCCCAGTTTATAATTAAAGGGAGGGAAGGAGAGAGAGAGAGAGAGAGAGAGAGAGAGAGAGAGAGAGAAGAGAGAGAGAGAGAGAGAGAGAGAGAAGTGAGAGAGCGCACAATGCTTGATTCACAGGAGTTAATGCTCTATTGGGGAATCAGGCATCTGTTGGCCACATGTTTGTGCCCCTGAGGTATGCTTGTGGGCCTTCTCCCTTCATAGCAGGGGTGCCTCCATTGGAGTGTTATTATTTCAGCAACTGTGCTATTTCTCCTGTTGAGTAGGAGTGTTGCAGCCTCAGCCTGCTGCCTGGGGTTGGCAGCCCAGGGGCTGAAGGAGGATGAAAAGGGCTGGCCTGGGGACTCATGAAAGCACACTTTGAGGGAAAACAGTTGTCACGAAGCCTCTGATGATCTTCTCTGCATGGGGCTCACTTTCATGTATGTGATCACACCAGCTCCCTGAGGTTATGCTGGCAAAGAGAACATGGGGCCAGTGGGGACAGCTGGAAACACAGCAAAGACCATCAGCTTCCCGCCAGGCCCAGCTGCTTATCTGCTAGTCCTGAATTCCAGACTCTGTGTGCAGTATGGGTTTCCACCGCTTCTTATCCTCTCTTGCCTCCTGTCTCTCCATAAAGTAAGTGGTTAAGACTAATCTGTGAAAAGGTACAAGGACACTCACTCACTCACTCACTCACCCACTCACACATTCACTCACACATTACTTCATTCTCTTCTCAACTTGGTAGCCAGAAGGATTCTATCGAATGTAAACCAGAAACTATCTCTCTCAGAGTGGAAATCGAAGTCCCCACAAAGACTTGTAAGGCTCTTCATGATCAGGCCTTGTACCCCCATCCCCTGGAAAGCCTAGCCCCTCATCTCAGCCACACTGGCCTCCTGGTTGTTTGTGTTCTGCACACTATAGCAGACTTCGCCTCAGGGGTTTGTATTTACTGTTTGCTCTTCTTGGAACTTGGTTTCCTCACACAGATCCCTCCTGCCCACACTTCTTGCAAATATTGGCTCAAATGCTGTCATCTCAGGGAACTTTTCTTTGATCATCCTGTTTCATTTTGTATTCCTAACCCCCTGCCCTCCTTTACTTTTCTCCATAGCGTTCATTGCCTTTTAAAACCCTATGCATTTTACTTACCTGTTTATTGTTTGTCTTCTCCAAGAATTTAAGCTACATTGGGGCAGGAAATTTCATTTATTTTGTTTACCTAATAGCCGTGAGACCTTGGGAAAGTTATGTAATTTCTATGCTTTTGTTTCCTCATCTGTAAAATGCAGATGACAGTTTCTACAACCTCACAGGGGCATGCGAAGAATGCAATAAAGGATATGTAAGGGGCAAAACTCTGCACAGATGGTGGTGGTACAAACCCACGAATATCGTGGTAAACAGGACACACATCACAGGAGGCTCTGTCCAGTTGTTGATGACTGGTTGTGCATTTCAGGTGAAGGCGGTATAGGTAGTTCCCGCCGCAAGGCCTTGCACCTCTCTGTCCAAATGCTTTTTCTTGTCCATGTGGGGTAGGCTGGATGTGCTCCTGCAAACAGCCCTTGGCCAGTGAGAGGACGGAGTTGGAGGATGGATACCCAGCTCTCTGCCCGCTGTGGGATGGCTAAAGTGTGCTCTATGCTCCGTTGCCCATAGCAGTAACCTACTCAGTAATGAGCCCTTTATCTCCTTCCTTCTCCTCTCCGTCTTCCCCATGCCTCTACCAGTGTCTCCTAGGGTCGCCTGCTAAATAAACTGCTTGCATCCAAAACCTTGTCTCAAGGTCTCTTTCTGGTGGAAGCCAGCTTGATACAGGGGGAATCTTGGGGAGGGGTCTCTGTAGGAAACATCTTCCATCTTCTGTTTACCAACCCAGCGAGGCCTCTTCATTCTGGTTGTCTCTGCGGTTTTCTTAAAAGAGCTCATGGAGTTTTCCTTTAAAATTCCACCCATCCCCACTATGGGTCTCCTGGTCAGGACCTGAGCTGCATGGGAGAGGAACTAATCAAAGTATGGAGGATTTCTTTGTTCCATTTAGAATAGTCACAGGTCAGGGGAATGTGTATTTAGCTGAGTAAAAAAGTCACTGAGAGGAAAATGCCTTGTAGAGGGATTCGTCCACAGCAGCCTCGGGTCACACATAGAGGGGAGATTTTGTCTGAAATTGATTGGGTCTAAAATACAGGAAGAGCTTAGGTGGCTCTCACACTAGCTTATGGACTCAAGCGTTTGTTCATTCATTCGTTCATTCATTCATTCATTCACTCAACACACGTTTGTCAGGATCTGAGGCTGTCATGGAGAACAAGACAGATAAGGCTCTGAAACAACAAATGCACCCCAGGGCTGCAGTAACTCCGAGGTTCAGGGGTCTATGCAGTTGGGAGTCTAGTGGATTTGGGTTCCAGGGAAGGGAGCAGAACTCGCTCTTTGGGGTTCCCTAGCATTGCTCTGGGCCCTGGTGACAATCAGTTTGCACACTTGGCTGGTGGCACTGGTGCTATCTTGGCCACACTGTGGTCTTTTTACACTTCCTGGTCTTGCAATGTCTCCCAATTACTCCTGGGAACGGGCAATTGAGTCGTGAGGTGATTTGCTTATCCGAATAGAGGGAGAAACCGAATCCTGGCTTCTGTCTTTTCATTTAGAGTCCTCATGTGCCAGAGGAGGGTTAAGGCTGCAGAGACCCAGGTCTTGGACAGCAGTGAGGCCTCCAGAGGCCAGCTGGCTGGCTGGGTCTCCTTAGAGGGAGCAGGGAGAGAGCAAGAGAGAGTGAGAGAAATCCCTAAGATGAGAACCAGAGAGCAGCCTAGAGCTCATGGGCTGGAAACAAGAGCTTGGGAGCAATTTACACTCAAGCTTCACTCCCAAAGTCAAAAACTTCTAGAGACAGCTCTTTCTGGTTGTCCACACTCCACCAGATGAACTGTTTTCAGCAGAGGTTTGTGTGTGTGTGTGTGTGTGTGTGTGTACATGTGCACGTGTGCATGAGTGTTAGTTTGTGGCTAGGTAGGATAATGGCTAAGAGCTTTTGGCCTTTGGAGCTAGATAACAAATAGCAGTAATAATGAACTTTTACGCAGTACTTACTATGCACCTCAGACCATGCTGTGCTGTTACATGTGGGATTCTTCTCAGCCTCCCCAGCAATTCCATGGGAGAGTGTGTCAGGCAGGGTCCTGATGGGAAAGAGAAGGTGCATACATACGGAGAAATTCAAGAGTTTCACAAAAGGTTCAAGAAAACTAACAAAGGATGATGAAGCACCTGAGGTCAGGAACTAGGAGCCTAAGTGAACCAGGGGAAGGAGATGTTACTGGAATGGGTGAGAGTGGCCACAGCTCCAGAGGAGGGGTGCCTGACAGGAGCAGTGGCTTTGGGAGAGGAGCAGGGCTAACCTGCAGTGACTTAGCAGGGAGGGAACCAGGGAAAAACACCCCTTTTTGAGAAGAGGATCATGTCCTTGGGCTGAGAACCCGCCTCCTTCTGCCCTTTCATCTCCTGCGGGCCCTTCTATTGGCTGAAACCAACTGTTCATTAGAGGACAAGGGAGCCTAAGGGTGTAGCTTTATAGGCCGGACTTCTGGGCTAAAGGGCAAGTTGAAGGCTGGGGAGTAGATCTGGAGCCGGAACAGAACATGTCCAGTGGAAGGAGTTGCCATGATTATCATTCCGACACAGGACTGGCTAAGTGATTTTCAGGGTTCAGTACAAAAATGCAAATGCCAATCCCCTTATTTAAAAATGAAGAATTTCTAGACAGTGACAAAAGAGAATTGAACCGCATCACATGCCCATGAATCTGACTCGTTCCCTTATTCGAGGCCAGGAAACTGAGGCACAGAGAACTAAGGCACCTAAGTATACCTAAGACGGTTATACCTGGATCTGACCCTTTCTAGTAGTGGAGCCTCAGACAAACCACTTTACTGACATACAGATGGATCTTCAGACATCTAACTACTAAAGAGACATTGCTAACAAAGAGAGAATGAAACCAGGTGAGCAGGCTTGTGCAAGGAACATGGCTTTGGGGGCTGCCCGAGGTTCTGATGCTGCCGAGGTTCTGATTCTGCACTGGGCTCTTTGGGCCTCATGCATGTCTTGAATGCTGAGATTGGAAACGACTTTTGAAATATCCTGTTCCCACTCCCAGTCTGTCTCTGGGATCCTCTAAGTATTAGAGCACTGAGACCTGTAGTATTATTGTCTAGAGTTTGGGAAATGATTTGCTGAGCTGGAAAGAGCACAGGAATGGGAGTCAGGAAATGGGGATTTAACTAAGGTGTTGTTGATATTATCTCATTTCATCCTTGCAACCATCCATCAGAATGACTACCTTAGCCACATCACATGCTTTATCAAATATTTACTATGTGCCAAGCACAATCTCTGCACAGTTACTCTATTGCATAAGTGTTGTTGTTATCCTAATTACAACCAGGAATCTTAAGACAAGAGAGAGGAAGTCACCGCTGTGGTAGATTCTGTCAGGGTATCACCCATCATACTTGCCTAGTGCACAGGGAAAACCAAAAACTCTGGAGTTAAAACCAATGGTAGGTGAGGATTGGATGGAAAAATACCCTAGCATCCTCTTCTGTAGGTTGGGATGACTCTGAGGTATGTTCTACACTGTCTCTCAGAGTCCCCCTATGGGATTGTCTAGTTGCCCATAATGGACCTGGCTTGATAACACATCCTTATTGGCTTCCTTTGCTTCCCCCATCTCATTTTCTGTCACAGCCAGACTTTAAGATGGCCTCACGATCCCCACCTCCTGGAATTCACACCCCACACTGTATCAGGATTGGTCGTTGTGACCAATAAAATATGACAAAGTGATGGTATGTCACTTCTGAGATTAGGTTATAAAAGACACTGTGGCTTCTGTGATCTCTTTCTCTCTCTCCCCCCACACACACTCCTACTCACTCTGAAGCAAGGCTGCTTCCATGTCATAGAAAGCCCTATGGAGGGACCCATATTGCTAGGAAACGAGTCCCTGGCCAGCAGCCAGTGGGGGATAAAGGGCTGCCAACAACTATGAGAGTGAGCTCTGGAGTGAATCCTTCAGCCTCAGTCAATTCTTCAAATGACTGGTTGACAACTTCACTGAAACCTCATGGATGACCTTGAGCTAGAACCACCAGCTAAACCACTTCCAGATTCTGACCCTCAGAAACGATTGGATAATAGATATTTGTTGTTTTGTGCTGCTAAATTTTGGGGTAATTTGTTATGGCAATGAATAATTTTGGATAATACACTTTCTCACTTCACTATTGATGTTCCCTGGATTTATCTTCTAAATGAACGATTTAAACTTATATCTTTGTTTTGGGTATAGCTTCTTGGAGGACTCAAACTCAGATCTTCATGCAAGGGTACTTACCTGGTAAGAGGAGGAGCCAGGATTCAAACCCAGAGCACATGATGATGCTCAAGACCCTGGGGCTGTATGTGTCAGTCTTTCTTGGCTTCATCCTGAAAGTGGCTTGGTTATGGGGACTGGGTCTTGGTTCCCTTGGTGGCCTCAGACCCAGTTCAGTGCCTTCCACATACTAGGGGCTCAGTATATGTTGCTTCCCTTCTGCTCCCCTCCTGCCCCATATTATGGATGTTTGACTCATCAAGCATAACTCTCCTATTTTAGATTCAGATTTAAGAACAGGAACTCTGGATTTAGGCTGTCTGCATTCAAATCCTGGCTCTAGAACTCACTAGCAGGATAACTGGGCAAGTTATTCAACCATTTTGTGTCTCAGTTCCTTCTTCTATGAAATGGGGACGATAATGGAACCTACCTCATAGAGTTGTGGGGAGGATTAAATGAATGTATATATAACCTTGGTCAATGCCCAGCACCTCGGAAGTGCTATATAAGGGGTTGTGTCACTAGGATCCTTTCATGTCTATCCCCATTCTCCCTGTACAAACTCATATGAAGAGCATACACCTCGGTAGCCATTGTCCACCATGATTTAAGAGATGGCTGTGAGAGATGATTCTTTTCAATTTTCAGAGCCCCACTTACCAGACATGCATAACTTAGAATAAGCCCTCACCTTACCCTGAAACATGCAGAGATTAAACCTCTTTGGGCGTGGGAAGAGGTTGAGGGCTTGGGGGATGGGAACCACACTCTGTGAACAACTTCTTCTTCTTCTCCTTCCCCTTCTCCTCCTCTTCCTCCTCCTCCTCCTCCTCCTCCTCTTCTCCCTCCCTCCTCCTCCTCCTCCTTTCTCTTCTTCTTGTTTTTGTGCCAAAAATGAATTCTGGCTGCCTTCACAGCAGGTGCTCAGTAAATACACATCAAAGGATGAATTGAAAAAATGCCAGAATGAGCACTGCTGCCTTAAAAACAGGGGTGCATTTTACAGAAAATAATATCTCCTAGGGACACTCACACAACAACATCCCTGAATACACACACATTTCATGCTTACTTATTTTCTTACTCTGGAGCTGGTGACTCTAATTCCTGGCTTCTATTGATATCTCTGCCAGAGACCCTGAAGGCACCATAATTCATATTCATTTCCCACGTTGAGTTAGGAATATTGGCCCATTTATGCCCTGATTATGCTAATTAACTAGTTTTTTAAAGGAGACAATTATTACCTTCAGTTTGACAGTTTCTAACTCCATTAGCAGTCACAGCTGCCAGAATCATGGTTCTGATTAGTTACCTTAAATTGCTCAGAGGAAGACAGTTATCATCAGGATGCACCCCCAGCCTCTCCTGCAGTGTTGGGGTCACTGGGCTTAGTGAATTCCACAGTGAACTGGAGTCTAGGGAGACGAGGCTGCAGCCGGCAGGGTCGTCAGCTCTGAGAGTGGTTTAGGTAAAGGCAATTGCAGTTGGAGCAGGAAGCCGCTGGAGTGTGGAGATCCAGACAGCTGTGGCTGCTGCTCTCCATATCAGAGGAGCCTGTTGACAGACAGAAAGCCCCCTTTCTCCCATCCATGTCGCTTTCCATGGTCCTGAAACACTCTACACCTTTGGCTCCTGGTTCTGAAGACACATGGACAACTATTCCCACAGCTCATACCTTTTTTAAAAAATTCTTTATATCCTGATAAACATTTTTGTCATTTTATACTGTCACTGAACAGTTAGGCCCGTGACTTATTAATAATTCACAGGAGTGATTTCATATACCTTTTACAGTTCCATAATGCTTCTGACAGTTAACACACTTTATTTTTGTCTCTGAGAGGCTGAGAAAGGGGCTCACATGACCTTGCCTTCTCCAAGGTTCTGTCTCGGGCCTGTGAGTGCACTTAGGAGAGGGTGAGGGTGAGGACTCCAGGAATGCTGCTTTACACCTTAGGTTGCCAAGGGTGAGGGACAGGAATGAGGGAGAAAGGAATGAAGTCTAGGTCCATGGTGTCTACCCCTATCTGTATCATCCTAGATGTAATCATAACCCTCATTTAAAACCACTTCTCCTATGCTGGCTACCAGGCTAAGAGCACTTTGCATGCATTCCCCACCTCACCCCTGACATCCACTAGAATCCTGAGAAGTAGG
This sequence comes from Pteropus medius, assembly GCF_902729225.1. Taxonomy (NCBI): domain Eukaryota; kingdom Metazoa; phylum Chordata; class Mammalia; order Chiroptera; family Pteropodidae; genus Pteropus; species Pteropus medius. The sequence goes on along the minus strand of NW_024349800.1, from coordinate 3,603,298 downwards.
AATCATTAACCTCATTTTACAGTTCAGGATACTGACACTCAGAGACATCAAAGCTCTTTTCTAAAGTTTATGAGTAGTGGATGCAGGATTCAAACTTCGGAATCTATATACATCACCCCTCCTCTGCCACACTCCATTATCCCGTCTGTAAAGTGGGCTTATAATTTCTACCTCCATGGTTGTTGTGGGCACAAGAGAGGAAAAGTGGAGGGTGAGATCACCCAGAGAACACCCAGACTTTCCTCTGATTCCTTTGCCATTCACTGCCCCAGGTCACCATCACAAAGTTCCAATTCATTCACGGAGAAGATGAAGAAACTAAGACCCAGAGGGGGCATTGCCGTCCTTGAACAAGGTCACACCATGTATAGATGGCAGAGTCAGGGTAGGACCCAGGCTTCTAAGCCAGGTTCAAGTTCCCCTGAACTCCAGTGATTTTCTCAATGTAGTTTGTGTAAAAGCAGATGCAGGGGGTAGGATTTGGTGAGCAGGGATAGTTCTTCCTCAGCAGCATGTGGCCAGCAGCTGGCTCAGATCACATGACCTTAGCTGGGAGGGCTTTTGGGTGGAGCATGTTCCTAACACTGGATTGTGAGAAAAAATAGGGCTGCCACGGCCCTCACAGCCTATGGAGGCTGTTTTAAGCCCTGCAGGCTTCTCCTGGGACTGCTCTTTGCAATCTCCATGCTTGCTCTAGGCTCTTTGCTCTGCTTCTGGCTGCCCTCCCAGGCCTGGGTCTCAGCAGAGCTTCATCTCACATCCTGGAAGTGTGGGCCCAAGAGCTGCCAAGAAATAGCAACCCAAATCAAGTGGCCTCCATGGCTTGATTTCCAGCAGCTGTGACAGGAGAGTTGCTAGGTCAATGATAGCTGGGAAAATGGCCAAGCACAAGTATCTGCTGATTGCTTCTGAATGCGCTGTTTCCTTGAAGGCCAAGGTCTGCTCCTCTCTGCCCACCTGGGCAGGGTTCAAGGCTCATCGAGGGTGGCAGATGCCATTGAGGAAGCAACATGGCATACCAGGGCATCTGGTTTCCCTCCGTGGATGGTGACTTGGGGCCCGTCACCTTCCCTCGGACTCCTCTGGAAAACAAAGGCGTCACAGAAGGTGGACAGGAGATAATCTGCCCTGGGATTGTCCATGCACTCGTCAGCAAGCTCTGCTTCTGGAGCCCGGGGCCCAGTGGTTTTCTTCCCTGCTAGATCCCAGTGCTGCATGTGGGAAGTGCTCAGAAAGCATGTAGTAAATAGCTTCACCCACAATTCCTAATTATCATTCATAATAGCTATCACTGGCTGAGATTTTACTCTGCCTGAGGCTCTATTACAGACATCACTGCATATGATCCTCACAGGCTTGGAAGGTGAGCATCTCCATTTTATAGCTGAAGAAACAGAGGCTGAGAGAAGTTAAGCCACTTGTCCCAAATCACATGACTCCTAGAAGCAGAGCCAGGTTTTCAGCCCAGGTCTTGCCCATCCCCAAGCCTGGCCTCTTAGACTCTGTTACATTAAAACTGCAGCTACTGTTCATGGATCGTTCCTCTCAGCAAGCCCCAAGTAAGGATTTTTATAGATACCATCTCATTTAACCATCGCAACTGTCCATTTTATGGATGAGAGAACAGAGGCTCAGAAGAAATGAAGCCAATTTCACAAGAACTCAGGGCCCAGAAGTGGGGAGTTGGGTTTAGAACCCACATCAGGCTGCCCCAAAGCCTGTTTTATTTTGACCATGATACTACCCACCAAGACTCCCACAATCCCCTCTCTAAATAAAGTTGAGACACGTGGGTGAAAAACCCTCCCAGAATACCTAATGTGAACCATAAGGCCCTCTCTGCAGCCCCCATGGTCTGTGCTTGCGTTGTTCAAAGCTCCCTCTCCCTACTCTGGCAAGAGGTAAAAAATGGGGTCAAAGTCGCCAGCAGGAGAGGAGCGAATGCAAGATGACAGTCCTGTGGCCGGCGGGCCTTTGGGCAGGAGGGACTGGAAATGGGTTAGTGTCCAGGGCAGTGCTGACCCACTTTGGGGCTGTTTCTTCTCTCTAAGCCTTCCTCAGGTCCCTTCTCTCCTGCCCAGTGGGATTGGGTGAGTAGGCTTTCCTCCCTCAACAGGGGAGCTAGCGACCCTGGGATAATCCTTCCAGCTTTGCCTCTGCTGGGGAAAGCACGTGCCTGGTGCCTTCAGTGCCAAGGAGACCTGCCTGAGAGATTTCAGCATGCTTGTCTGAGCAGGAACAAGGGGATGGCTCAGCGGGCCTGGAAATCATTTGGGGGAGCTCTTATAGCTGGCAGTTTCTATCTAAACATTCACAAGGAGGACATACCTCAAAGACAGCTGCGAAAACTCTGCTATTGGTTAAGCACCTCCTCTGTGCCAAGAACTTGACATTTCTCATAAAAATTCTTGCAATGGATGGAGGAACCAGAGTTATATTTACTTTCCCCCTTTTAGGTGGGTAAAGGGAGGTCCAGAGAGGTTCAGCAACTTGCCGAGGGTCATACAATAAGTCTGCTAGGATTTAAACCCAGGGCTTTCTGCTTCCAGGGCCCCCAGCTTTCTCCTTTGTGCTACGCTGAGGCTTGCCAGGTCCCTAATCCAGAGTCGTGGTTCTCAGTCATGAAGAAACTCATTAAAAATCCAGAATTTCCTGGGAGATTCTGAACTGGCAAGCCAAGAATGGGTCCTGGGAACCTGGATATTTAAGAAATTTCTGGTGAGATAAGAGGGACCTGATCTGAATGTGAAAGGTAAGTTTTGGTTGGGGGTCCTCCTAGTAACCATGGACCAGTGTCCATCTGTCCTCATCTGAGTCGAATCTCCCAGATTGGGAGATCAGAGAACAAAATAGAGGAATTCCCTGGACTGTGAAGGAATTTGCTCTCTGAGAACCAGGGCTCTGGAAAGCTCTCCAGGTTCTGTCCCAGCAGGCAGGCAGGCCTCAGACCAGAGTATCTGCCTGGGGCCCACATACCAGGAGTGGCTGCGGGTCAGATGAAAGCAACAAGGAGGGGATGTTTCCGCAGCTGCTGCTCTGAACCTCTGCATGAGGCCCCATCTGGCCACCGGACTCAGTCCCAGGGCTGGCATGCAGTCATGGACTCCCCAAGCCAGCATGATTAGGAACCTGAGTCTGGCACATAGTAGGCCCTCAATAAGCATAGCAGTGGCCTCCTTTTGTCCAAGGCAGAAATCGACTCATTCTTGATTCCTTTCTCCTCCACAGCCACACCGGACCCATCAGCAACTCTTGCATACCTGTCTAACCTCTATTCTGCCACCTCTAACCTCTGTCCTCACTCGCCACTCTCTAGAAGCTTGGCTTCCTCTCTATCCTTTGCACACAGCTGGGTTTGCATTGGCTGTTTCCTTCCACCTGCAATGCTGTTCTCTCCACTCTATCTGTCTGGCAACTTCTTCCCCTGAGTGTCCCCTTCAGAGCAATCTTTCTTGACCGCCCCGTCAGGAGCAACCCACCCCAGCCTTAAGATTCACTGTCTCAGGCCCTTGATCTCTTCTGAGCACACACACCATTATCATCATATTTATTTAATGATGAATTTATTAGTTTATATACTCCATGCGGCAAGAAACATGCACCCTGGATGGTAGTTAGTTGGCTCATAGTAGGTGCTCAATACAATTTTATTAGTAAGGTAACGAATGATTAACAAATGATCTCAAATCCATGCTTCAACAGGATGTCTTCACTCCTGCTCCTGGCTCACTGCCATTCTGCATCCTTTGAAAATGGAAGACAAAAGGGACTGACATAATCATAGTGAAGAGGTGAGTTTAACAAAATGTAAATGAAATCTATGAAAGGTGGTTCTGGTAAGAGCACCCAAGCCCATCAAAACAGACACAAAGGCTGAGACAAATTAGGAGCAATGAGAACCAGTGCAGCCAGAGAGGCTGGGCCGAGAGGACCACTTGGTCAGGGGCAGGGAGCCCCTCTCTCCCCCAGGGAGGCCATAGGCCCCTCCCTACAGATGGGACAAACCCTCCAAGCCCTTGGCCGGAGGAGAGTTTACCACTGGGGGCCCCGATACCTGCTTTCTGTGGCTGTTCATCTCCTCTCAGCCGCCTGGCATCCACAGGGCCCTGCACTGCTGGCCCTAGCCCACTCCCTGAGGCCCTGATGGTTGCTGCCAACATCGGAACCTGCTGTGTTCCTTGGCTCAGTCAGGAATGGTCATATTTGAAATCAGAAGACTGAGAAGACAATGGAAACATTTTAGGTGAAGAGAAAACCAAACAGCTCTGCAGGGAAGATCAGCATGTATACACACGTGTGGTGTGTGTGCATGTGATGTATGTGCTTGGTGTATGTGTGGTATGTGTGTGGTATATGGAGGGGCAGCCCTTGCTAGGTCATCCCCCAGTAGCCATGATGAGGCAGAGCTGGGGTGTGCGTGGTCTGAGTCTGGGGAATGGGAGAGAGAGAAGAAGTTGGGGGGAGAGAGGAGGTTGGTGACGCCAAACCTCATGTAGCCAGCCAGACACTCAGGTGGACCCTAGAAGTTGTCAGGCAACCATTACCTCTCCACAGACTAATACCTGTCCATATCTCTTCATTCCTCCTCCAGCCACACCAAGGACATGGTGAGCCAGTTTTCTGACACCTCTCTCCTCCCTTCACACTGAAACCCATTTCTTGGGCAAACTTCTGCCACCAGGAATGGAGCGGCTGGCAAAGTCAAAATGAGGAAGGTGTGTCCTAAGGGTGGAGATGCCTGTGTTTCAGCCTGGCTACTGCCAAGCCCTGGAAGACACAAACAAGAAGGGAAGGAAGTAATCAAAAATTCCTTGAGTGTCACCTCTGTTTATAACATCCCAGGGAGTGCTTGCACCCACTCCTGCATTTAATTTTCACAGAAAAAGCTTGCTATTATCAGACTCATTCTACACATGTAGAGTCTGAGGTTCAGAGAGTTCAAGAGGCTTACACACAATCACACAGCACACAGCACAGAGCTAACACATGAGGTTATCTGACTCCCAGGTCCCATGCGCATTTTGTTCTGCCACATTTCTCTGGGCCTCAGTTTCCTCATCTGTAAAATGAGAGGGTTGGAGCAGATAAGAGATGATAAATAGGTTTATCTTGCATGCCAGCTTTGATCCATTGTTAGAACTGCCTGACCACTGTGTTGAGAATTGAGGCTAAGACTGGGCTTAGTGGGAAGAAATATGGTCATGGATTAGCAATGTCTGCTCTGACTCAAGAGTTGAGGGTTATAGTGCGTGTGCTCTTTATAAGCCAACTTTCTAAGGGTCTTGCCAGCTCTGACATTTTGGTTCTAGGATATGTTATCTCTCATCTCTAGCAGCCTAGGGCAAGTTCATGCACATCTCTGAGGCTCAGATTCTCATTGGGCTTGGCCTGGAAACAGCTTCCAGCAGCCTCTTTGTGAAGTACGGAGCCAGCTGCTCAGCCTCCCTTTTACTCAACCTTTCCCTGCACCCTCAGCCATCAGCAGCTGTTGTCTAGCAACAAGGGGTGGGAAGATGGAAGTGTCTGCAGAGTCCTGGAATCAGAACAAACATCCTACTTAAGCCCCACATCCCAAGCATGGACCCTGGAGACCCTGAGCCAGCCCCATCAAGGTCCCCAGAGTTGAAACCCAGTACCAGGTAATGGAGGGAGATGGGTCTTGAGGGGTCGTGCAGCTGAGTTCAAGCCCTGGCCTTGCTAGATGTTCTGTAGACTTGAGGCACATGGCTTCACCTTCCTGAGATCCATTTCTTTGTGTATAACTCTGGACTAAGTCATCTCAAGCTGATGGAGGCATTGGGAAAGTTATGAAGATGATGGGTGTGATGGAGCCTTGGGAATCTTGACTGTGGAGATCCTCCTCCCTCTGAGGCCTCATCTAGAAACTTGAAGACTGGCTCAGTTGTTCATGCTCAGATGTTCATGCCCAAGCCCAGATGTCAAGCCCGGGATCAAGGTCAGTCCCTAGCCGCCTGTTAAAGTTACTGAGCACCCACTGTATATAGGGCCTGGTACTAAGCGCTTTGCATACATTAGCTCATGAGATCCTCACAACAACCTTAGGAGGCAGGAACTACCTTTATCCCCATTTCACAGATGGGAAACTATGGTCCAGAGAGGTCGAGTGACTAACCTAGGGTTGCACATCCAGGAAGTAGCAGAGTCAGTAGCAGACCCAGGCGTAGTGGCTCCAGAGCCTGTGCTCTTGAATCTAAACCTGACAAGGCCTCTTTAGGTCCCCCTTTGTTTTGTGTCCTCCTCCCACCACAGCCTGGCTCTTTCCCTGAGTTCACTCTACTCTATACAAGGACATCAGGAGAGGACTTATGAGGGCTGTGTCTCCCTCCTCTTCTCCTGCCTTAGGATGGTGACATGGGAACCTGGCCCTTGATAGTGGTACAGGGTTTTTGAAATCTGTGGATAACAGCACAGGGTGGCAGGTCAAGTTTCCTGCCTCGTCCACAGGAAGGTCATTTCCACAGACCATTCGTAGAAACGTCCCTTGCAGCCCTCCCTGAGACTTTGGGCTGAGTGAACAGAGGTCAGATGGGAGTAGGAAAGGGGTTGGTGCTGCAGAGAGGGAGATAAACAGGACCAGAGTCAGATAGAGGGGGTGCAAAAATTTGGGAAGGGGGAGAGGAGGCAGTGGGAGTGTACAGAGGAGGGACAGAGCCCATAGGAGTGAGAGTGGAAAAGAAAAAAGAAGAGAGAAAGATGGTGAGAGGAAACGGGTAGGGAATGAAGATGTTGAAGGGAAAAAAAGAGGAAAGACTAGAGGAAAAGATGGAGAATGCTGGAGAGAGAAGGATGTCAGTAGAGGAGGTGAGAGAGCTGATCTGCGTACTCCTTAGAAATCTCTCAGGGTTGCAACTGCTCGCCAACCAGGAGTTTGGGCAAATTGTTCCACTTCCCAAGGCTGCCCAGGACCCAGAGGCCAAGTGGAAAATCTAATGAGAATTCCAGTCTCTTTGCCAGAGCTCTGGAGCCCCTGCTGCTGCCAGCAAGCCTTTGCTTAGGCTGCCTGGGATTCTGGGGACCGGGGCCAAGTCTCTCCTGCTCCATCGCTCTCCCACCCCCAGGAGAGGAGGGATCCCTTGTCCTGGAGGCCACTGGCTCTCCTAGATAGGGAGAAGGATTTCGGGCTCAGACCCCAGCAGACATCTCTTCCTTGACCTCCTTCCCAGTGAATACGCAGAATCTTCTTGCATTCCTCCACGCATGGGGAGCTCGCTACTCTTAGGGAAACCAAATCTCTCTCACGATAGTTCCAAGAAGTGAGGTTTGAGCTCAGTGTAACTAGAAGAAGGGAGAGAATGTGTCCAAGAATGCAGAACAGCAATGCAAAGATCTTCTGGTGGACAGACACATAGTGAGTTGAAATCTGATATCTGAAAGATGATCAGGGGACTACAAAGAGGGGAATTGGTGATATAAAATGAGGCTGGAGAGGAAGCAGGGGCCAGGCCCTGCCAGGTCATGCTGGCCACAGTGCAAAGTTTAGTTTTCATCCTTGGAGCAATAGGGAGCCACTGATGATTTAAGCTGGGGACGGGGGAGGTACTGGTATTCGCATTTGCATTTCAAGACCCCTCAATCTGCTGTGCAGAAAACGGACCAGCGAAGGAAACCATCAACAAAACTAAAAGACAAACTACGGAATGGGAGAAGATATTCACAAATGATACATCTGATAAGAGTTTAATATCCAAAAAATATGAAGAACTCACACAACTTAACACGAAAAAAAAAAACCCAAACAATCCAATTAAAAGTAGGTAGAGGATTTGAATAGACGTTTCTTCCAAGAGGACACACAGATGGCCAACAGACATGAAAAGATGCTTAACATCACTAATCATCAGGAAAATGAAAATTAAAACCACATTGAGAGACCATCTCACACCTGTCAGAATGACTATCAGCAATAAGTCAATAAGTAACAAATGCTGACAAGGATGTGAAGAAAAGGGTACCTTGTGCGCTGTTGGTAGAAGTGAAAACTGGTGCAGCCACTGTGGGAAACAGTATGGAGGTGCCTCGAAAAATTAAAAATAGAGCTGCCATATGATCCAGCAATTCCATTTCTGGGTATTTATCTGAAGAAAACAAAAACACTAATTTGAAAAGATATATGCACCCTTATGTTCATTGCAGCATTACTAGTAATAGTCAAGATATGGAAGCAACCTAGATGTCCATCAATAGATGAATGGATAAAGAAGATGCGGTGAATATATACAATGGAATATTACTCAGCTATAAAAAAGAATGAAATTCTGCCATTTGAGACAACATGGATGGACCTAGAGGATATTATGCTAAGTGAAATAAGTCAGAGAGAGAAAGACAAATACCGTATGATCTTATATGTGGAATCTGAAAAAACAAAATAAACAAAACAAAACAGAAACAGACCCACAGATATAGAAAACAAACTGATGGTTACAAAAGAGATGGTTGGGGTGCAGGACTAAAATTAAATTAAATTAAATTAAAAAGTAAAATAAAATAAAATGCATATGTCAAAACCCTAATGCCCTACATCCCACGATATTTAGGAGGTGGCAGGAAAAAAAAAAAAAAGGAGATAAGTGAAAACTCACACAGATGAAAAATTAGTTCCTGACATGAGTTGATTCAATGCACTCGTCTACAGAAACAAGAAAGAAAATGAACCAAAGGGGCCAGAATGGCAGCAGGGAATGCAGGGAGGAGAGAGCCGCTGTGTCCAGGCACTGGATTGTAGGGGCTTGGACCGGGGGTGGGAATAGTGGGGGTGCAGAGAAATGGACAGGTTGGAGGCCCATGTGAGAGTAGAAGAGATATGTCTTGAGGATGGATGGGGCTGGGAGGCCATGTGAGACACTCTGGGGGCAGAATTAACTGAAGTCAGATAAAACCACTGACCCTCACCTGAAGAGTATCTTAAAACACTAATTCCTGGGCCCATCCCAGGCCTATTGATTTCGGTTCTCTAAGGATGGGGTACAGATCTTTATTTTTAAAAAGTGCTTCCAGGTTATTCTAAGAATCAGCCTATCTGCTATGGGCACCTTGAGCCAAACTCCTATTTTCCAAGGATCAGCCCTGGGAGGGGAAAAACCTTTCCCAGGATTACACAGGAGTACCATAGTAGAAAAAACTAGCCTTAGACCGCTGATATACTATTCCCATTTGTGACTTCCCTTCAACCTGGTAAAGAAGCCTGAGTGGGCTATGGAATGGTGGGAAGCACAGGCTTTGCCCTTGAAGTGACCTTGGCTCAAATCCCGACTTCGCCATTCCCTATTTGAGTGATGCTGGGCAAGTCACATCATCTCCATTAGCCTCAGGGTCCTTACCTACCATGGGCACAAAATATGTTCTTCAGAAGATGGCTGTAACGTTTGCATGTGATAATGTACCCAAAACAACTGGAAAACTCTGATTATATAAAGTTCAATCCCTTTCCATCAAGGTCAGCCTCAAGTACAGGTAGAGGCAGGAGCCATCTCTATGAGTCTGTCTCTCTGCGTGCACATGTTTATGTGTGTGCATATGTGGGCACATGCACACGTGTGATGGGGTGTTTTGAAGAGTCGCTTCCCCTGGCCAAAACCATACCCTTCCCCCTCACGACCTTCCACAATGTCTAACGCCCACTAATAAAGGCACATTTCCCTAGGCACTATTTGGTTGGGTGCCTTCTTAAGCACAGAAGAATTTCGCAGTGGAGGAAATAAAAGCTGGAGAGTGGAGAAGGGACCTGCCCAGATCCCACCAGTGGTAGAGGCTGAGTGAGGACCCCAGCCCCAGTGTGCTGTACACTCACATGTCTGGTGGCCCCTGGGTGGCAGTGGGGGCTGTGGTTGGAGTGGGAGCCTGAGGAGGGGACTGGGTGGATGTGCTCGCCATAATCAAGGCGCAATCAGCACTAATCAGCGTGTTCTTGAAATAGACCCAACTGGATGGGGGAAGCGAGCAGCCGCCTGGGTTTGTATAGCGGCAATCAGAAGGAGGCAATTTTAGATCCGTGGGAACAACAGCTCTTTGTCCTCACCCAGGGACTCTGCGAGTTCTGCGGAGCCCACTGCGGCTTGGAGATAAAAAACACGCCATCGAGACTGCAGCTGCCCCAGCCCAGGGAGGGGGGCGTGTTCAGGCAGGGTCCAGCTGCCTCCAGGGTCAAGTCTAAATTCTTTAGCACCTTGGCTGGGCACCTAATATGTGCTGGATGCATGACAGCTGCTTCTTTTGTGACGGGTGGGCTCCATTTTGCATGGGTGGTATGGAGGTTTGAAGAGATGGGGGCTTTGTCCCTGGGCTGTTAAGTGGCTGAGCTAGGATGGGAAGCTAGTCTGTCTGACTCCAAAGCTTGTGCCTATTCCTTTTTGGGGCGGGGGAGGGAAGGGGGCAATCAGGCCCCAGGAGACATTATTCTAGATTAAGCGAACACCCTAATGGAACTCCCAAGTCTTGAGAAAAACTCAAGGCCTAAGGACTGTTGGTCCCAATTTGCAGATAAGGCAAATTAAGTCTCAGAGAGGTAAAGGGACTTGCTCAAGGTCACCTAGATGGTGTAAGTGGTAGAGCCAGCCTTCGAACCCATATCTGTGAGATGCCAGAGCCCCCACTTGAAATTACTAAACTCTGAGCTTCTTCAAAGTTCCAACCCCTGCTACCACCTCAGGGAAGCCTTCCCCACCAACTCTGGGGCTGCCATCCTCTTACACTCTGAATGATGCTCGCTTATCAAGGAACTGGCCCTGGCAAGTGGGTATAGCGGGGTGGCAGACTTTGTGGGGGTTTTGGTGACTTAGCATCATTACCTCTTCTGTTGGTATCAGTGCCCCCCTGATTTCCTTTTTGGAGTGGAAGCTCTCAGGCAGAAGGAAAGCCCCTGAGGGTGGTCGGGGAGTGAGGTGGGAAGTTCTCTGGCTCAGGTCCACCCAGCCAGGAGCACTAACAGGTGCGAAATGCCTTATCACAAGAGGAGAATGCATTGGAGGAGGGGGTGGGGGAGGCAGTAATTAGCACAAACTCAGCCCTCAACAAAAGGCGCCTTGCCTGTTTGCTTCCCTTCTCTCCTTCTCAAAAAGCTGCTGACAAGCTCCCTGCGACAAGGTTGAAAATGCTGGAACACCCATAAATATAGTGGAGAATTATATGGCCTGGATGATGGGTCCTGCACCATTTGCTTCTCTCTCATCCTGAGCTTGGCTTGTGGGGCACCCAGATCCCCCAGGGGAGGCTGGATCCAGGGAACCGAAGGAACATTTGCAGCAGCAGCATCTCCCTCCCTCTCTTGCCCGCCATTCCCTCCAACTATATGAGAGTCATTTTTCATTCCCTGCGGGCCTTCATTTGTAACCAACATCTCAGCGGTGAGAGGATTTTAAAAATAGCTTTATTGATTTTAGTTTTTGGAATATAAAAGCAATAGATGTTCTTTGTTAAAGAAAAATTAGATGGTATAGAAAAAGGGAAAAAATAGAAATCGGCCCAAATCTTACCACTCAGAGATAATCATCATCTATCTTTCAGCGTTTGGTCTTCTCATCTTTGTTCTAGATTTTCGAGTCCACGTGAGTTCGGGGCAGGATTCCAGGGCAGATGGAGGAAGGGAGGGACCAAGAAGAGGCAGGGCAAGTACCAAGGAAGGGCCTGGCTGACGGGGCCTGTGTATTTGACGGTACATGGTCAAAGCAAAACCCACAGCCTGTCCCACCTGCCTGGTCAGTCCCTGAGGGGCTGCCCTGTGCTTCTCACAACTTATCACAATTTGCATATTTAATTAAGCACACCACCTGGAAATTTAATAAGAATATTTTCTATAATCACTTTTCCTGTTTATTTGGTGCTCTATAAAACAAATGCCATATAGACACTATCTCATTTAATCCTCAAAATAACCAAAAGAGAGAGTTCCTGTGATTAGCCCTATTTTACAGATGAGGAAACTGAGGCCCAGGGAGCAAAAGTGACTTTGTCCAAAGCATACAGAGAGTTCATAACTGGGATTCAGATCTCCTGACCCTGAGGCCCTTCTGCCTCTTGTACTGAGAAGAGTGACATGTAACAAGAACCAATTTCTGTGTGCCATCCAATTTTGACACATGGCAGTCTCATTTACTCCTCTTAGCGTTCCTACCATTTTCTTATTCTATTTGCACAGATGAAGAAACTGAAATCAGAGAGGTTAAGTCACTTGCCCAAGGCTACACAGCCAGTCAGTGGGGAGTTGAGAACTGAACGTAGGTGTGTCTAGCTTTTGGGGTAGTGCTGCAAACAGGAGCAAGAGATGGGGCTGGGTGAGAAGGTTGAATTGTGTCTTTTTGTCAAGGGCAGCCTCTTTGCCCCTCATCTAGGTCCCCAGAGCAGGGCCTCTGGATCCTCTAGTCTCAACTTCCCACCCCAGCTCCAGTTCTGATCTCACTGGTCAGAGCCTGGACCACGGGGAGGGGACTTGGGTTTCGCAACAACGCCACCTGGTGGCTAATTTGCTGCCACCAGAGCCTGTCTGACTCTGGGTAGGAGGACAGCGATGAGGGGAGGGAGGCGCTAGGCTCATTCTTTCCTGCTAGAGAACAGAGCCAACTTGCCCGTTCAGAAAAAAAACCAAAAAAACGACATCTCTGGCTTTGATAGACTTGGCTTTGAGTTCCAGCTCAGTCTGTGTGATGTTGGGTAAGTTCCTGTACCTATCTCTCCATGTCTGTTTCTACATCTGTAAACTGGGAATACATCACAGTTACAGAGGTTGTTTGGAGGCTGATAGAAAATACTTGACCCTATCTCAGGTGCATGATAGGTTCTCAATAAATGATACTTGCCTCTGTTCTGTTTCCTCTGACCCCTCTCCCCACCATCTGACCAGGGGCTCCCACAGATCAGGCCTAGACCCTCTGTTGGGCTTCTCCTAAGTCACCCTTCTCTGGTAGGGCCCAAGCTCATGCTCAGAACAGGCTACAAAGAGCCTCCTCACTCCAGAAATGGTTGGCTTTGAAAAGAGGCTCAAAAGGCAGGCAGAGAAAATTCCTGGGAGATTAAGAAAAGCCAAGTGTGACTAGAATTGGTTTGACACACGTAGGTGGGAGATCTCCGGAAGAGCCAAGACTAATCTGTTCTTGATAGGTCAAGGTCATGAAGTCCTTTGCCCAGAGCCCAACTTAACTACTGTCTGATGATTTGCAGTTCTGGCTGGGCGCTCCCCCTCTTTACTCTCATTCACTTCAGCTCTCTTACCTATACCCCTGCCTCTGAAGCATTTCCGAGCTCTCTTCCTCCTTTCCTTCACTTTCCTCAAGACTGTATCCATACCTCAGAGGCATACTTCCCACAAGGTAATGACAAGCACCCCCCTAGAACTCTGGATGGCTCAAATGCCCCTGCTACTGACCAAGGACCCTGATTCTTTTTATGACTCTTGATGGCCCTCAGTAACTCTGAAGTATTCCCCAGTGATTCTCCATTTTTACTGATGGTCCCCTGTAACTCCTGTATCCACCCTCCAATGAGCTCAACTCCTCATACCTCCAAGGGTTCCATCACACCCTGAGGCTCCAATAATTCTACTGGATCTCCAGGACTTCCCTACCTCTCAGGTATCCAGGGGTCCCAATGGTCCCTTCCACCCTCAATGCCTCTCACTGGGCCCAAACATCCCCTTGTCTATGTCAGTGAACCTGAGTGGCATTATATGATTTCTAGGGAAATATGGAGGCTTCCAGAGGTCTCCAGTGTCATCAAAGGTAACTCAGATCTTCCCTACATGGCCTCTACCACCATGTTTCTCCATGGCCTTGAGCGATTCATCAATGCTAATGGCTGTGGTGGCACTTGGTGGTTCCTAAAAATGGTCTGTGGAAAGTGCATGGGCCTCGGAGCCAGACTACCTCTAGGGCGGATACCGCAGCTCGGCCGCTATCCAGCTTTGGGACTCTGGGCAGCTGACTCTGCTTCTCTGAGCCTGTTTCTGCACTGGTAGAATGTGAACCCACAGGATGATTGAGGACAAGGTAACACACATGAAAGGGCCCAGCATGGTTTCCAGCACTGAGTAGGTCTTCAATGTGTATTTATTGTTTTTCCTGTGGCTCCCCACTCTGGGGCAAGCTGGGCACTTGTTCTTTGAAGCTGCTGTCTCATGGAGCACCTACTCTGTGCCAAGACCTGCACCAGGTGCTATCCCTGATGGGTATGGTGTTACCTGACTCCCTTGCTCTAAGAGATTGGGGAGGGGCCACCCCAGCCTCACAGCAAGCAGGTAAAGTTACACAAGCGGTTATAAAAGTACACCAGGGATGGGGAAGACTGTGAGTTTCACCCTCTTCCCCCAAAGACATTTTCTGCCTCTACGTTTCCTTGGGCTGGTCCCTCATCTCAAGTGCTCTTCCCTGCCTGAAGAAATCTTCCCATCCCTCAAGGTGCAGCTCAGAGTCCTATGTCCTTGGTTAGGTGGTTGGGTATAAGAGCTCTATTTAGACCCAGCAAACCTGGTCCTATCCAGTTTTTCCACCTGCCAGGAAGTACATCTCTTTGGGAAACTTATTTAGACTCTAAACTTTAGTTCCTTCATAGGAAAAATGAGATTAACACCTTTTAGATTTGTTGTAAGACTCTGATGAGGTAATGTAGACATGACACCTGGAACACAGTAGGTACTCAATAAAGTTATTACTGCTACCCTTGGCACTCCCTGAGCACTTAGGCCCTGGCACATTCTGCCCTGTACTTTCTTGTGGGGGTGGTTCTTATACTTCAACTAGCCTGGAAGCTCTGAGAGCAGTACATGGATATCGCCCACAAAGTAGACCTTATTCAAAGGTGAGAGGCAGAGGAGGCCAAGAGTTGACAACAAAGACTGACTTTGTTCCCTAGTGGATAACCAAAGATCGGGCCAAGGGCTCTTCTGATTTTTAATGACTTAAGATGGTATAGGGGGCTGAGTATGGGACAGGGGTGTAGAAGACTTCTAGGGGAATCCTGACCCAGCTGTGTTCCCTCTCTGGGGCTCATTTTCTTCACCATTCTACCAATGGCTAAGTCAAGGCCCAAAGAAGTGGGCAGACTTGCCCAGTGCCACACTGCAGAGCTCACACTGAAAAAGAATGAGAGGAAGACAGAACGGCTTCTCTCAATATACTTACCGCTGTCTAGGGGAATGCAGACACCTGTTCTCTTCACTAAGAACAGGAAGTTAAGGAAAGGAGCTCTTCCACTTGTCTCAATATCCCCAATCCTAGGTCCAGGCATGGAACGTGGTGGGTATTCAGTAAATGCCTGCTGAATACATGACCCTATTTTCCAAATGTCGCAGCTCTCAGCAGAACGTGACAGCTTTTTGGTGCCTGATCTCCCCATCACAGAGAAAAATCTCTTAAGCCCAAAGTAGCCTATCACTTTATTTCTAAAGCTCCCCTCTCCATCTCTGGTTTTTTGAAATGCCTAAGAGAGCTAGGCTACAGAGTCACGCTGGGCCAGCAGGGGTTGCTAGCATACAATGCAGCTTGCAGGATCTGCTGGATAAATATTAATGCCTCATGTTATCAACTCTGTTAAGCTCAAGAGTCTATAAATCAGATTTACTGGGAACGGGGAAGACCCATATTTCCATGGTCCACCCTCTTCATGTCTTGCTGCTGACAGCTGCTTAACACAATAAACTTTCAGATACAAGGAAGGCATAGTGGCAGGGGACAGGAGACTGTACCAGGATGTACTCAGGAATCCTCTGGGGATCACAGAGATTTTCTGAATTCTGTAACTCTGTGGTATGCTATCCTTGTGAGTCGATGTTACCATCTCAGAGAAGGTGAGAGGCCAAGGTAGGTTCAGGTGGACCTCGAGATCAGGGTTTTTAAGTAAAATTGTTGACCAGACACTGTGTGTAGATGATCTTACTGTACCACGGGCTGGCAGGACAAGACATACTCTGTGATCTCAACCCACTGTTGGAAATATCAGACGCAAATGTAAAGATTTTGTCTAAGTCTGAGAATATCAAACTTTTAGGAACTATTCATTCAGAATAATAACAACCAGTGCAAACAGTGTTTTACCACTCACCGTCAGAGCTTACAGGATCTTTAATCACCCTGAGTTTGAAACAGGAGCTACTATCCTTATTTTACAGAAAACAGGCTGGCATGGGCAGATCCTTGAGCTAAACCAGGGCTGCATGCTCCAAATCCTCATCTCTTTCCACCCCACCTTGCCTGCCTCACACATGCGGCTCTGCCTACTAGGACAGGTGCATGAGCTTTGTGGCAGCTACTGTCACCATTGTGAGGTGACTATTGCTTTCTTTGGGGCCTTGGAGCAGGAGACACAGTAGGCATAGTGATTAAGAGACTGGGCTTTGAGGTCAGACAGACCTGACTTCTTTTTCCAGTCCTGCTGTTTACTAGCTGCGTGATACTGGGCACGTGGCTTGACTTCTCTGTGCCTCAATTTCCCCTATATGTAAAGTGGGGGTAAGTAGTAAATAAAGGGGGGGGAGTGCCTATTTTATGAGGTTGTTGTGTAAATTAAAGAGATAACTTGTACAGTGCCTAGCACACAGTAGACATTCAATGCATGGCAAATACACGAAAGGGAGTGTGGGCTCCTGAAACACCCCTGAGTTTCTGATTTGTAATCCCGAGTTGAGACTGCAACCTCCAGATATGGAACAAAGATGCTTTTGCTGGAATAATACGGAGATAATAAAAAAACAGGAAGAAAAACCCAATGAAGACCACTCTGTTGGGAACAGCCACATATAGTTCGTTCATTCCTTTAATTTTTAAAAATGAGTAAGCAGACAATCATGTGCCCTTTGAATACCCAATAAAAACATTCATTATGCAAAACAGTACAACCTTTTTCATTTTAATAATACTGTAAATATCTCAGAAAGGATGTATTGTTTCTAATGAATATCAAAAAAGTCACCACAATGATGTTTCCCCGCCCCCACATTTCCCTCCCCACCCCCCAAAGTTACCCAAATACTAGTAGGAAATTACAAAAACAAAGGCCCTCCCTCTGCCCGGCCCCATTAGTAGTGTTAAGTGAGTGAAATGTTAAGTGTCACATGTATGTACAATGCAGTGTGTCCCAGAAGGCTGCGGGGCTGTGCATCTGTGAGAGCTGTGGGGGAGAACCAGTAGCAGCAGCAGCAGTGGGGAGACGCCTTCCCCGGGACCTGTTGGAAGAAGAGCAGATGAGGATGGGAACGAGCTGGGGCTCAAACAAGCCCCAATCTTCCTGGGTCTATTTCCTGGGTCCACCGGATCAAACAGCTCAGGGAGAGGCCGGGGAGGCCTGGGCTGTGTGTGCCAAAGGGCTCAGAACCAGGCATCCCAACCTGCCTGGGGGCATTGGACATCCCTCCCAGCAAACTCGGGTTCCAGATGAGGACTGCCTAGAGCAGAGAAGCGGGAGTTTGGGAACTTTTGGGTGAATCAAACACACAGGTTCATTACAGGAGACTAAAGCCCAAGTTTGGAGAAAGCTTGTATTTCCACTAAATAAAATTGGGAACATGAAGGAAAAGGATAAAGAATAAACCTTTCCTGTCCCCAAATAACTCAGGATAAAGAATAAACCTTTCCTGTCCCCAAATAAATCCAAGGCAGAGGTTTGACATCAAATCCAATTAAAGAAGAAAGAGATCAGCCAGAGAGGTCTGGAGTGCCAGCCCACCCTACCAGGCCTGCACTGAGGAGGACCAGGGAGCCCAGGTCTCCCTTTCAGTAAGTGCTGAGGGTTCTCAGCCCTCTGGTGGGAGACACAGGTAGGATGGCACCCCAAAAATGGGTAGGGAAGAAGCCTCTGCAAAGGTTCGAAGGTTCTGCTGGTGTCAGGAAAAATAGGAGAGGATTGAGAGGTATCAGGATGGTGGGGGAGAGAGGAGGGCCTGGACCAACCACAAGGAGAAGACGTGGCAGGGAGATAAAGAGGGATTGGGGTACAAAACTAGGCTCCGGGCCCACCTGTAGCTCCTTCCCCTGGGAGGCTGGTGGAAGGCCCTACAATGCAGATCCCAGCTGGGACAGTGGCAAAACAAACAGCCACAAGCAGAATAGAGGCTGCTTCCTAAGTCCACAAACCAGAGCTCAGGCAACTCCAGCCAGCCCCGCTGAGGATGGAGAGGCAGAGCCGAGGGTGAGAGCAGACAGAGCAGGAGCCTGTCGTGGGGGCCAGGACCTGGCTGGTCTCCAGAGAACGCACTGTTCAGGGAAGAAATCAAACTAGAGTTTTGGGGAAAACACACATTACCACCACATTGTTTCCATGATAAACTTGATTGAAAAGAAGCAGGCGGAGGGTGGAGAGAGGGATAACTGACTATGAATCTTAAGAAGAACCCAAGATGAACAACAGGTCTGCAAGCCAGCGAGGCACGCAACAAGAACCTCCAAAAGATGTGGCCAGACTGGAAAGCACCTCGAAGTTACTTGATCCAGTCGTTCCCATTCGGGAGATGGGGAAACTGACAGCCAGGGAGTGGGAGTACCCGAGGTCACTTAGTGTGATCTGGGCAGACGGGTGCCTGCAACTCAGCAGTCCCGAGTCTGGTGGGACTTTTTCTGTTCTGACATAGTCTGCAAACCCCTAGCTGAGAGGTTGAGAATGGGAAAGGGAGCATTTGGAAAAAAAAAAGCCCCACCCCACTCCAGGTACGTGAAAGAGGGGCGGCTGCAATGCTCAGGGACAAACATGGGACATAGACTAGTTGATTAAAAGGCTGACAGAGGAGGGCAGGCATCGCTCCCACTCCGCCTGCCCACAGCCCAAGTATAAAAGTTTGACCATATGATACATTTCTTCCTAACCCCTAGAAAAGAGTGGTTAAAACAGTCTAGCACAAAAAGACTCTGCTAGTCCACGTACAGTATTATCTCTTCATAAAGTTACATGATAATTGGGGGTGAGGAGGGGAATGTGACTTTAAACCAGAGTGTACACGACCACCTTAGAATTAACTTGTTAATAAGTCCTGTGCAAAATGAGCAAGCCTCTATCATTAGGTGAAGTACTGTGTTTCAGGTATTCATTTATACACACGGGGGAGGAGAAGGAAGCTGACGCATCCAACGTGGCAGGTGGACACTCAGAAGTGCGTCTCCTTCTCTGTGATGGCTGCAATGGTCCCATCGCCCTTGAGTTTGGCGTCACAGTCATTAATCATCACCGTCCGTGGGCCTGCCCCAAGCTTGCCCCGCATTTTCAGGTCGGCACTGGGGATCGTCAACTTCCGGATTTTCTAGGTGGGTGGAAAGGAGAAGAGCTGTCTGAGAGTGGCTGCTGGGGTCCTGGGGCCTGCCTCGGCCTCTCCCAGCCTCACAGTGGGCACAGCGGGGCCATGGAGTTATCAGACCGAGATCTGGGCCCCAGCTCTGCCACTCAGAACTTTGTCCTGGGTGATGACTTGAGCTCTGGGTCTCAGTTTCTGCCTCTGGAAAATGGGGACAACAGATGCCCATTCCCGGTATTTGGTGAGGAGTTAGGACGTCTGGAAGTGCTTGCCTGTACCTGGCCTACTGCAGGTGACCAAGATGAGAGAGCTATAATCAGGGCCAACGGCTTTACGCCTTCCCTTTGGTAGAGACAGAGCAGCTGGGTCTGAATCGCTTTGTGGCCACTCACCAGCTGTGTGGGGCAACTCATCTAACCTCTGTGAGCTCTATTCTCATCTGTGAAATGGGAGAATAGTACCTGCTGAAAGGGCTATTGTGAGGGTGGGCTAAGGCACCTCTAGGGCTGTTTATATGACTGCTGGATAAATTGAAAGATTTCCCACAAAAGGGATTTCAGTATGCTGCCACCACCCAGAAGAACATGGGTGTGCCTTGTGCTCCTTGGGCTACGACTCAAAGGTGCAAACACTAACACTAATGCCAATGCTCACAGCCGCAGCTTCATGCCACCTTGCAAAGTAGCAGGCACTGGGCTGGGCCTGATGAGATGGCTACTGTCCCCACTGTACTGATGAGGAAGCAGAGGCCATGAGTAGATTCCTGACACCCCTGCTGCCATAGCCCTGCCTTGGGGTTTCACATCTCAGCTTCCTGTGTGTCCCACAGGTTCCCTTGGGATAAGACAGTGGGCCAAGATTTGGAAGGTCCTTTCGGGCAAAAACCCTTTCCCTAGTAAGACTGGGAAGACTTTTGTGTGGATGATTTTTCATGATCAAGGTTCTATCTTCGCTTTCGGATCTTGCCAGGCTTAAGAGGCCGAACCTACAGTGCCCAGGTGGGATTAACAGGCAGTCTTGCCCATGCTGAACACTTGACACATGACAGGGGTTAAAAGCATGAGCTCGGGAGCCAGGTGCCTCGTTTTGAACCCAGGTCTACCATTTAACTGGGGCAGGAAACTTAACCTCTCTGTGCCTCAGTTTCCTCATGTGTCAAAGAGGGATAACAATGGTACCTGGCTTCCAGGATTATCATGAAGCTCAGATTAGTTGGCCTAGCCACAGATTAGCACAGGATATCTATCCTCGCAGCAATTCTCTGAGGTAAGTACCATTAACCCCATTTCTCCATCCAGATCCTTCCTGTCAGTTGGGAGAACCTTCTGGGAATGGAAGGAGGTGGACTAACAGACACAGGTTCTCTCAGTAAGGAAGGCCTAAAGGCCAGGTCTAACTACCTTCAAAGACTTTGCTGTCTTTTAACAAGCCCTGATCTCTGTGCAGGCAGGTGTGTGAGCTTAGGAAGATGGAGGGAACTCGGCAAAGTAGCCTCCCCTTCCTCCCTCCTTTCCCTCACGCCCCCCACCCACAGCAGGCCTGAAAGATGCTCTGGAGGACCTGCCAGGAGGGCAATACCAAAAGGCCACTGGAAGTTTGGGCAGGGGTCGCAGTGGCCAAGGCCTTAGGGTTACAGGACTACTTTCTTCTGAACCTGTTTGGTTCCAAATCAGAATTAACCAACTGCCTTTGACCTACATTCCCTGCAGAAGGCAAGGAGCCTGACTTACTGGGGACATGAACAGGCTTGCTCCTTCTACCTGGATGCACACTTTTTCTGGAGCCCAGGCCTCTCAGCAGGCAGACAGGCTAAGTGAAGCTGACTCTGAGTGGGCAATTGCATTTGGATGTCTGCACACATACACCCACCCCTCTCTCCCTCTGACCTTGTCCTGGGAGACCAAGGTCAACCCCTGAGATCCTTGGGGTGTGGCACTGGGGCAAAGACAGGGCCTCACA
This sequence comes from Pteropus medius, assembly GCF_902729225.1. NCBI lineage: Eukaryota > Metazoa > Chordata > Mammalia > Chiroptera > Pteropodidae > Pteropus > Pteropus medius. The sequence continues at coordinate 3,582,117 of NW_024349800.1, read as the reverse complement.
ATGGAGTATGGCAGTGACATGAGGCAGTAAAGCTCAGGGGACAAGAGCACAGACTCCAGGTCTCTGCTCACCACTTAGAGGCTGTGTGCCCTTGGGCAAGCTGTTTCACTTCTCTGTGCTTCGGCTTCCTCATCTGTGAAATGAGGACAATAAGAGCCTCTACCTCAAAGGATTGCTCTTATGAGGATTAAATGGTTCGGTGTTTGTAAATGGCTTAGAATAGCGTCTGGCACACTGCAAACAGTTTGCTAAATGAGCGAGAAACTGACTCAAACCATCTGATCCATGGACAGGTGGGAAAGGAGACTAAATAGAGAGTGCTCTGGAATAAGATGGCTTGGATCATAATTCAGTCTGCCACCAAGAGACCATATACTGTACCATTCCACTGAGGGGAAGTGTCCAGAAAAGGCAAATCCGTGGAGACAGAAAGGAGATTCATGTTGTCTGGGGGTGGAAACAGAGTTTACTGTGTGAATGGGCACGAGGGATCTTACTAGGGTGATGAAAATGTTCTAAAACTGATTTATGGTGATAATTGCACTATGCCGAACTGTATACCCAAATGGGAAAATTTATCACATATAAAACATACTTCAATAAAATTGTTTTTAAAAATTTGGTTTCTACTATGGAAAACAGCATGGAGTTTCCTCAAAAAAATTAAAAATAGAACTACCATATGATCCAGCAATTCCACTTCTGAGTATTTATCTGAATAAGAGAAATATAATAACTGGAAAAGATCTGTACCCCCATGTTCATCACAGCATTATTTACAATAGCTAAGATATGGAAGTAACCTAAGTAACTTAAGTGTCCATCGATGGATAAAGAAAATGTCACACACACACACACACACACACACACACACACACACACACACAGGAATATTACACAGCCACAAACCAGGAAATCTTGCCATTTGTGACAACATGGATGGACCTTGAGGGCATTATGCTAAGTGAGATAAATCAGACAGAGAAAGACAAATACCATAGGATTTCACTTATATGTGGAATCTAAACAAAACAATATAAGCTCATACACAGAGAGGACAGATTGGGGGAGGGGTTGGCAAAATGGGTGAAGGGGTTCAAAAGACATTAAGTCATGGGGATATAATGTACAGCAATGGAGACTATGGTTAAATAATACTGTATAGCATATTTAAAACTTGGCAAGAGAATAAATCTTAAAAGTTATCATCACAAGAAAGAAAATTTATAACTATGTATGATGACAGATGTTAACTAGACTTACAGCAGTGATCATTTCACAATAGATACAAACATTGAATCATTATGTTGTGTACCTGAAACTAATATAACGTATCTCAATAAAAATCTGGTTTGCTAATTTTTGGCTGTGTGATGATAATTTTTGGTTGCATGACAATTTCTCTGAGCATCAGTTTCTCTACTTATTAAATGTAGAAAATGATGCCAGCACCCTGGTTTACTCTGAGGACTAAAGGAGATATAGCATGTTCAGAGCCCAGCAGGATGATGATACAGAATAGGTCAGATTCTCTCCCTGTGCCCTGGGAATGGGGTCCTTAATGCATTAACAGAACAGTAAGAGCTAACGCTCGGTCATTTTCTCTTCCAGGTCTTGGTCTAAGTGCTTTCCCTACAGGAACTGAGTGAGTCCTCACAAAAACCTCTGTAAGTTAGAATCTGCTGCTTGTCCCCCTTTTACAAATGAGGAAACTGTGGCTGAGCTCAGAGAAACAGGGTCAACCCTGAGGCCTCACAGAGATGCTTCTACATAGTGGTCATGATGAACATCTGCCAGGGAAGGGCCGGTCACGGCTGCCCAGGAAGAGACGTGCGGGCCAGTTCTCATCACACCCACTGCCTAGATGAGAAGCTGAGACTCAGAGAAGCGCTCATGAACTCAGCCTCGATCATCGGCCCAGCTGAGGCAGAGCCAAGCCCCACCCTGTCCTTGGGCCCTTTGAGGCTGTCCTTGCTGACCCCTCCTCCCCGCTGTCTCACCTCCAGCAGTTTCCCCTCTGTCTTCCACACCTTGATGAAGATCCAGAGGGGGATGCAGAGCATAGAGGACAGGGCCATGAGCCAGCCGATGCCATAGCCCCAGGCGGGGTAAGTGTAGATGTTGTTGTACTTGAGAGGCTTGTACTTGACCAGGAAGAAGATGAAAATGCCCTGTAGAGAGATGGGGAGAGGTCCCTGGGGCCTGCATGCAGGAGGCAAGCAGGGGTAAGGGTTGACCCCATGTGACAGCCTCAGAGAAGGCTCTGCCTGGATCTATGGTGAGTCTGAGGTATATCCCACTGGAATCAGACACACAGGGAATGGACCCCCATCCCCAGTTCCCAGGACCTCTCTACACCCCAGGAGCCTTAGCCTCTGCTTCTGCCCAGTCAGGAAGTTTTATTTTTTCCCTGGCTATTTCTTGGGGCTGGTTTCAAAATTGCCTTTCAGAACTATGATGGTTTATGAAGATACTCTGAGATATTTGCCTTGCCAAGAACTGAGTGAACAGCGGTGGGCTGTTTTTTTATTAAATACCTACTCACAAAGGCCTCTCTGTGGTCTGGTCACAGGGCACAGCATGAGCCCTAACTTTACCCTCAGTTCTGCTGCTTTTGCAGTTAACAACAAAGCCAAATGTTGTCTCTCACGTGGTCCACGGCCAGTTTGCAGGTATAGAATCTGAGACTCCAAGAGGGTAGTGACTTGCTTATGGTCATACAGCAAGCTAGTGGCAGAGCAGGGATCTCAGGGGGTCCCCTCCCTTGCCAAGCCCAGAGACTGTCCCCACAACTCCAACTTAGGAAGGAATCAGGTGCTTCGGACTTTCTGAGTGCACAGAAGGTCACTCAGGCAGAAGCCAACTCCTCAGTTCCAGCTCTGCCAGGGCTGGGGCTCTGCAATAGAAAAGTGTGTGGGGGGGGTGGGCCCTTACCGCACAGATTCCGGGGGTCACAACCTTCCAGCACCATTTAATGAGCGACAATGGCCGGTAGCCAATCATGTCTTCAATGTTATCATAGAAGCGGTTGCTTCCTGTCCAGGATAAAACAGACAGGCACACATACCCCAGAGAATTTTGTACAAGAATCAGAGGGAAGGCTATGAGAACCTGCTTTCCCTGGCTGGACACAGACAAATTGTGGCAGGGACCTTATTCACTACTGTTTAAAACTACCATGAGTTATACCTATGTAAGGTTTGAGAGTAAACTGCAGGAAGAGGGATTCTGGTTGATCTTGGGAAGACCCTTCTAGACCTTGGATAGTGAGGCCCAGGGAATACTGGAGTTTGTGGGAGAAAGGTGGAAGGTGGTCCCTTGAAATGCAGGGGGCAAGGGGCTGGCTGACTTGCATGGAGGTGAGGATCAGGGCTCTGAAGGCCAGAGCCTGGCTGGGCTGCTAATGAGCAGAGTAGCCTGCAGGGGTGTCTATTTCTGAGCCAAGTTCACCGTGGGAATATCCAACATCATCGAACCCAGCAACCCTTATGGAACTCGATTCGTTGGGGAAATAGGAGGACCAGAAGGCAGGTGTTATCTGAGGACCAGTTACTCTGCTGGCTGCTTTCCCTAAATTATCTCCTACTTGGAGACGTGGTGACGATGACCCCATTTTACAAATGGAAAAACTGAGTTTCAGGGGCAGAAGGACTGGCTCAAAGAGTCTCTGAGAGGAAGGAGGATGAGGTTGACACCGATGGAGAAAGGCCACAGAGAACTTGAGCCCAATCCTGCCCAGGGCACCCATGTTTGGGGCCCTGATACAGGCCACTGCAGTGTGGACAGGCTTGGCTTCTACTCACCGTACACCCAGCCGATGCAGATGCACTCAAAGATGGCCACGAAAAGAAGGCACATCCCACTGGCGGCATAGGAGTCAAAGAGTTGGAAGATGTACATGCCGCCCTGTGGGGCGGGAGGACAGACACATGGATAGAGGGATGGACAGATACATGAAGAAGCATGGTTAGCCAGCTGGCTTTGGAAAGGGCCCTCTGTGCTGCCCTGTGCCTACCATCAGCCAGGAGTCATTTCCACCAGGGCAGACTGCTTGTCCCTAATGCCCTCTGTACCTGGGCACTCCTAAGAAACCATCCCCTGGGTAAAGGTCAGTCTTCTTTTTGCTCTCACGTGCCAGAAATGACACAGAAAACCAGAGGTGGAGGTTGAGCAGCCTCAGCACCTATCCTGGATAACTCCAACAGCCTCCCCACTGGCCTCCTTCCCTCCACCTCACCCTGATCCTCTGCGCACTGGCTTTCACAGGGACCTTTCTAATGTGCAAATCCAACCACGTAACTCTGCAGTTTAATGTTACTCACTGGCTTCCTTCAGCCTGCCTGTCAGGGCCACCCTCTCCACTGGGCCTCATCTCCCCTTCTCACCAGCCACACTCAACGTGCTCCCTCCTGGACAGACTGTGGGACAGTCTCACCACTTTGCATCTATACATGCTCTTCTTGTTCACTTGTAAGTTCCTCCAAAGTGCAGTTCAAATGCCACCTCCTCCAGCCCTCCCCGACAGCCTCATTCTTTCTTTGGGCCTCCACAGCATATTTTATGAACGCATAGTTTTAATAAACTGTTTCCTTCTTAGTTGCTCAGTTAGTGCTGAGTTGCTGCTGGGGAGGCCCATAAACCAGTCTTCTTTGTGTCTCCAGCCCTCATTGTAGGGCCTGGCTCGCAGTAGGTCCCTGTTAAGTGCAAACTGAGTCTTGTGGAGTGAAAGACCATGGAGGAGGGACTCTAACTGGCTTGTGCACAGCTGTGTCCCCATTTTGGCCAAGGGCTTGGCATATAGTAGGTGCACAGCCAATCTTTATGGGATGCAGGAATGACAGCTCTATAATATACAGATCCGTGAGATTTAGTTCAGTGAGAGGCCCAGGAGGTGTGCACTCAGCTGTCCAATTACAAGGCAGGCACTACTGTTATCCCCAACGTTCATATGGAGAAACCGAGGCATGGAGCAGTGAGAACAGTTGCCGAAAGTCATCTAACTAGCCAGTGTCCGGGCTAAGAACTAAACCCAGGTGGTCCTGGCTGCAGAGCCCATGCCCTTAACCACCCACTACACTGCCTTGGTGGAAAATGAGAAATTTGTGGCCTAGTTTTTCCCTAGAGCTGAGCTTTAAATGTCTATAAATGAGGGAGAAAATCCTGCCAGCAATTACTGTGAAGGCCGAGGACGACATGGCCCATTTGGCAATTTGAATGTGTGATTGCTCACAGATATTCCTTCATGGAGCCAGAAGGTTGGCATGTAAAGCCCAAGCGTTTGCTGGTTCACAGTCTCAGCAGCCAAGTGTTGGCTCCTTGCTGGGCCCAGAGGCTGAGAGGCACCCTTGGTCAGACCCAAGGCTTCAGGTGGAGGGTCGGCATGAGGGCTCTCTGAGCTGGTGGCACCCAGGGCTGGCAGTCCACTAGGGCCTTCCACCTGCCTGCTCCAAGCCAGTGCTGCCCATGCCAACGTCTGTTCTTGTAGCCCTGTCCCTGTCAGCCTCTTTAACACTTCAGGTTAACCCCCCAATTTGTGTGTGACAAAAGACTCTACTTTGCATAATTAATCAGCACTTAATGAGGCCCTGCTCACTACAGCCCTGGTTTCCCTGCCTGGGGAGAGGCGAGGTGGAAATAGGAAGTGCCGCACCATTCATTTGCTCAAACACTGATTATCGCTCTCATTAATGTGACAATGACTAGGAGCAGTAATAACACCAGCCACCATATACCAAATGCCCACTGTGCGCCAGGCCTCAAGGGCACAGAGCCAAGCAAGTTCTCTCTGTGGACTTCAGGGTCCGGCGAAAGAAGAAGGTGAACAGATGGGTCATTGTAACAGTGGGAAGGAGGCTGGGCTGAGCTTGATTGGAATAAAGTGCTGTGGGGAAGAAAAGCAGAGGGGGCTTCTGGGAGGCGGCGGCATTTGGCTGAGAAGTAGAGAATGAGGAGGTTCAATGGGCTAACCCCAGTACCACAGCAGCTGCTTTGACTGATTCTGAGTTCTCATTTCTTTCCTATAAACCTCTTGTCTCTAGGCAACAGTTATTTTTTTTTCTGCTTTTTACATTAATTTTTTGAGTGTAGGGAGAAAGATACCCAATGTCACCTTCCCAAAGTGCTTGAGAAAGTATTAGACAGAACGGCTGCAAGAGGGGAGAGAAACATGATTTCATGCAGATCATGGTGAATCCTTCCTCACCCACAGGTCCAATGGGGACACGAAGATAGGTATACAGGAGGGCTGAAGCTAGAACACAGTGCCTGAAAGTGCCTAATATCATCGCATGTGTCTATTCTCAGTGATGTTCCAGAAAAGCCCGCTCTAAACTTTAAGCCAATAAAAGTGACTAGCTGATGTACCCATAGGTGACACTGTCTCCTTCAGCCCAAAGTTACTGGTAGGGGTGGCCCAGGCCTCCAGAATACCAGATAAACCCAGCATTTCCCTCTGTGAGCCTCATTCCCCTCTGATAATGCCAGCAGTGACCTTTAGCTGAGCATTACACTTGCAAGACATTCTGCTAAGGGCTTAATGAGAACTTTCACGAGATTCTCATACTTTCCCATTAGGAAGATGAAAAAACTGAGTCACAGAGAAGGTACTAGACCTGGCCAAGCTCACACAGCTAGTCCATTTCAGAGGTGAGATATGGCATCAGACCTTCCTAACCCAATGCCCAGGCACTTGGCCCTGTGCTGTGCGGTCCACGTTGCTTACTCTGTCCATACCACTCACCTCTGTTAACATCACGAGGCCCAGAAAATAGGAGACGACCGACAGGGCCAGGATGAGCAGCTCCCGCCGATAGCCCCTCCGAAAGACCTTGGGGTACATGTCCACCACAGCAGTCACGAGGCTTTCCACGCACACAAACTGGACATGGTAGATATGATGATGTAAAGCCCAAGAAAAAGGCAACCTTAGTGGCTCTGGCTCTGGCTCTGGCGAGCACAGCAGGCCTAAACCCTCACTCAGCTCCCTTCCCACTGGGCTTATCTTCATTCCCTCACTCACTCACACTGACGGAGGGCCTGAGAATAACAAGCCCAGCACTTACAGAGCTCCAGCATGCCCATGTAACAGATGAGAACACTGAGGCTCAGAGAGGCGAAGTAACCTGCCCAAGTTTACTCAGCAAAGAAGTGGCAGAGTCAGGACCTGAACCGGGACCTCTTGACTCTAAAGCTGGTTCTTCTTCTCTACCGTGCTGCCTGCCACAAGCTGGGCCCTGTTCTGGGGTTAATGACTTAAATGAGATGTAGCCCCTGCCTTGGAGGCAAGACAGCAGTCCTGAGCACTGAGTGGGGCAGGATCTGGTCGGCCTCTATGGGCAGGACTTGATTTGTTCCTTCTCCAGGACTGTGATGGCCCCCTGCCCTTAGCTTCTGGTGCCTTTTTGCTCTGCCAGGTGGAGGCAAGCAGAAGTGAGCCAGCATCCAACCCCTGTGTTGCCACCGTGTGAGTCTCTGGGCCTGGGCAGACTGTGCAGGTTCCGATGGCAGAGCGTGAGCCACTAACCATCTGGATTCTGCCATGCTGAGACAGGGCCAGGTATGCGGGATCTGCTCCATTCCTACTCAACCGGCCCAACTATTCCAACATACAAATCACCCCTCCTTGGGCTCTCTTGGCACTGTGGCCAGATTTCCTGCATGTACCTGTTCCTGACCTTCCCCCTTGCCCTCAGTTTGGGCAGAAAAGTCCTTCCCTCTCCTTTAGGCCTAGGCCACAACCTTTACCCTGTGGGGCCATGCTTGCTTATATCTATCTCCCTACACTCATTTCCAGTGGCACAGAGGAGAACCGCAGAAAATGTGTGATTAATAACAACAATAATGGCAAACACATGGTGCTTGTTGTGTGCCAGGCTCTGTTTAAAGCAGTTAACAGATATTAATTTATTTAATTTCTATGTGGTGAATACTATTATTATCCCTGTTTTGTACCTGAAGACGTAGAAGCATAGGGGTGTAAGCAATTTGCCAAGATCACAGAGGTGTTAGGTGATAGAGCCTGGATTTGATCCAGGCAATCTCGTTCCAAAGGCTGGGCTTTAACCAATGAGCTGCACTGCCAGGAGGGAAGAGTAAAGGATTCTTTTCAGGGTTACCATTTGGGGCACTCTCTATCCCTGGAGCCATTTCTTGGCCCCAAATCCTTTCTGATTCATTCTACCTCATCAAGAAAAGTGTTTCCACTCTTATTGTGCAAAGGGACTGTAGCACAGAGAAGGAAAGTGACTAGCCCAGAGTCACACAGCTGGCAAGAGTTGTGGGCCTGGGACTCAAACTCAGCCCTGTCTGACTCCGAAGCCCAGGCTTCTAGCCTCCAGGCTGCCCTGCCTCTACAGCAAGGCTGGCTGTGCCCATCCAGGATAGAACCTAACGAAACATCAGAGCATGTGGACTAAGACGCACACAGACCTGGGTGTAGTTCCCTGCAAGTTACTCGGCATCTCTGAGCCTCAGTTTCTTCATCTGCAAAAAGAGGATAACAAAAGGAGCCCCCATCCTGCATGGTTATTGTGACAAAAAGCTGAGGACACAGCCCAGGCACAAAGCAACCAAAGCATGCGTGGGAGTGAACAGAGTAGCCATCCGCCCTCCACGCCAGACCTTTAACTCCCTTTGCAAACAAAGTATTTCAACCCAAGTGCTGGATGGCTCAGCCTAGGGACTCCAAGAGCTGAGACTCCGCTCCCCGCCCCCAACCTTCTTCTGCCCAAGCAGGCATGTCACTGTCACACACAAACTGAGACCTCTCCTGAGGCCTCCACCACAACAATGAAAGGGAAGATTATCAGCCACAATAGAAGAGAAGATGATGAATGACAATGGAAGGGAAGATTATCAGCAGAAACACCCGGTGCTTCAGCAGCTCAGCTTAGCAGTTTCTGAAAAAACATCCAGGGGAAGAAATTGGACCTGGCTGGGTTGACACACATGCTGGATTGACAGACATGCTGGCCACTGGGCTTGGGTGCTAAGTGACTTGTACAACATCATGGGTGTGGGGCAGCACTTTGCCAATAGACCCCAGTCTGATAGCAGGGCCATGGGCTTTGGCTGGAGGACATTCTCTGGGGCAAACAGGAGAACCAGCTGCGATAGAGCGGCAGGGCAAAGGGCAGGTTTCTGGGAGTGAAGAGCGACTGGAGGCCAATGGATTCTGGCTGAAAACCCAGGGAGAGGATTGGGAGGGCAGGCTGGGGTGTTTTACAGTGTGAGAGGATGTAAGTGCGTGCATTCATATGGAGATAAAGGGTAAATTGCTAGTTCTAACTATACACCCTTCACTGAGGAAGGCAGGCTGCCAAGTACAAGAGAGCCCTATAGGCAACTGAGAACAGAGGCAGGCAGGCGGGATGTTGGGGGAACAGGAGCAGGTGGTGGTACTTGGGACCCATGTGGCTGCCTGGGGCATGTCATGATTGCCTCAAAAAAAAAAAAACAAAAAACAAAAAAACAGAAGAAGAAAGAAAAAGTTGCTTTCCTATGTCTTTGTGTCTTCCATGATTTGGCTGGGACAGGGACACATGCTGGTGGGGCCCTCAGATACCACTAACCATGGGGACAGTGGACAGGGCCCTGATGACCAGGGCTAGGAGGTGGCAGCTAGGCCCTAGAGCCACTCCTAAGAGCGGTATCTGGCCTCACTGCCCTCCCAGCCTGGGCTCCCCCTTCTTTTAGCCCCTTACCTGGCTGTCCAGGCCCAGGAAGATGAGCATCATGAAGAACAAGGTGGCCCACAGTGGGGACAGAGGCATCATGGTGACAGCCTTGGGGTAAGCAATAAAGGCCAGGCCTGGGCCTGGAGAGGAAGGAGAGAGAAAGGTGTTGGGTGGAGTTCAGTCCCTCGTTCAATTGTTATTTTAATACATTGTGTATTGAGTGCTTACTCTGTGCCAGGTGCTTTAATTCTCATTCAAATCACTTAAATCTCCCAGCAACCCTATGTATGCTGGTGGTACTATTATGATGGCCATTTTGCAGATGAGCAAGCAGAGGCATAGAGTAGTAAGCCGGTGTCTGGAAGGGTCAGGATTCAAATCCAGGTTGTTGTGACAAAAAGACTTTCCACTGCACAGACCTGTCTCTACTGTTCTCACTGTGTGGGGATGAAGGTAGGGCGGGGAGGGTCTTATTAAAATGCATGTTCTCAGGCCCAAATGAGAGATTCTGATTCAGCCAGTCTGTGGTAAGGCAGGGATCAGGCACCCCATGATCACAATGCAGGTAGTCAGAAGTCCGGGCTTGGACAAATGCTGTTCCACCCAGGCTGCCTCTTCTTTTGAGTTCCTCCCCTCATTTCCCAGGTCCACACTCACTTCTTTTGGCTGCTCCAAATAGAAGGCTTGGTGAGCATGTCCTCAGCTTGAGCTTTATTAATGTCAGGGGAGAGATACCTAATGTTCCAGCCCTGTAGCACAGTAGTCAAGGGCACAGACTCTGCAGCCAGATGGCCTGGGTTCAAATCCTTGTTCTTTACAGTGAGCTATATCTCAGCTGAAAAAATGGGGATAACAAAGTCTTACCTAATAAGGTGAACTTGAGAGGTCAGTGAGGTAAAGCAAAATATGGAAAATACTTAAAAATGTATATGCTAAAAAAACATTAGCTCTGATTATTTTCTTACCTTAAAAGCAATTTTTTTTTAAAGTATAACTTACCTACATACAATAAGCACTCATTTAAAGGGTACAGTTCTATGAGTTTTAAAAGAGTATGCACCCAGATAACCACACTGTAATCACAATATAGAACACTCCCATTGCCTCCCGGGGCCCCTCTGCCATCTTTCCATCCCCATTCTCTATCTTTGCCCTGGGCAAACATTGATCCGTTTTCTTTTTTCTTTCTTTTTCTTTTTTTTCACTTTAGAGTAGCTTTGCTCATCCTGACTAGGAGTGGAATTGCTGAGTTATATGGCAACATGTATTTTACTTTCTAAGACATGCCAAACCGATTTTCAAATTGCTATGCCATTTTACATTTTACCAGCAATGTTTGAGCTCCAGAGGGTCCACATCCTTGCTAACAATTGATATTGTCGTTCTTTTAAATTTAGTCATTATAGTGGGTATGAGGTGTTATATATCATTATAGTTTTAATCTATATTACCCTGATAATTAATGATGTAAAATATCTTCACATATCTTTATTGTCCATTCATATACCTTCTTTTGTGAAGGGCCTGTTGAAACTGCCCATTTTTTATTGAAATATCTCCTTTTTTTTAGTTGTGAGAATTTTTTATATTTGAGATATAAATCCTCTATCAGAGAATTTAATTTAATAGTTAATGACTATTTTCTCCTGCTCTGTGGCTTGTCTTTTCATTTTCTTAATTGTATCTTGTGAAGAGAAGAAAATGAAAATTTTCCAATTGTTTGTTGCCGGTATATAAAATAAACAATAGCTTTTTGTTTATTGTCCTTATCCTGTGACCTAAGTTCACTTATTAATTTTTTCTGTAGGTTCCTTGTGATGCTCTGTTTGGTCAATCATGTTTATGAATAAACACAGTTTTTATTCTTCCTTTCTAATTGTAATGCTTTTTATTTCTTTTTCTTGCCTTACTGCACTCTCTGGAGAACCTAGAGAGGAAACACTACATGGAATAGAAGAAGAACAAGCATATATGCTTGTTTTGTTTCTGATTTTAAGGGAAAACACTCAATATTTAATAGCTAGGAAATTAAGATTGGTACAATACTATTAAGATATAGACCTTAATTATATTCTACTAATTTTTCTCCTTACATCATTTTTTTTCTGTTCTAGTACCCAATTCAGAATTCCATATTGCATTTCTTGGTTGTATCTCTTTAGCATCCTCCAATCTGTGACAGTTGCTCAATCTTATCTTTCATGACCTTGACATTTTTGATGAGTACTGGTCATTATTTTACAGAATGTTTCTCCATGTGGAAACATTGATGTTTTCTCATGATTAAACAGAGGTTATGCAATTTTGGGGGACAAGAAAACCATAGAAGTGTATCATCATATTAAGGGGTACATGATGTCAGTAAACCTTAGTGCTGGTGATGTTTACCTTGATCACCTGGTTAAATTGGTGCCTGTCAGTTTTCTCCACTATATATTTACTGTTTTTTCCCTTTGTAATTGATAAATATTTGGAGGAGGGTATTTTGAGATTATGAAAATATCCTGTTTCAGGTCACACTTTTACCCATTGATTTTTAGCATCCATTGGTGAATCTTGCCTGCAACAATTCTGTGGTGTTTGCCTAATAGGTCTGTATTTTCATTTCTTCCAGATTTATTAATTAGAATTCTTCTGTAAGAAAGAGCTATCCCTTCACACCCATTTATTTATTTACCTATTAAGTTTTTATTTATTTCAGTATAGACTCATGGTTTTATTCTGCGCACCATAATCCAATACTACCATTTATTTTGCTATTCTAATTGTTCCAGGTTTGGCCATTGGGAACTTCTTCAGGTTGATTCCTGTGTCCTTTTGACATGCCTCCGTCCTTTTTCTGAATATGTCATTTACTGGTACCCCAAATATTCTAGTTTCATCTTGTCCTGCCCCAGCACTCAACTGCTTATCCAAGGAGCTCTGGTTCTTTTTATTGGAGAATGGTACTCAGAAACCAAGATCCAGCCACTAAGTGTGCTCACTGCTACTGGAGTATCATTGCTCATAGACCCTGTCAGCACACAAAGTTGGAAATATGTATATGCATATTTACCCACACACACATTTCTATATTTATCTGTGTATATATATTAAAACCTTGAGCTTATACTGATACCTCCAATTTTAATATAGTTCATTTTAGCTTCTCCACTTTCCTTATTTGTAATTTCTTTCTCAGTGAAAAATCTGTATCTATATTGACTGGTTTGTTCAATCCTAACATACACAAACAATAATAATCGCTAACCCATACTTCTGTACTAATAACAAGAATACAGTAGTTATTGCTGTTCTTAGCCTTATAATATCCAGCCAAAATACTGTTTCCCTGAAATTTACTTTAGTTCTCTTCTCCCCCATCCCCTTAGGTGTGGTTACATTATTCATTTATAATATAGCCAAATTCATCTGTTATTGTTATACTCCCTTTGGGTTCCACTCACGAAAAATAGCTATTTATTTTGGGTGGTATGTGAAACATTACCCTGGTTCTAAGAGTTAGACCTAAATAAAAATAAAATAAAAAAATAAAATACAGATACACTCAGCGCTGTTGCTTCCTTCTCATACTTACTACCTCATTCCTAATTCCTCCCTTCTTTCTACCCCTTTTCCACTCACTCCCTGTGGGTAATCATTCTTTTTAGTTTCTAGTTTATCCTTTCTATATTTCTTTTGTACAAATGAACAGATATATTTTCTTATATCCTCCCTTTTTTTAATATGATGGGTAGGATACTATAGATACTTGCTTTTTAAATTTTTATACATATATACAGTTGTAATTTAAACAAATAATATTCACAAAAATTAGTAAAAAATTATTTATAATAGCCAAGACATGAAAATAATGCCAGTGTTCATCAACATGAATGAACAAAGAAGATGTGCTACATATGTGCAATGTAATATTATTTAGCCACAAGAAAGAAAGAAATCCTGTCATATGAAACAATATGGATGGAGGAAAATTATGCTAGGTGTGATAAGCCAGACAGAGAAAGACACATTGAATAGTATTGTCACTTATAGGTGGAATCTAAAGAAAAAGTCAAACTCATAAAAACAGATAGTAGAAAAGTGGTTGCCAGAGGCTGGGGGGTGGGGGGAAATAGAGAATGGTTGGTAAAAGGCTATAAACTTTCAGCTATAAGATGAGCAAGGTCTGAAGATCTAATGTATAACTATAGTTGATAACACTCTCATATAATTAAAATTTGTTAAGAAAGTAAAACTTAAATGTTCTCACTCCTCCCCACCCCAATATGTGAAGTTTTGTACACTTTAAATACCTTACAATTTTATTTGTCAGTTATACCTCAATAAAGCTGAAAAATAACATAATATTCCTAAATTTCTAATTTCTTGATTTTAAAAAAAAACATGAATGGGTGTTAAATTTTGTCAAAGACTTTTTCAACATCTATAGAGATAATTTTCTGACTTTTTCTGTTAGATATATTAATATGCTATATGATATTAGTGGATTTCCTAGCATTAACCAATCTTGCATTATTCCTAGAAAAAATTTTATTTGGTCATGCAACATTACTTAATGTGATTTTGGATTCTGTTTGCTAATATTTTATTTAGTATTTTTATATCAATATGCATGAGTGACACTGGTCTGCAGTTTTCTTTCTTTGAATTGTCTTTATTTGGTTTAGATATTAATATTATACATGTTTCATGTGAAGAGTTAGGGCATTTTTCTTCTTCTTCGATGCTCTGAAATAATTTATAGAGCACTGGTACTATCTGGACCTTGAAAGTTTGGTAGAATTCCTTTGTGAAACCATCTGGGCCTGGTGTTTTTTGTGGATAGTTCTCAATAAATTTGTCTCTTTCTTTTATGGAAATTGGCCTGTTTAAACTTTCCAAATCAAATGGGGTCAATTTTGACAGTCTGTATTTCCCTAGGAAAATATTAATTTCACCTAGGTTTTCAAATTTATATGCATAGAGAATTGCAAAGTAGTCTTGTGATTTGTAAAAACTGCTTCAGTGATTATTTCACATTTGGCAGTTCCTATTTTGTTATTTGCATGTTCTCCCATTTTTTTCTTGATTATCTGGTGATTTGTCTATTTTAATTTTTAAAAACTCAGGATTTTATTAATTAGATCTACTGTTTTCTTCATTAATTTCTGCTTTTATCTTTATTACTTCCTTCCTTGTGCTTTTTTTTGGGGTCATTCTGTTATTCTTGCGTATTTTTTTGAATGGTGGATATAATATCATTTTTAAATTTTTTTAATTGATAAAAAAAATGTTTTTAGTATGATTTTCTCTTATTGTTAGTTTATTTCTATCTATGAGTCTTTGCATCTCCTACAGTTTTTGCTTCATACAGATTACTGCTGTGTTATTTGTGCATATATTTTCATGTGTGCTATATCGTCATTATGAATTGTGGCTTTTAACATTAAAACGTACCCTTTGTCATGCTTAATACTTTTGGGCTTGAATTCTACTTTGTCTGATATCAGCATTGCTATTGTTGTGTATCCACTGATTTTTAGTCTTTGTGAATCACTGTTTTAGGTGTCTCTTGTATTCAGCATATATGTAGGTTTTGTGAGCCAAACTGAAAACCTATTTAATAGATGAGTTATACCCATTTACATTTATTAATATGATTGGTCTTAACTCTGACAAAATATTTTATAGTTATGTGTATTTTTTATATTTGTTATGTTTCTCTGCATATTTTTAATTTTATTTGTAAATGATTTTTGGTGCTTAGGGAGGTTTATGTTTTTGTTCTAGTGGTTACCTTTATTCTTACACCTTTTGAAAATGCCCTTAGGCCCTTGTTTTCTTATTTAAGCCTCTACTATCTGGCTGTCCAGTCCCATCCCCCCACTCCCTCACCCACGCTCCCACGGTATCCTTTAACACCACCTACTACTCCTATAATGAGCTTTTTCTATTTTCCTCTTGCCTTCTCTTTCCACTTCTTAGTTGAATGATTTCTACTTTATAACAGTATTTATACATCATTTATACAGTATTATAACAGCATTTCTCCATTAGTCTTTATTCCTCTTCCCCAACTTTTAGTCTTAGATGTACACATATATTTTTTAGGTGCTATCAGTTCTTTATTTGAAGTCTTCCCAGTCATCGTGGGTTGGATGAAGCTCACCCCTAAGTAGAGTCCGTCCAAGAACTAATGAGTACAGACAGAAGTCTCTAAGTTCCTTTTTTATGGTTAGATATTTATATAATTTATGAAATGATTCCCCCCATTACTTAGCGCCCATCTGGCACTACACACAACCATTACAATAATATTGACTATATTCCCTATGTTATACTTTAAATCCCTATGATTGTTTTGTAACTACTAATTTGTCCTTCTTCATCCAAGAAGTCTCTAAGCTCTTGTATGCTGAAAATGGTTTCTCTAAAGCCTTCACATTTGAAGAAATGGCTGGATATTAAATCTTTGATTCACACTTCTTTTTGTCAATATTTAAAAAAAAAATGCTGCTCTATTGTTACCTTGCTTTGTATGTTGGTTTTGAAAAGTATGGTGGCAAATTAATTTTTTTGCCTCTAAAAGATATTTAATCTTTTTTGCCTGGAAGCCTTGAGGATTTTATTGTTATTTTTGAAAACTGATGTCTTTACTAGGATGTAAATGAAAGGAGTTGATCATTTTGGGTTAATTTTCCCTAGTATCCAAGGAATTCTTTCAATGTATAGATTCAGCTCCATTTCTATTTCTGAAAAATTTTCTTGGATTATAGTTACAAATATTTCTCTTCCATTGTTTTTTCTTCTGCAGGGATTCTGATAATATAAATATTATTTCTCCTTTGCAGGTCTTCCATTTCTTTTGGGGGGCTTAATTTTTACTTCTTTATGTCACTTTCATTCTCTTGGTTGTTTTTCTGCCTTTCATCAATGCACCTTCTTGAGACTTGTCTCCATTGGACACCTTGTAATTTATTCTTAATTTCTAAGATAATTAGGTTTTTTTTTTTTTCATTTTTTTCTCATTTCTTTCTTGAGTTCAATCAACTCTTTTCATTTCTTTCTCTTCTCCTCTCCTCTTTTGTTAGTTTCTGAATATCTGTTTCAAGGTGTTTTTTCACTTCCTCAGGTGCTTGTTTTGGTATGTTTAATTCTCTTTGGAGTGCTGATTTAGAGTTTTCTTCTACTTCATGGCTTTTTTCAGAGGGGGAGCATGGTTATTCACTGATATATGGGAAATTTGTATTCCTGATTTTCTGCAGTAGCTCTGTATGGACTTGACTCTTCTCTTATTTTTCATGGGTATTTTATAACATTCCCAGCTTAATTGTGCTCTCTTCTGTCAGTATAGCAAAGTCCATGTACTTTAACAGCATTTTGTTTTGATGGTGGGGAGAAGGTGAGCTCCCTTTCTCACACCTCGATTTTATGGTTCTCCTTTATTTTGCAGGAATTTACATTTTATCTTCTTTTCTTGGTTTTACCTTCCCCATCTAATTGTCAAAGGGTGTTTCTCCTTCCTTTTGGCCTTTTTTTCTCTCCTAGAAGCTTTGTTCCTTAAAATTATGCCTATCCTTTTAAATGATCCCTGCCCCTTTAAATCATACGTACTTTGAATCCCTTCTCTGTAGTTCCTTCTAAGGGATCTGTCTGGATCCTTTCCAGTATTTTCAGATTTAGAGTGAATTTAATCTTTCTAGAAATAGTTCCAAATCACTTTTAGGTCCCTTCATCAGCCTCTGTCTTCTGTTCCCCTACCCTCCCACAGTTTTTCTCAGTTTGTCTTTGTTCACCACCAAGCCTTGCAGAGTGGGTGGTCCAGGAAGAGACTCTGCACTAGGATTGGTGATTTTTCTTTTTGTTACAGTTATCTGCAGCTTTAACATTTTCTGTCTTCAAGTTATCAGGGGGCATGGTTTTGTGTAGAATATGCTTTTCCCTTCTTGTTTTTTTCTTGTTGTTTGGGGAAAATAGTTTGGGATATAAATAGCTATATAGCTGTCATTCATTGTCCTTAGATACTCAGAATTCTTGCCTCCTCTAATTTTTAAAAGAGTAAGATTGATTCATTCTTGAATGTTTGATAGAATGACCAGTGAAACCATTAGAGCTTGGAGTTTTCTTGATAAGAAGGTTTTTGATAATGAATTCAATTTCTTTAAAGTATATAGAGCTATTTAGTTTTTTTATTTCTTCTTGAGTCAGTTTAAACAAATTATATTTTTAAAAGAATTTGTCCATTTAATCTACATTTCAAATATATTAGCTTGAAGTTGTTTATAACATTCTCATTCTCATTTTTGATATTTTTAAGATCGGTAGCCATTTCTTCTCTTTCATTCCTCATATTATTAATTTGTGTTTTCTCTTTTTTCTTGATTAATCTTCCTAGGTGGTTACAATTTTGTTATATTTTCTAGTGTTAAATTTTGGCTTTAAAAGTTTTCTCTATTGTTTGTTTGTCTTACCTTTATTATTTCTTTGCTTCTATTACTTTGGATTTAGTCTGTATTTCTTTTATCAGCTTCTTCAGAAAGAAACTTAAATCTTTTACTTTAAATCTTTTTATATAGGTATTTATAAAGTTCTAAGTTTCCCTGTAAGCATTTTAACTGTATCCCACAAATTTTGATATGCTGTGTTTTTCATTACTGTTCAGTCTGAAACATTTTCTTCTTTGACACGTGGGATATTTAGAAGTGTGTTGCTTAATTTACATATACTTGGGATTTTCTAGATATCTTTCTGTTATGGATTTCTAATTTTATTCATTGGTTGTCACAGAATATACCTTGTAAGAATTAAATCTTTTGAAATTGATTGAGATTTATTTTATGGTTCAGTTTATTCTATCTTGTGAATGTTTCATATGCATTTAAAAAGGATTGCACTCTGCAGTTGTTTTATAAATGTCAATTAAATCAGTTCAACTTGGTTGATAGTGTCCAGATCTATCTTTACTGATATTTTGTATATAGGCGTACCTTGTTTTATTGTGCTTCGATTTATTACGCTTCACAGGTGTTGCCTTTTTTTAACCAACTGAAGGTATGACCCTTCACCTGCAAAAAGATTATGACTCACTTTATTATGATACTCACTTGATTGCAATACTTGCTTTGTTACAGTGGTCTGCAACTGAACCTACAATATTTCTGAGATATGCCTGTCCTTGCTTTATTGCGGATGTCTGGAACTGGCCCTGCCATATTGCTAAGGTATGCCTGTAGCTGTCCTATCACGAGTGAAAGAGGGGTGTTAAAACTCCAACAATGATTGTGGGTTTGTCTGTTTTCTCTTTTAGTCTGTTAGCATTTGCTTCACATATTTTAAATGTCTGTCATTCGGTACAAACACTTTAAGGATTGTATCTCTTACCAATGAATTGCCCCTTTTATAAACATTATGAAGTGTCCCTTTTTATCTCTGGTAACACTCTTTGACTTGAAATCTACTCTGTTTAATACTAATATAGCCACACCAATTTCCTTATACTTGTTGTCTGCATGGTATATCTATGTTTTTAAATGTGAAGTGTGTCTCTTTTAGACACCTTAGAGTTGAGTCTTGCTTTTTTACTCAGTCTGGTTATCTCTGCCTTTTAATTGGGGTATTTGGTCCATTTGCATTTACTGTAATTATTGATATGATTAGGTATAAGTCTACCATTTCCTATTTGTTTTCTTTTTGTCTCTTCTGGGTTTTTTGGGCTTAGTCTGTTTCTTTACTCTGGTTTTTTTCTTTTTTTTTGCCTTCTTTTGGGATAACTAGTATTTTAAAATAGTCATTTGTATTTCATCTATAAGCTTTGTAGCTCTACCTCTTTTTATTATTTTCTAAACAGTGGGGCCAGCGATATACATCTATAACTAATCAAGGTCTATCTAGAGTTAATAATGTGCCACTTTACACTGCCACCACACATCTGACACTTTCCACTTCTGATATTCATTCTGATATTTTCTGCCTTGAAACAGACTTCAGGGCCTGATTATTTCAATAATTAAAAAATGCAAATAGACCAAATACTCCTATTAATAGACAGATGATCAGACTAAATAAAAATGCAAGACTGAACTATAAGTTGTCTAAAATCTCAGCTCCAGGAGATAACACCCTGACTGGGAAGGGTATCAGAGAAACAGACCAAGGGACATGCGGGGAAGGGTAGCAAATCTTGGGTGCTGGACTCTTAGCAGGAGAAAATCTGAACCCTGCAAGAAGCGTATGTTGCCTTCCTGGCTGCCTCCAGGTGTGCTGCAACATTCCATCGAGTGTTCTGCCATCTAATTAGGTATTTTCCAAAAATCATTCCTCAGAAAGTGAGCTCTGGTTCTTCTGAGCAAGGTGAGGTGGCTACATATCACTTGCAACTTGCAATTTATCCAAATGGCAAGGCCTCCTAAGGAGGATCTTGGTCTGATCTATACCCCCATAGAGCAGGTTTACTTGCTGGGCACCAAGAGCAACACAAAAAGCTGAGGCAGAAAAGGCCAGAGCCAGGCTGTACTACCTATGGGCTAGGTGACCTTGGGTGAACCAGTTCGCACTCTAAGCTACAGAGCTGTCATGTGTAGTGGGCATGATAAGGCCCAGAACTGCAGTTTATGTGAAAGGTGCCCAGATAAAGCACCTCGCAGAGATGCTACGAGGATTTTGTGAGGTAGCATATGAAAAACGACCACCTTAGGGCCTGATGAGTGGGACAGAGTAAATCAATTATGGTACATCCATCCAGTGAAATACCAAACAGCCATTGAAATTCATGATGCCATCTCTGTTTCCGAGGCAGAAAGCTCATCATGCATTATTGTGAATGGAAAAATGTAGCCTACAGAATATCAAGAATAATTTGTTCCCACTTCCATCTATACACATGTAGCTATATATGCATGGAAAATCCTGGCAGGAGAATCCCAAAGTGTTGTCAGATTTGAACTGGAGACTTTTTCCTTTGTCAATATTTCCACATTTTTTCTTCAATAAACATGCTTTCAATTTGAAATTTTAAAAAGTCAAGAAAATGTATTTTCAATTGGCTCTTTTCATTTCTATCTATGGCTCCTCGGTCAGCTTCACCTATAAAATGTAAATACAGTTGACTCTTGAACAAAGCAAGGGTTAGGGGCACAGACACCCCCATGTAGTCAAAAATTTGTGTCACTTTTGAATCCCCCAAAACTTAGCTACAGTCATCCCTAAGTATTTGGGGTAGAGATTGGTCTCAGGACTCCTTGCAGATACCAAAATCTGTGGATGCTTGAGTCCCTTATATAAAATGGCACAGAAAAATGGACACAGTTGGCATTCCACATCTGTGGATTCCCAATCATGGATCAAAAATACTGTTTTCACTAACATTGTTAAAATGTCCATACCACCCAAAGCAATCTACAGACTCAATGCAATCCCTACCAAAATATCAATGGCATTTTTCACAAAACTAGTAACAAATAATCCTAAAATTTATATGGAACCACAAAAGACCCAAATAGCCAAAGCAATCTTGAGAGAGAAAACAAAGTTGGAAGTATCAAGCTACCTGATATATTACAAGGCTATAGTAATCAAAATAGCATGGTACTGGCATAAAAGCAGACACGTAAATCAATGGAATGGAATAGAGAACCCAGAAATAAACCCTGCCTATACAGTCAATTAATGTAAGACAAAGGAGGTAAAGACATAAATGATGTTGGGAAAACTGGACAGACACATGCAAAAGAATGACTGGATCCCTCTCTTACAACATATACTAGAAAAAAATCAAAATGGATTAAAGACTTAAATGTAAGATCTGAAACCATAAAACTCCTAGGAGAAAACATGGAGAGTAAACTCTCTGACATCAGTCTTACTAATATTTTTTTGGGATCTGTCTCCTCAGGCAAGGAAAATCAAAGAAAATACAAACAAATGGGACTACATCAAACTAAAGAGTTTTTGCACAGAGAAGGAAACCGTCAACAAAATGAAAGGACGACTTACTGAATGGGAGAAGATATTCACCAGTGATATATCTGATAAGGGGTTAATATCCGAAATATTAAGGAACTCATACAACGTTAACACCAAAAAACAAATAATCCAATTAAAAAATGGACAGAGGACCTGAATATACATTTCTCCAAAGAGGATATACAGATGGCCTATAGACATATGAAAATATGCTCAACATCACTAGTCATCAGGAAAATGCAAATTAAAACCACAATGAGATATCACCTCACACCTGTCAGATGGCTATCAATAACTCAACAAACAGTGAGTGCTGGTGGGAATGTAGAGAAAAGGGCACCCTCGTGCACTGTTGGCAAGATTGTAAATTGGTGCAGCCACTATGGGAAACAATATGGAGGTTCCTCAAAAAATTAAAAATAGAGCTACCATGTAACCCAGCAATTCCACATCTGGGTATTTAATCTAAGAAATCCAAATCACTAATTTGAAAAGATATATGCACCCCTATGTTCATTCCAGCATTATTTACAATAGCCAAGATATGGAAACAACCTAAGTGTCCATTGATAGATGACTAGATAAAGAAGATGTGGTGTGTGTGTATACACACACACACACACACACACTAAAAAATTACTCAGCCATAAAAAGAATGAAATCTTACCATCTATGCCAACGTGGATAGACCTAGAGGGTATTATGCTAAGTGAAATAAGCAGAAACAAACTCATAGATACAGAGGACAGATTGACTGGACAGAAGAAAGGTTACGTGATGGGTGAAAAAAGTGAAGGGATTAAGATGTACAAATTGCCAGTTATAAAAAGTCACAGGTATGTAAAGTACAGCATAGGGAATATAGTCCATAATATTATAATAACTATGTATAGTGTCAGATGGATAGATTCATTGGGGTGATCACTTTTTAAGTTATATAAATGTCTAATCACTATGTTGTACACTTTAAACTAATATAATATTGTATGTCAATTGTAATTAAAAAAATATTGTTTTTGATCTGTGGTTGGCTGAATCTGTGGGTGTAAAACCTGGAGATACAGAGAGCTGACTGTATATTTATTGAAAAAAATCTGCTTATAAGTGAACCCGCACAGTTCGAATCTGTGATGTTCAACTGTAATGATACAGGGTCAATTGAAAGGATAAAAAGAGTAAGATAGTGCTGTAGATATCCTATCTAACTCAACACCTGAGGTGGGAATTAGGATGTTCATTTTATAGAGGAGGAAGTGGATTCTCAGAGACGGCAAAGCTCATGTAGAGAAAGTAATGTTCCTTCCCCATGGGGCTACTTCATGGTTCAATGTGAGGACAGAGCATGGGTGTTTTATGAAGTGCCAGGTGCCCTGCCCGTAGTAGGCAGAGGATGTCATAGTCAGAAGATGAGCTCTGGAGCCAGATGGCCATGTTTAAAGCTCAGCTCTATCCCTTTGAGCTTGGGTAACCTTGGATAAGTGACCTCACCTCCCTGAGCCTCAGCTTCCTCATTTGTAAAATGAGGATAGCAGAAGTGCCACCTCGAAGGGTTGAGCCAAGGGCCATATGAGACAGCTCTTGCCCAGAGCAGGCACTCGATGACTGACAACTTTGATTATATTAATATCCTCTGGCCTAGCTCGGACCCCTGATTTCAGCAGAGATTGTCTCTATCTCTGACATACAATGTCCAGAGGAAGGTGGACCCTAGTGGTAATGGAGCAAAGCTCAGCAATCAGCTTCCTGCTCTGATGTGAATACCCACCATCCTGCCTAGCTTGGTGGGCACATGAGACAAAAACAGCCACACCCCAGACCAAGGTTCTCGAAGAGGCAGTGAGAATGAGGGCATGACTGGCATTGAGTAGATGGAGACCAGAGAGGCTGAGCCCCCTAGGCTGCTCTGAACAAATGTCCTACCAGACATTCTTATAGGTGAAAAACCTATTTAGATTTATCTGAGATTAGAATCCAACTCTGCCATGAAAACACAAACTAATTTTGTACTTTTTAATATACATTTAATTTTTCCATAATTCAAATACCATGTAGATCAAGAGAAGAGTTATTCACCATTTTGCATAACCACTTCATCAATAATAACTCTGCCTACAGTGTGTTTGATATAAACACTTATTAAAATGTACTTAAGAATGTCACACTCGTGGTGATTCTGCATCTAGAAAAGGGACAGGGAGACAGAGAGGCTCTTCGAGCAATGGAAAGAGCATGTGCAAAGTCTCTGGGCTGGGAGGGAGTGAGCTATGTCTCAGAAGTGAAAGCAGACTTCTGAGGGGCAGAGAGGGCATGGGGGAACGAGGCAGGTGGTGAGGCTGCAGGAGCTGGGCCATACAGGGTCTTGAGGCCATGCTGAGAGTTCAGCACCATGAGAAGCCAAGAAAGATTTTCCATCAGAGGACATGTTCAGATTTGCATTTTTGAAAAAATCACTCTGCAGGGTAGCACATGGAATAGAGGGGTAAGTAGCGGAGGCAGGGAAGCCAGTGAAAGGTTCCTGCAGGCATCCAGGTGAGTGGTTATGGTGGCCTGGGCTGTTGGGAAGACAGTGGAGCTGGGGAAAAACTGATGAAGTGGAGTGGCATCGAGGAGGCAGAATCTACACAACTTGGGGATGCCTTGGATTTAGCAGTGAGGACGTGTCAAGGTTTCCTGCCCAGGTAATTCCCAGGATCCCAATTTGAGGATGGATGGTGGGGCCCCCTCCTGTGACCTGAACCAGGGGAAGAATGAGCTGAAGAGGAAGATAATATTTTCATTGTAAACATCACCCAAAGCATCACCACCTTGGGCACTTACCTGACTCTGCTACCTCAGCAATGGGTACCCCCTGCTCGTATGCCATGAAGCCCAGGACAGAGAAGATGGCGAAGCCGGCCACAAAGCTGGTGCCACTGTTCAGACAGCAGAGCATAATACAGTCCCTGTAGGGAAGCAGTGAGAGGGCTCAGGTCAGAGTGGGCGGAACAGGCACTTTGCTGGAACATTCTGTCTGAGCACATGGCAGTCCTGTGGGGGCAGGCAGAGCAGTAAAAGCATGGACAGCACCATTATCCTGACGAAGCTTTGTAGTTCAGAAAGGTTAGGTGGCTGGCGTATGATCATATAGCTTCTGCTGAACTTCTAGAAAATAAGGTTGGTCACAGAGCAGAGGCACAGAGAGGGAGTGGGCAGGGAGAGAGGCTTGCAAGTGGGAAAATGCACGAGCGAGAAAACACTTGGAGACAAATCAGTGCTCCTTCAGATCCCTTGCAGGAGAAAATCCCAGGGAAAGTGAGAGAAGATTGATTTCCCGGGAGCTCAAACAAGGAAAGCAAGAGAGGCCCCTGAGAAACGGCTGCTTCTCAGCCAGAGAAGCACTGATGAGCTTCACACTGGAAGCTCTCTGCAGCCTCAGGAGGACACATCTGTCCTGGCCAAGTTTTTTATGGGAGCAGCACCCCATTGCCCTCACTGCTCAGTTCTGGCTCTGCTGCTGCGAGGGAGCAGCCCTTCCACATCAGGCCCCTCATGGAGAGGTTTATCAGAGCAGTGACTGTCTCCTGCCCTTGGGAGGGGCTCACCAGCGAAGAAACGTAGGCAAACGTCATGACCAAGGAGAAATCAGATTACAAATGACTTTGGCAAGATAAAGATGGACCCGTCAAGTCCCGGCCCCTCCAACCTCAGGCTCTGCATCCTCTTGAGGCCAAGTCAGGGAATGAGCCTCCCAGGACTTCAGCTGCTGCAGATTGTGCATTGGGAGTTAGTCTTAGAACACGTGTGATGCTCCACTTTAAAGGGAGCAGCTCCCAAGTGGCCTGTCCAAACCCCTGCCCAGGGAGGTATGACTAGCCTGGAGAGTCCCTGCAGCAGCTGTCACCTGCCTCTGCTCACCCCTAGTGATCAGGAGCTTGTCACCTGCTTCCATGATGCTTTGCCCTTGCCCAACGGCTCCTGCTTCTTACAGGGTAAGAACTTCCTCATGTTGTGCTTGACCAAAATCTGATTTCTCTGATAAGTTTTAGTTCTACCCTCCCAAATAAGCTGGAGCTCCTTTAGGCTTGGGAGAGCTGAAGATTGGACCTGTATCTCCTTGAGTTTTTGTTCTCTCAGTTAACTATGCCAATTCCTTTACCAGTTCCTCTTCCCGCTTGCGATCTGTAATACACTCCAGCTTGTCCAGCCCCTTTTCAAATGTCACATCCAGGAATGAGCACCAGACTCAAGAACAGAATAGGACTCTCTCAGGTCCTCTTCTCTTGACACCATACTTTTTGTAATGCAACGAAAGGGTACACTAATGTTGGGGACTGTAACACCATGTTGTCTTGCAACGACTCTGGCAATCAAGGGCAAAATGGAGAGAGCATTGGACTGGGGCTCAGGAGCCTTGGGTTCCAATTCCCCCTGCAATATCTTTTCTCTGGGCCTGATCTCACCAGCTATAAACCAAGGTGCTTGGGTGGATTAAATCTATTCAATCTTGGGCCCTGTGATAGATTAAATCATTTTCCAGCAAGCAGTCACTCTCCCTACTTTCTTCCTTGGAGAGCAATATAACTCCTGGCTCCACTGACTTCAGGCTTAGTCACGTGACTTGCTTTGGCCAACGAATATTAGCAGATGTGATACAAACAGATGCTTAAGATATGCTTGTGTGATTAGATCTGTTCATTATCCCTTCTGTGTTTTGCCATGAGAACCTCCCTGGGGAAATGCTGTCCTTGCAGCTTAGACTCCAAAATGTACACACACAGACCAGACTTGAGCCTGGCCTGGACGCTGGGACCAAACCAACCCAATCTACAGACTGAAGGAGAGCTTCCCCAAGTGACCTGCTTGTTGAGGTAAGCCACTGTGTTCTGGGCTTCTTTGTTACACAGCATTATTGTGGCAGTAAGTGACAGATACAGTTACCTTTAAAGAATTCTTCTGGCACTATAGATGAAGGATGGGCTGGTAGCCCTAAGGACTTTATCTGCAAGCCTGATGTACCTCCTCTCAAAAGGAAATTCAGCTCAGCCCAGGCAAGGGCAGAATTATTCCTAGAGTTGGGATAAATCTGCTCCTCATACCTGTTTCTTGACTCTGACTTAACCAACAGTGGGAAACAAGGTGGTACTGGAGAGGAAAGTACTTTCTCCATATCCTCTATATCCTGGAATTCTACCGTATAATTTGGATCTGCAATCTGTCTAGTCCTGTGCGAGGATTTCTCAAACACTGTCACAGAATCTCAAGGCTCAGGGAGGAACGTCACACATTCGAAGTTTCAGTCATTTGGTGGGGAAGGTGAAATGTGCATCCATTTATCTCAGACATGAAATCCCTTGCTTTTTCTATGAGTTACACAAAAAGGATGCTTTCCAAGAATCAAGATATCCAAATCCTGATTTGTAGACAATTATCTCTGGGCATCCATATGGTTGCTGGAAAACAAATGTCCCTTATCTCAAAGTTCCCATCTTCCCCTAGAGGCCTCCGGAGAGGTTTCCCAGCACTACAGAGAGGCTCTGAGCACACCTGAGGTCCCTTCCAGCCCTGTGTCCTGCACTCCTGCCCTCAGACCACCCGTACCTTCAGAGGATGGAGGTTAGCCATCTGAGTTCTGGAGTGAGGATTTTCTCGCCTAGTTTGCTCTGTCCTCATACCTCTAACTCCTTCCCCACAGGGCACCTTTTAGGTGAAAAGATTGTGTAACAACCACTTTGAAGTTGGCAGCAGCTGAGCCAGCTTTGAAGACCTCTAGAAGCTATTATGCTGTCAGAAGAGAGGGTACTAATTTACTCCCTCTGAGTTGGGAAGACTTGCTCTGGGAACAATTTAGAAAAGGAAATAAAATGAGCCTTTCGATTTAGCAATGTCACCTAGGGGATCAGGTTACCTCTGCTGATGGGAGGAGGAGAAACCTGCCTGTTGAATGGGAAAGCAGAAGGGATCTTCAGCAGCCAGCATATTCAACCCACTGCTTGGAGGGGAAAAAAGTAGCCACTGCGCCGAGACACAGCCTGATGACAGAGCAGTCTTGACCAAATCCTTGCTAACTGCTATAGTTGGGAAAGAACAGGTCATCTCTGTTAGTGAGGTCTAGGGGTGTAGGAACCAGAAAGGCCTAGGTTCAAAGCCTTGTTCCATTAGTGACAACGTGAACATGAGCAAGTGACTTACCTTTGGGCCTCAGTTTCCTCATCTGTATAAATGCTATGGCCCTTCCATATTTCCTTACATGTCAGCCAGCACTATACTAGGCTCAAGGGATGGTGGTAAATAAGAAGACCCAGCTCCCATCCTCATGAGATGACAGCGTAGCCAAGTGACCAAGTGATTTCTGCAGTGTCCAGCACAGAGGGCCTGTGGTGAATGCTGGTTGCTGATATGCAGACAGCATCCCTCTCCAGTATCCCAAGGGGGTCATATTCAACCTAGACCTGCGTTCTGCTGTGCTGCTCTCCCTGTCCAGTGCCTTTCTCTTTCCCTCCATGGTTAGCATTTTGCATTATGGCTGACAGAGTGCTTTACCTCTCATCCCCAGACCCACCTCCCCGTGAATGGCACGAATGTAGAACAGATCTTATGGACAACCTGGTCTGACCCCTACCTCTCTAGTATGCCTCTGTCCAGCCATACCTAATTATCTCTACTCAAAGGCCCCCAGGAACAATAGAACTTGCTGCCTAATGGTATATTGGATTCCACATTAGTTTTCATTATGTTGGAGCTTTCACTTTCATTTCCTCAGTGCCTCAGTTTCCCCAAGTTACAAACTATAGACTGGGGTTATGTCATTGTGTCTGTACCTCCAAAGTTACTGATTCCAGTGTCTTGCACTTAGTAGACACACAACGCACATGGTTGACAAACGGGCCAGTAAAGTGACCGCCAAGCCAGCTTTCGGAGAGGATGCGGCAGAGCGCTGGGCTAGGGATTTGGAGACCTTGGTCTGAGTCCAGACTCTACCACAACTAGCTGGAGGGCCACCTCCATGAGCCTCAATTACCCTATCTCGATGACAAAGATAATGTGGGAGGGACATTATCATAGACAAAGTTTCTTTGGATTGATGATCTCATTTGAGCCACATGACAACCAAGTTCTTATCCTACCAGTGGCGTGTGACCTGGTCTTCTCACTATACCCTCACCTACATCAGATAGGGTTCATTTTTTAGACCATGGCCAATTTGCTAGTTGAGGAAAAGAATCTCATTATTTTAAGAGTGTGTTGCTGATTTTTCTGTTGGTGTTTTGGTGTTTTTCATATTGATCTAATTATGTTCTTTACATATTATGGACATAAACTCTTTAAATCAAATTACATGTTGTTAGCATGCCCTTTAATTTTATAGATGATTTTTTTTGTAATTTTTTTTAATTTGGGAAGAGATATAATACAGAAAAGTACGTAAATAATATTAGTATTAACTTGACATTTTAAATTATAAAAGCAATATGTACTCAGAGTAAAAGCAAAACATGAAATTGTATAGGAAGGTATGAGTGAGAAGCCCATCTCCCTCTCTTTGACTTCCCAGTCTCACTCTCCACTGCTGACCGCTTTTAGTTTTCTATGTTTCTTCCCAGGAATTTTAGAAGTTCTAAAATTCTAGTTGTGATTTCTATAGTTATTTTGATGTTTTCTACATACTTTCCCATTCTGAAATCTATTTTTATGATATTGCAATTTATAATAAGGAATACACAGTCAAGCGCCAATTAACAATGGGCTTACATGCTGGAAATACACCCTTAGGCGATTTCATCATTGTGTGAACACCACAGAGTGCACTTTTACAAACTTAGATGGAATGGCCTACTGCACACTAGGCTTTATGGTATACTACTGTCATATATTTGGTCTGTTGGTAACTAAAACATCATCATGTGGTGCATGACTGTATATTTGGTCTTTGTCCACTGTTTCTGGCAAAGAGCTCTTAACACTTTTAGAATTTCCTGTGGTGAGAGCAATAAAGGTATCACTTGTTATGTTAACAAAGTTACTTTCGGAAAGCACCTAAGGATGGGGGGGGGGCTGGTTTCCAGTGGAGCCAACTATGATTAGAAGGCTGAAACTTTCAGTCCTACCCTGGACTTCTAGAGAGGGTGTAGAGGTTAGACACTGAGTTCTACCACCAATGGCCAATGATTTAGTCAATCATGCCTATGTAATGAAGCCTCCAAAATTAAAAAAATAAAAATAAAAAGGAAGGGAGTCAGAGAGCTTCTGGGTTGGTGAACACCTGGAGATTCAGGGAGAGTGGTATGGAAGCTTCGTGCCCTCTCTGCATACTTTGTCCTATATATCTCTTCTATCTGGCTGTTCCTGAGTTATATCCTTTTATGATAAAACACTAACCTAGTAAGAACAATGTTTCTCTGAGTTCTGTTAGCCATTCTAGCAAATTAATTGAACCCTTGGAAGGGGTCATTGGAACCTCCAATCTATAACCAGTTGGTCAGTCAGAAGTACAGGTGATACCCTAGACTTGCAATTGGTGTTTGAAGTGGGGAAGGGCAGTCTTGTAGGACTCAGCCCTGAACCTGTGGAATTTGATGTTTTCTCTGAGTAAAAAGTGTCAGAATTAAGTTGAATTGATAGACACTCAATTGTTGTCTAAGAATTACTTGGTGTGGGGGTAAATCTCACACACTGGAATATTATTCTTAGTTTTAGAATGATTTCCTTTTAAAAAATATTTAATTATTTAATCAATCTGACACTTTATGGTGCATATATGAGACAAGGTACGGGTATCAATCTTGATTATTTCTCCCAAATAATTAACCTGTCTCAGAATCATTAGCTGAAAAACCCTTCTTTTCTCTACTAATCTGTGATCAGAGATGGCTTCATTGTCATTGTTCTATGAGTTCATACGTGAATAAGGAGCTCTTGGATGCTAGGAAGAGATGCACTGCGCAGCCATCCCTGAATATTCACTTACTGTGACCAGGCCCTGAGTTCAGGGGTGTAGAGACCTCGGTAATCAGACCACTGGCCTAAGTTAGAGACTAGGATACAAATTTCTCTTCCACCATGCACTGCTGCGAGACCTTGGGCAAGTCTCTAGTCTTCTATGGGTCTCAACCTTGTGGTAGAACTCAGGCTGCAGTCCTGGGAGACAGGTGGCCAGGGTCTGACAGCCTTGGGCTCACCTTCCCACATGGGCCCCCTCCAAGTGCTGGGTGTAGCCAGCTGTAGGAGGCCTGAGAGGGAGGCCTGACAGGCTGAGGGGCAAGTAGGGCACCAGCCACTCCAAGTGGGACAGGAGAGAACCCTACAGTCAAATAAGGGGCAGGAAGGTCCTTAGTATTGGAAGACCTGGGTTCAACTCCCAACTTTGCCATGTACTAGCTGTGTGACCTTGGACAAGTCACTTATCTACTCTGGGATAAAGGTTGGCACCTGAGTGTGTTTCCAGAGTGGATTTGCTTGCAGCCTGGAATGCAATCTGATCGTATTTATTATTTTTCTTGCTCCTCCAGTGGCCCACTCTTTGACCCTGGGGCAGTGAGAGGCCAAGAAACAGCCCATCTGTCTCTTTCTGGCCCTGCACAGTGGGAAGAAAACTGTGAACTAGCCTGGCAGCATGGAAGGCTCTCGGGGTTTGGTGGAGAGCTAGCAGGGCCCGGGGAAATGCTCACCTGTAGCAGTTGTTGTTATAATTGTTATAACTTCCCAGAGCAGTCAGACAACCCAGGCAGATGGCATAGGAGAAAAAGATCTGCGTTCCAGCATCTACCCAGACCTGCAGGAAGACACAAAGAAGTTGGCACAGAAATAAGAGGTCAGATGTGCCTTGGCCCTGTTCTCTGACATCTCCCACCCACATCCTCCCTCTAAAAAGAGTCAACAAAGGGATAACCAAACTTCCTAAACCTTCTTAGGAACATGTTTTTAGGCATTCTATTCTTGAGGACCACTTGATTAAATATAAATATCCTTAATTAATTCCAGATTTTTTCAGTGGTTATGGATAACAGTTCACTGAATAGCAAGAATTTGGATGTTTAGGACCATGCTCCAGCTCTGTTAAAGTTACTTAACTTCTCTGAGGCTTAGGCTCCTGATATGCAAAATGTGGAAAGAACTCTCTCAGGAGTGTTGAGAGGATTCATGCAATAAGAAATGTAGCATGCTTATTGGAATGAGCATGCTCATTGGCATGTTTAAAGCAAAATGAGTGATATTCTTTGTGATTAAGACTACCATAAGAAAACTCATAGGGTTCCATCCAGGAGGAAGCATCGCATAGCTGACCTGAGCTTAAGAGGTAGCATGGAAGGGACAGAAGGAGACGGGGAGGCCCACCGAATCTTTACCATCAAAATAGATGCATTTGAGGCTTCTTATGTGGTACATATGTAAAGTACTTTCTTAGTTTCTAAGTTCCCTTTGACAAAAACTACTGTGGACAGCATGACACGCACAACAGGAATTACGGTGGCTTCTCTAACATTTCCTCTGGGCTATCTTTGAGCTCTTACAAGTTACCAAGGAAAATCTACAACTAAAACCTAAATGTAGCTGATGACTGATGCTTGAGAATCAAGTTTTATCTGGAGCAGGGGTCCCCAACCCTCGGGCCATGAACCAGCATCAGTCCGTAGCCTGTTAGGAACAGGGCCACACAGCAGGAGGTTAGTGGTGGGCAGTTGAGTGAGCAAAACTTCATCTGTATTTGCAGCTGCTCCCCATCACTAGCATCACCGCCTCAGCTCCCTCTCAGATCATCAGGCATTAGATTCTCATAGGAGCACCAGTCCCTGGTGCCAAAAAGGTTGGGGACCACTGATCTAGAGAACAAGGCTTTGCACTAAATACAATTACTAGCAACCATTTATTAAACACTTACAGTGTGCCAGGCACTTGTGCTGAGCCCTGTACACATTATTGCTCTTTAATGTTCACAGAGATTCTATGTGGTAGGTGCTTTTACTAGTCCCTTTTTACAGCTGAGGAAACTGTGGAACAGAGAGGTTGAGTAATTTGCTCAAGACCACACAGCTGGGAGTGGCAGATACAAGTTCATGAGACCCACCTCTAGAGAAGCATGCTTAACTAATCCCAGAATTTCAGAAGTCTTTAGGTGTAACCTCTGATTCAACATAGGACACTCTTCTGAGTACTTCTGACAGATAGTTTCTACTTGATTAGGGCAATGACAGGGAACTCACTATATCTCCTGATGCATCCCCTTTCTTCTTTAGAGAATTATGACCGTTAGACCATTTCTTAAAATGAGAGGAAATCTCCCTTCCTGGGTTCCTAGTTCTGGGGTCACCCAACCCATATTTCTCTCTTCCAAGTGGTAGCACTTTAGAGATTTGAAGAAAGCACCAGTGCCTCCTGGACCCTAGAACTCTCCCTTTTCCAGACAAAATATCTCTATTCTCTCTTTCTTGGGGAATTGATTACATGATAAAGGCCACTCTTCCCTGGATTTTCTTGAGTTTGTTAAATAATTCAACATATACCTTAAAAGAGATTATAATGTTGCCTCTCAACCTAAGAAATAATTTTTTTTCCCTCTAGTATAGGGTCATTGGGTTTAGTGTCTTAGAGCTAAATGAGGAACTTAGAGAGAGCCTTCTCTAAGTGTGTGTGGGTGGGGGGTGGGGAGGAGTGCCCGCAGATCAGAGTAGGTTGATACACGAGGAAGGAAAATGGAAATATAAGGAAAATAAAAAACCACTTTTTCAAAAAAAATTTGCCATAAAGGGGAGTTGGATGATAAGGTGGTAATGAAAGGGTAAATAAAATTTAGGAAGGATTTTTTTTAAATGGTAGAAACTCGAGGATGCTTAAATGTTGATAGGAAAGGTCCAGTGCAGAAAAAAAAAAGTGAAGATTTAGGAGAGAAATGGATATGTTTTTAAGTCCTCCTGCTCTGTTTCCCCATTTGCTACCCTAGTGGGATCCCCTTTACCCAAATCCAGAGTACAGTGACCTGTCAGGCAATCAAATACCCAACAGAGAAGAAATAGATGTATTTTGCCTGGAAAAAGGAGAATTCTAGGGTGCAGGGGGAAGTGGAGCTTTCTTCAAATCTCAAAGGCCAGTAAAACACTTGGAGAAGCAAAAACAATACAGCTGCTGACCGAAGAAATAAAACCAGATCACAGGAGATGCCCACAGGGATGCTCAGCACTCCCAGAGTCCCGTGTTTGTTTTTAATGCCCTTGCAAAATGAGTGTCCTCTTCCCAGACCCTTTGTTGTCCCTGGCTGAGTGTGCAGGCCAGTAAGAGAGGTTGTTCAGATGTTTGGGAAAACTGATTTCTCAGCTGGGACCCATGGCAGGTGGTCCCCTACCACAACATGGTAAATAAACTCTCTGAGTTCAAAAATGCTAGAGAGCTTTCCATTTGCACATCTCAAAGATGGGCCCCCAAACCATGATTTTCACCTGCAGGAAATTTTTCTTGCAGTTTGCTTACTGAGCACATCAACACTGCATCTGCTCTTTTTGCCTAACTAGTATCCATCTCCCCTTTTAGGTAATAGCATCCCAATTTTCCTGTGGAAAACCACCTCTTCCCCACTCAGAGACAGACAGCATCAGGGGTGATCATATGACCCATGCCTGGTCTATCAAAGCATTTCTCTTGGCCACAACTATTGGGTTGGGGATGAGCATATGATGCAAACCAAGCCAATGAAACTTAATTTGGGGACTTTCAGTGGAGCCATTGCAAATGGGACGCATTCTTTTCTCCTGGAGATGTTAAGTTTGTAACTGCTAGGGGTCATCACTGACCACGAGGGAAAAGAACAACCTGCCTGAGAATAAAGCCAGTGCAAAGGAAAGCCAGTGCAAAGAATCTAGAACAAAGAAAGACTGATATTGGTGGTAAGACTTGGGTCCCTGGGCCCAATCATACCTGAAATCAGACATACCTGAGAACATTTCAATTTCAGAGGCTTCTTTTTTCTTAAGTCAATTTGAATGGGATTACTGTCACTTCAAATGGAAAGAATTCTGACAAATAGCAATATTAAGATCTTAGAAAAACCTAGAGGCTGTAAGCCCAGATCCCTCAACCAATCCTAAATTACTAATGAACCACCACTTATTGAGTGCCTTCTGTGTGCAGAATCCTGTGCCAGATTGTGAAAGAGGTACTGTACAATGATACATATACACTCCATCTTGTCTGCAGGTAAGGTAAGACAAAGTGTTCAGAGAACAAGGTACCCAGTACCTAGGAGTGGTAGATGAGGGGAAAAATGAACATGTGTTAGGGCAATCAGAGAAGGCTGTCTGGAGGAAGTACACTTTTAAACACTGGAGAAGTGATGAGATGGGACATACTGGGCCTAGCGGTTCAATGAGAGAGGAGAATGTGTTCTCAAATGACTTTTCCCTCTTGCTCCCCTACCTCTGTAGGAAAAAAGCCTGTCATTGTTATTCTGATAGTTACCGTTAAATCAACACCTTTATACAATACCTTTTGTTCTTCTCCCTTTTGGCAATGTCTGCTGGTTTCCTACCATAAAGAATATTGATATTAGCCAGTAGCCTCTATTTCTCTTCCTTCTCTTTCCTCTAGGATCTAATGTGAAAAAATATTCATTTGTTTCCTGTAAATACTTAAAGGCAATCTGTGAATTTATTCTACCTTTCATATACACACATTCTCTTCCAATTTTTGAATACTCATACTATATCTGCATTATTAGAACACACAACCATTATGTATTATTTCCCTTTTAGTCACTATTTAGTTCTACAGGTTTAATGCTCACTCCCAGACTTTGTTAATACTTCTCCAGTCAATTTGCTTGTCTGTAGCTTGCTTTCTAGTAAATTCCTCTGTAAAGGCTCATGGGAAATAATATTTCTCAGGTTCTTGTATGTTCATAATAGTTGATCTATGGCTTTCATACTTGAAAGTCAATTAGCTATCTATAAAATCCTTGGTTCTCTTTTCCTTTTCCTTAGAATCTTGAGTATGTTGCTTAGTTATCTCCTGCCACAGAGAGCTGCTGGAGAAAAGTCTGATGCCACTCTAATTTGTTTTCCTTTATAAAACATTTTATTTTTTGTCTGAATGATTGATAGGATTTTTCCTTTCTCTTTAAAGTTCAATAATTTTATTAGAATATGTCTTAATGTTGACTATTCTATGTTGACTTTCCCAGGCTTGTGGTGTTCTTCTTGAAGATGTGAATTCAAGTTTTCTCTTAAATATCCATTTCCAGTATTTGGTCTCTTCCATTGCTTTGGATTTCTTCTTTGGGAATTTGTTTGTATGTTGGATCTTCTTTGTCTGTCTTCTGTACTTATCACTTTTTTTTTGCATTTTTTAAAAATCTCTTTCCTTATTTCTGACTTTATTTTCCTCCTTTCTATTCTCTTTTTACCTTATGACATTATCTATGGTGTCTATTCACTCCTGTATTCCTCTATTTAGTTATTTCTCCTGAAATATTTTTCCTTCTGTAAGCTGTCTTTTCAAACTTTCTAATGATTTCACTTATACTATTGTTCCAAAGCATCTGTGGGCTTCTTAATTTTTTAGCTTTTTAAAAAAATATTAAATTACAGCATTTAGATATTTTATGGTCTTTGTGGAATGCATTCAGTAGGAATACTATTATCAGTAGGAATACTATTCTGTTCATAAGTTTTCTTATAATGGCTTTGTGTAGGATTTGACCATAATTCTTTTCTGTTGCTCATGTGTAGGTGAGACGTATTTTCTTGTACTCTTAGAAGGGGGATTTTTGTATAGAGGAATAGGAGTAATCCAGGGTAGATTTTTTAGCCTCACAGTTCTATAGTTACCTCTTCTGTTGTTACCAAAAAGTCTTCCAAACTATAACTGCATTCAGTGCTTTCTGAAATTATTGTTCTCTATTCCCTTCCCTCACTCCTAGCCAAAATTTCTCCTTTTGTTTCCTCTATTGTCTCTGTCCTGCTCAATTTGGGTTCTGTTTTCTCCTCAATGTGAGGTTCTCTGGCCACGGAACTTCAGCTCGTCAGTCCCTAGAATTCCCAGGTCCCAGACCGCTGCCCGAACTTCCCGCAGTCCTCTGGCACTCACCTATGTCTTGGAGCCTGCATATATCCCTCCTAGTTTTGGCTGGCATCCTCAGATACTTCCACCAAGCTTCTACTCCCAGAGTCCTCTCCTCCTAGGGGTGAGTACATGTTAGAGATTTCGGGGTTTCCTGAATTTCAACCTTCTGAATTCCCTTTGACTTCATCTTCATCTTCATCTCATCCCATAGAGTTGATATCATGAAGATGTTATTGTTGTTAGTGTTTGGTTCCATTTGTTCACATTTGTGGGTCATAGAGTCACCCAGTTAGGCTGAAGGTACTATCCACAGGGTTTGTTTGTTTGTTTATTTTACTATCTTAGTTTTTCTGATATGTGGAGAGATTCTGGGCAATTAAAAAATTCTTTTTTTTTTTTCTGATGCCATCTTGTTTCCTTGGTTCTCAAGAAATCTTTAGAGGGAAGATAAATAAAATTGGTCAAAATGGAGGTGGCAGAATACCCAGATTTGAGAAATTGGTGAGTGGGTGTGACAATAGAAGACGAGTCAGTTTTTTTAAGGGAGGCTGGAAGTGTAAAGTAGGAAAATGGGTAAGTATAGTTCTGGGCAAGCAAGTTTGAGACATCTGAGTGAGATGTGCAGGAGGCAGATGGAAAGTCTAGGACTAAATGTGGGGATCTGGGCTAGAGACACATCAGAAAAGTCATCAGAATTTTAGCCATAACTTAACACCTCCCTGACTCCAGATCCAAAACTTTCTTCATTGGCATTTTCTATTTTCTACATTTGGAAAATCCATGTTGATTAATATCAACTTTTCTGCTGAGACATAGGCTCATTGGGCATGCAGAGCTTCCAAACTTTCAGGATTAGATTTCTGTGAAAAAGTCTCACAAAGCAGCATAATATTTCTTCACATGGAGTCTGCATCATTAAACTCCTTAAAAGACTAGCATAACTGATATGTGTCTGTGGTCTTAAATATATGCCTGTGGTTGTGAAAATGCAACAGGGTCTCAATTGTCAGCCTTCCCCCTAAATCCAGGAAAGGATGAATTAACTCGTTAGGAAACTACTATATTTGTTAAGATAATTACTAATAGGCTATGCTGGATTAAACAATAAACTACAAAATCTCAGTGGCTTAGCATAACAGAAGTTTATTTCTTGCCTATACAAATCCAGACACACACTGTGAAAAGGCTCTCTTCTACCCAATGACTTAGCAATGCAAGCCTTCCTACCTTACGACACTTCCATGTCAACACAATCTCTGAGGCAGAAGAACAGAGAGCTAGAGATTTGCTTGGGAAATTTTTAAGAGCCAGGCCTGAAAGGTGCTTATATCACTTCTGCCCACATACCACTGACCAGAAACAAATCACATGGACCCAACCTAAAGGCAAGAGAGTCTGGGAAATGTAGTCCTTCCATTTACCCAGAAAGAGAAACAATAAATGGTTGGTGAACATATAGCATTATTTCTACTACAGGCATTGTCTCATGTCTACTCCACCTAAGGCTACTTTTTTCTTTAGGAATTCCACAGAGATGCAGAGATCAAACAAGATCATGGTAGCCTTTGGAATGATTTAACAAAAGTAGAAAAGAGAGCCTAATGAAATGGGCTAAAAGAACATTCAAGAACCCTTCCGTCAGTTTGTTGATGCCTTAAGATGTGAGAAACTTGAGATAATATTTGTTGAAAACCTACTGTCTGCTCAGGCTTTCATGTACACAATCTTGTGATTTAATTACAAGATTATATAACCATGCCACTAAGGTAAGTATTGTTGTCTCCATTTTTATACAAGAGGAAATGGACACACAAAAGGTCAAGCAACTAATGAGAGAGAGAGAGTCAGTTTTGAACCCAAGGCATTCTGGCTCCAGATTTTACAGAGAAAAGCCGAGGCCTCCTGGTATGCTGGGTAGGTCTGGAGTCTCAGTTGGGATTTAAACAGCTCTGTAGCTGTCAAGTCAGACAGGACAAAGGCAACCCCACCCCAATGAAAGGAAGACCAGGCAACTGAGCCTCATTGACCAGCATGTCCCAGGACACTACAAAGGGGGCAGCTCAGCAGAGAAAGGGCTTCCTATTTCTCAACACAATTTGAAGGGAAAATAGTCTCCACAAAACAAACCTCAAGGAAGCTGGGTCAGTAGCTGAGAAACGGATCACTCCCCATGTTCTGCAGCAATGAATGGGGGGCGTTCTGGCAGGGTGGCTGTGGGCGGTCCACATTCAGAGGTTTGGAGGACAGATTTGCATGGGAACAGGGGAGCGGAGCCCCTTAGAAGAGCGGTGGTCCTTTCCTCCAGCTCTGGGGCAACCTCAGCTCTTTCAGGGCGACTGGTTCCAGTGAGCCCTGGTACATAGTAGGAGCAGAAAGCAATGGATCAGGATGTAACCTGCCTTCACAGGTAAACCCTCAGGACCTAGCACTGGATGGCACGGAATACATTCTTAATATCATTAGCTGGGAGAGGTAAGGAAGGATGGATGTACAAGGACAGATACTTCCCTACCCACACTCAGAAGCTACCAGGCCCTGATGGATGCTCAGTATAGACTGCCCTAGGCCACACAGACAGCACATTCTAGTTTACAAAGCACCTTCTTATGTCTTGTGACCCATAAACTGCTCTGAGGTGGGCACCATTATCTTCAGTTTAGAGACACATGTGTGTATGGGTGGAACTACTCTCACTTTCTTCCCGCATTCCCACCTTGGCCATGTAAGTAGAATGTCTAATCTCTTAGAATTCTGGGGGAGAAAGTTTCATGTCTTTTTTTCATCTCTTGGAGAGAGGTCACTTATCCAACTGAGGAGGTCAGGGTAAGGTCATTGTGCATATGTAGTTAGCACTTCCCTCTCTTTCCCACCCATAAAAGATTAAATAAGATAATGTGCATGAAATGAAGATTCAGCACAGTGCCTAGCTCTTGGAGAGTGTGGAGGAAGTGCTCAGAAACCCAGCTATAAGCTCTCGTAAAGAGTAGGTGCTCAGTCAACACTGATTCCTTAACAGGATATGCTGGTCTTTAAACAACTGAAAGAAAAAAAAAGCTACTTCCATTTTTCTCCCCCATAATAAATGTGTACTAAGTGTCCTCAATGTGCTAGTCACAATTCCAGGAGCTCCCTCAGGAAGCTTCCATTCTAGCAGGAGAAACAGACCGCACACAAAGTAAGATAAGCTATAACAAAGCATCTGTGGAGAGGAGTGAGTGGGGGACTATGGGAGAGAGGGTGCAGGGCTGTGGGGGCCAGGGCCTGCTCCACGGTACAGATGCTGCCTGGGGAGCTGAAAGAGAATTGGAAGTGGAGTGTGATTTTCTACAGTGTCTAAGGCAGCACGAGCTACAGAAAGAAACTCCCCTAGACAGGTGCTTTCAGGTCTACAAACAGCCACCCATCAGAGGAGAAGGGCAGTGCCTCCACTAGTCATCAAGGCAGCACCAGTGGAAGGGCCTGGTACTTCCATCTCTGCGCCCTGGCTTTGGTGGTGTTTGCTGTACTGGCTCTTTGAGGTTTCTGACATGAGCAGCATTAACCCACCCTTCCATAAAAGCACCAGCAAACGAGGTATGTCAGGGTGGTGACGCTGTTAATCACGACACCAACTCACCTTTGTCAGTGCCTACAACATACCAGCCCTGTTTAAGTGCTTTATAGGGTGCTTCAAAGGGTGCTATTATTATCCCCTTTTTATAGATGACAAAATTAATACCCAGAGAGGTAAAGTCATTTATCCATACACGCTGGCCACTGTGTGAGAAGTCCCTTTGGACTTAAGGACAAAGGAACCTCTGGAGCTGCTTTCCAAAACCTGCCCTGCCCTCAAGAGAGGCACTGAAGTACCATGCAGAAGGGACAAAATGAAATGAGATGGCTTTTGTTAGGTGCCTGGTTCTAAGCCTTGCTGGGGCTTAATGGAAAGATCCAGGCCAACCTGGATTGGAGCCCTGCTTTTCCACTTAACCTGCTGTACAACCCTGGGCAAGTTACTTCATCTCTTTGAGACACAATTCCTTGTCTGTGAAAGTAAGACGTGGTGAATGTAAGGTACACAGTGGGGTATCTGGTAGAATTCCCTTAATCGGATTTCTTTGGGTGGCTAACGCTTCTCAACTCTACTATTAAAATAAGCTCCTATATCTTTCCCACCATCTAAGTCCCCTTCCCGCCAAGTGAACTAATAAGATTCCTGAGCAGCACCAAACATGGTAGCAGATTCACCTGCCCTTAGGGCAGCGGGCATGGGTATAGCAGTGAGGGGCAGAAGAAGTCAACATCTTACTGCCCCCAGGCTCCTTGCTGTCCCAGTGCCTGGTCGAGATGTGTGAAGACTGCCAGACCCAACAGTGCATGTGGTGTTTGGATCCAAGTAGCCAGGACAGGGCTTGGTGGCCTTTTACTTCTTTAACATTTTCTTTTCAAACAGATAGCCACACACAGACACACAAACACACAACTTTTGTAAATGGAGACTTCGATTGAGGCAAAAACGTAACTTATGTGGCCTGGCAGAAAATGGCTGAACTAAGCTCTTTCTTTTTGCCTTTTATATTGGTAAAGATTCTCAAAAGATTAAAAGTAGGTTAGGAGAATAATACAACAGCTGTGTTTCCAGTGTGTACCTGACAACGGCTTTTGTAGAAGTGAATAATTACATGAAAATCACTTCCTTCCCACCTCTTTCTCAGCCCCCTCCGGGTTGCTAGGCGCCCTCTCTCCTTCTTTCGGCTAATGCCACATACAGAAGCTGATGAATACAGTATGGCCATTATGAGGAAAGGAGTCTGAGGGAGGAGGATTCAAATGCTCCCTCCCTAGTGGACTCAATGGGGGGAGCAAACTTGAGGGGAGAGGACTCTGGATATATTTATATGCTAATGCACTGGGCAGGCGGCAGGGCCAGCGGGGAACAGTGGTGGGAAGGGGCAGAGGCTCTTGGCCTGGAAGCCCCGCTGGAAATATGTTCTGCAGCCTCTGGCTCTAGTGCCAAGCACTTCCCTGGGCAGCCAGCCCTGGGGGCTGACTGGGGCCCCGCCAGAGGCCCTGCCAGTAAAGTGTCACTGGGCTGAAGGGCTGAAGGGCTGCACTGTGGGCGGTGAGGAGCTGTTCAGTTCTGTGGAGGGGAGCCTGGGTGTGTAGGCTGACCCTCGTGGCCCGTTTTTGTGTGGAGCAGGGAGTGGGGTCACTGTGGCTGGGCCTTTGCCCGGAGGCTAGACAGCCATGTCCCAGTCACAGAGCACAGAGGGAGTGGATGGGTGGTTGCTGGCACTGGGCCGATGGCAATGACCTCCATGACTTAAATGGTAGAATCCTGGGGGCTGTGCATGACTATCCCTTAATCCATCGCATGAGATAATCGAGCACGATTTTACCAAAGGACTAAGCAGAGGAGATTCAGAGTGAGGATAAGTGTGGGCAAGGCCCAAAGACGGCACACTCTCAGCCCTGAACTTTTCCTAGAACTGTGCAGCCTCAGGGGCCTATATTTTAGGCCAAAGTCTTCTCCGGACAGTGTTCCTCTAGGGGGATGCTATTGGCATTTTGGATAAGACAATTCTTTGTGCAAGACTATCTTATTCATTGTAGGAGGTATAGCATCACTGGTTCTCACTTTCTAAATGCTAGAGGTGGCCTAAGTCATCATATAGACTGACACCCCCACGTGTTTCTCAGGTAGGATCCCCTGGCAGTGACCCTACCTAGCTCTGGCTGAGAACCACTGAGGCAGGGGAAATCTGAGCTGGTGTCGGTGGTGGGGCTGCAGAACCCAAATCCCCTCACAGGGGAGCACCAGAACAAGGCCTTCTGGGCCAAACCAGATGTCAGCTCCCAGCCACGACCCAAGCTGAGCAGGCAACCGATATGGAGCCTCATCATCTCCCACTATAAGATCTTCTCTCTAATAACCAGAGAGCTAGGGAAAGAAACAGCATGCCAGGATGCTCACAAGCTGCTGTGTACACGCCAGCCTATAGGGAGGATTCTCTTGGGAGGAAAACGAAAAAGAAAACAGCCACGGTTGGTGAAGGTAGCTGCCTCCGCTTCTACCCAGACACAGAGTAGTTGATACATTTAATCACATCATTATAGTCAGTGTTGATTGTCTAGCTCCTCCAAGAAGAATAGAAGCTCCATGAGAGCAGGGAATTTCATGTTTTTGTTTTTGTTTTTGTTTTCCACTGATGTCTCCCTGGCACTTCACACACTGCCTGGCACGTGGTAAGCACTCAAAAATATTTGTTGAAGGCTCACAGCTGCTTAGCATCCTGAGGACATAGGAAGGGAGCATTCAGGGCTCATGCAGAGTCCTAGCTACCAGGTCAAGTGGAGAACGTGCGAGGCTGAAAGGGTCTGGACATTAGGATCCAATTCCAGGTTGCCTGAAAGTTCCTGTGTATTCTTCCTAAAGTTCTTTTCCC
This sequence comes from Pteropus medius, assembly GCF_902729225.1. Lineage (NCBI taxonomy): Eukaryota > Metazoa > Chordata > Mammalia > Chiroptera > Pteropodidae > Pteropus > Pteropus medius. The sequence continues at coordinate 3,539,051 of NW_024349800.1, read as the reverse complement.
TTGGCCTCAGTTTTCTAAACTGTAAACTAAGGAAACTGGATTGCAACAGAGATGACAAATATGTGGCACACACATCCCACTCCCATTCCGGCACACAGTGGACATGGCTAATCAATCCCACTCCCATTCCTCCTCCCATAGCAGATGCTGCTAATCAATCACCACACTCTTTTCCCCTCAGTCCAGCTAAGGTGGAAAAAGTCCATCACCAATCAGAGTTAAGTGAGCTGAAACGTGAGAGAGGTGGTCTTCTAGCCTTGGCATCACAGGCTTATATAGCAAGGATATGTTTTAGATGCCAATTAAGGCTCATTTTCCTTGACGTGTTTCAACTTTATGGTCTTGAAAGCCCACCAGACACAATGACACCAAGGAGTTTTAGCTCCTGCCACATGCTGACAAACTTCAAGACAAACACAAGAGGCAGAGAGTCTTTATAAAGAGAAGAAAACAATAACATTACACTTATATTTTCAATGGATTTTTGGCACTTGTCCTGGCCTGGAAGGCTGGAAGGAAGTAAAAGACTATTCCAGTGGTGCAAATGGTATCAGCAAAGGCCCAGAGGTAGGGAAAAGAAAGGTCTGTGCGAAGTTGCCCAGGAGGAATGCTTCTAAGCACAGGACTGAGAAGGAGATGGAATGCACCTTCCTGGACCCATGGATTCACAGAGCTGGTATTTCATTAATCACTATATCTTTGGCTGGAAGCCGCTAAGAGTTTTGAGTGGGAAGATGCCTGTGGTAGCCATAGGAAGGATGCAGGAAAATACTACTCAATTCCATATGAAATAGAATTCTGACAAAGGGAGAGCACTCAGATTCCTGCCTCACGAGCCTCCCAGAGGTGATACATGGTGGCCAGTGGGTGGGAACAGTCAGTCAGTAGTGGAAGAGCTTCCTCCCTAGTTCTAGTCCTTAGATGAGCTTCCTGTTGCTAGAGGTAACCAAACAGTCAGGTTTGGAGTGAGGAAACTCCTGCATTGCATTGGAAGTTAGGGCAGAAGATCTCTGAGGTTTTCTGCTAGAAACTTAATGGTTAGTGGGTCAGTTCCCCTCAGCAACATTTTCTGAGCATCTTATATCTGTCAGGCATGGAGAATATAGAGATAATTAAGACACCATCCCCTGCTCAGGAGCTTGCAATCTAGCAAGCATGAGAAAGAAAAGAAAGTCAGATAAGTACCTTCCCTGGACCACAGAATCAGACAAATCTGGCTAAGTGCCAGCTCTGCTGGGCAACCTGGGGGAGGAGGCTACTTCTTTGAACCTCAGTTTCTTCATGGGTACAGTGGGGATAACAACAGCTCCAAGCTGTCAGCATTGTTCTAGAGACGAGACAATGTGTGCAGACTGTACACTGGCACCTGGCTCAGTAAATGTTGTATCCAGTGGGAGGGGCTGAGTGGCGAGAGAGGAGTCATTACTCTGGCCTTGAGAAAGCATGTTTGGGGGTGTCTGGGAGCTGAGTAGATGTGTCCCAGGAGGGGAAGCAGAAGAAAAGTCAGCTATTCGAGACTGATCCCAGAGCCCTAGCTTCCTCTCCACCCCAGGGTGAGTGTTCCCACAAGGTGGAGGATGCCTGGACTACTCATGAGTTCACACCTCATCTCCCAGGCCCAGCAGATGAACCCCAGGGACACGGGCTCTGCAGGCCTCTCTGTCTCTATGGGGCCACGGCCTCTGGGCAGCAGTAGGGGTGAGAATGGAAGGGAAACCTACTACCTCCTCATGGGCCTTTGAGGAGTTGTGCAAGCTGTCCATATAAACATTGCCTGGGGATGCAAAAATGTGCTTTGCTCCTAAACAAAGAAAGCAGTGAATTCTCTTATATCATCTCAGCGGCAGAAATCCAGGTCCACAAATTCTCACGGATCCCACTTTCTTTGCTGGGGGCTTATGAAGCTGACTTCTTATCTCATTTTGTCCTCACAACAATACCTTAAGTGAGGTACTATTATCTTCACTTTATGGATGAGGACACTAAGGCCCAGAGAAGCTATAGAAGTGGCCCTTGATCACCCAGCCAGTAAGTGAAAGACCCAAACCCAGATCTGTCTGACTCCACAGCCCTCCCTTTAATCTTGCAAGGATATAGCCACCATCTCAACCAAGAGGAGAATGCCCAGGGTAACCAGCATGGCACACAAATCTCTGCTCCTCACATGCCCAATGTCCAAATGGATTTGGTACCTGACATTCAGTGACTTGCTCATATACTATTCTCCTTCCACCTCTCCACACCCTTGCCAAACTTCACTGTCACATAGCCACCTTCTCCACATTGCCTCTCCTCTGCTCACCTGAATGCAGAAGTGACTGCTTTAAAGGACCCCAGACCCTTGGGAGTCTGTCTGATGAAGAAGAAAGCACAAAGTACCCAGGGCAGAGGGCAGAAAGTGTTTGGGAGACTGGGTGAGTCACTTAGCACAGCAGCATGGAGGCCTCCGACCTCCAAGTTTTGAAGCTATCTTCCTGACCACAGTGAGGTCTTAGAAAGGGAGAAACAGGAGAGATGGCTAAGCTCATAGGTAGACTAACGGGAGATGTGACAGGCTGCCACAACGCTCCCTCCCAAATGATGCCCCAAGACTTGCCTTGGCTTTGGGCAAAGGCACTAGGAAAGAAGGCCTGTCCTCATTCCTCACGCCTCCCTCAGTGACTTCCTTGGGCATCGGCTTGAGCAACAAAACCAAGAATGATAATTAAAAAAAAAAATCAAGGCATAAATTGTTGAAATGTTTAGAGAGTGCAGTATGCTGATGTCTGCAACTTACTTTGAAATACACCAAAAAATAAAATGAATGGATGGATAGAAGGCTTGGGAAGGTCTGTGATGAAGCAGACTCAGCAAAATGTCAATGGCAGAATCTAGGTGGTGGGTATGTGGGTGTTCCCTGTACAGACAGAACCAACAAGATGACAGAGAGGAATTTCCCATCCAAGCAGTAGGAACTGGTGGGCTCACTGAGGAGATGAGTCACATCTGCAAAAAGAGAGTGTAACGTTTCCCAGGGCGCATCAATGAGAAGATGTATGCTTTGTGACCAGTGACTCATGATCACATTACTGGGGGTAACCTGAGGAAATCCCTGCCCTGCCCAGGTGACAGTCAGCAGCCAAGCCCAGTGTTCAGTCCCCAACCAGAAAACTTGGAGTTTTCTGGGACTCAGTTGTCTCCTTCTTGACATCACCTCAAAGGTTGAAAATACTTCTGAATTCCTTAAATCATCCATCTGCAATTCATGGATTTGTCTGAGCAGTTCTTAAGCCCCATTATAGCCACAATTCCCTTCTGGATGAGGTGGGACAACTTCCTAGAGTTAAAGGGAGAAGGAGGAGCAAAGTACAAGAATGTACAAGTACGTGTCCCCCGGTCATGCTTTGCTCTATTTTATGGATTCATTTTATACTCTGTCTCTGAGGCATTCACTAAGGAGCCTGTGTCCGTTATTTATTTTCCTCATTTGTCTTTCTTAGAGAATCCTTTCTTTCTTTCACTCTTTGTGTCCTCTCCATTGTCACTTATTTTGAGATATAAACTATATCATATGAGGCACCCACCGTCCAAGCAGGAGCATAGAGCTGAGATGATGACCACATTCTACAAGTATTTAGTGAACACCTACTACATGCTGGTCAATATGCAAGCCACCATGTGAGAGGTATGGTTGAATAGGATGTTGTCTATATTCTGGTAGGTAGTCTTGGGTGGTGATCAAGTACAATTTGGATTATCTCCACAAAGATGTTAACTACATACTTGCTTAGAATGACATGCACTTGACCCTTTCCTCACTCATTCTCATGGCCTTAATAAATTCTAATGTACCATCATATATTACTTTGGAGACATGTGGCTTCCCCCTCTCAGATGACTTACAATATAAAAACATTCATATGACCATAAATAAATCATCTCATCTCTCTCTGGGCTTCATTTTCACAAAGGATATTTTAGAGAATTAATTCCTGGGCTTTGCCACCTTTTACTGATCAGACACATATAACTGCTAATGGGAACTTCCTGTCAGCATGAAATAGCCCATGGGAATGAGTCAAAGGGAGGAAAAGAAAAGAGCTATTGATAGTGAAAAGATTGAAAATCATTGATTTTACTTGATGCCCTAATTTTATGGCTGTGAGAACTCTGGCAAAAGGAGGAACAATGTCTGTTCAGGTCAGTGATGGAGCTGGGTCCCCTTGATTGAGTCTGGGAGTTTCTCACTATGTAACACTGCCTCCCGGGGGTAGAGGCGGGTGCGAAGTGCAAGGATGGAGGTGAAGCTGAGCTGCGCCCACTTGTCTCTAACATTTGGAACATCTCCAAGGCTCTAATCAAGGAAACAGAGCTATGTTTGACCTCTTTGTGAGCATTATGCAGGACTCGGTACTTGCCCTGCAGGGCTTTCCAGTGCATGGCCTGCATATGAGAAGTGAGGGACGTGAAACATGAGGTTCACACACCAGTGAGTTTTCACAGGGAAGAACATCAAATGTCACAATCCCTACAAACTAAGTGTCTCAAAGCCCCATCATCTTGCTGCTCAACAGACAGAAGAAATCCTTGCTCTCCCTGCTCCAATCTGCGCTGGGTCAAAAATCATCAGAACATATTGCATTTACAAAGCACACCTCTTCCTAACCAAGGAGGAATTGGAGACAGCCACAGCATTTTAATTAACAGAACTGCATGCACCTATCTTCAGCCCTCATGTTCCTTAGAACTCTGTTGTATATATTAGCCTGTTTGATACTCTTGACAGTCATTTGAGGTAGAGAGGACAGGGCATATTATGATGGAGGCCCAGAGAGGTTAAGTGATCTGCCCAAGGTCACAAAGCTAGTAAGTTAGGACCTGATTCCATGTCTAGTCTAACCTCTTGGTTTCACAGATGAGAAAACAGGATCAAAAGGGTGGAAAGATAACATGTTTCAACTGGAGGTTCTGTATTCTAGTCCAGTTCTCCATCAGCTGTGACTGTGGGTAAGCTATGCCCTCTCCCTGGGACTCAGCTACTTACACACAAAAGAAGAAAGTGAGCCTAGACAATGACTCTCAAACTTGTTAAAATAGCAAATATAAATGGGCTCTGTGGATCTTTTTGTCAAATACCTTGATGAATATAATTTTATACTATGTGCAAGAAGCAAATTTTCTGTCAGAAAATATATTCATGGATAGTATGAAACATGCAATCATCAGCATAAACATATGACTTTATGAATAAAATTCTGCTGTTGACTTAACCATGAATGACTAAGGGCTATTTCCCTTAATATTAATGTGCTGCTTGAACATTCAATATGTGATATGCAAGACTAGCAGATGAAGAGAAGCAAATACTGAGGGTTAAATTGTTTTCATGGAAGACACAGAAAACAAATAATTATGAAATATATAACAGCCATTTAAAATTCTCCTGATGCCAGACATGAGAGAAGTCAAAGTTGAAAGATGATGAGGAGGAACAGACCTAGAAAGAAACACAGAGATATCCAAGCAGACAGAAGCCCGAGAGGCTGAAGTTTAAATTCTTTTCTGAGGATAGAGCTAAGGTTACAGCCTCTGGGCATGACTAAAAGCTGAGTGGGCTTACTGTAAAAAGTTAGCAGCTGGAAAAGGATTGTCCTGTAATGAATGAGATATTAGAAAACTCTGCCCCTCAGCCCAGGACTCAACATGGCAGTGCCAGGTATGGGTGTGACCACATACTACTCCTGCAATGTGGATACCCGAGTTTGAACTGTAACTTTAAAATTACTATCCTAGAATTCCATACTCAGCTAAACTAACATTCAAAAGAGATAGTGGAATAAATATCTCTCGGATATATCCTGACTAAGAGAGCTTAGTTCTCAAAGGCCTTGCTGAAAGAACTACTAAAGGCTGTATTTCGACAAAAATGAAGTTGACTCCAGTAAAAAAAGGAGTGAAAATAATAGGGACAAAAGGAATTGGTAAACACGTTGTAAAATCCAAGTAAGTATCAACTCTAAAAAGTAATAATGCAATATAGAAAAGTGGTAACACACAATAACAAAAACGATGGGGGAATGTGAATTTGGAGGAAAATTTGTGTCCTATGGTATTTTCTTGTTTGAAAAAGGACAAAATTAGTTAACGGCTACTCTGACTAACTTGGCACCCACATTTTCTGTCTTTCCACTGTCCTTGGGGGAAGACCCTTTCTTCCCAGCCTGAGGCCACTGCATGTGCAAGTATTACAGCATTCTCAGGACTTTACAGGGTGGCCCTCCAATTGCAGTCCTTTCTGCCAAGACAATTGTGGCAGTATTTCTTCAATGGACAGTGTCTGAACTCTTCTGGAAAAAAAAAAATAGGCCCTTAAGAGGTAAAGGAAGGAAACCCACAATAGCATGACTTCAGAGAGCCAAGGATCACTGCTCCATTTCCAAGCACCAGGTACAATTTGAGTTTCGGTTTCCACAGGCTCTCCTGCTTCTTGGGCCTTCTCCCCTCTACAGCACTCCTGTCCAATAGAATTTTCTTCAGTGGTGGAAATGTTCTATATCAGCTCTGTCCAGTATGGTAGCCCCTTGCCACATGTGGCTATTGAGCACCTGGAATCTGATTTGTGAAACTGAAGAAAAGGAGTGAAGATAATAGGAAGGAATTGAACTTTAACTTTCATTTAATTTCAATTACTTTAAATAGATGTGGCTTGTGGCCTCCACATTGGACAGTATATAGTTCCAGAGGGTGGCAATCCCTGAAGGGATCCATCCTATTCCTAAATGATCCAATGAGAGACAGGTCCCCTTTTGCAGAAATCCCAGGAGTGATCGTTCTCTCCCTCTGCCCTGGAACATGAGTGAGGGCAAGTGGGGGGCCCAATACCCAGCAAATCCTTCTTGCTCATCTTATTCAGCCCAGTGCCTCTGCCTCCTCTGACCTTATTGGTATGTCTGAAAGGTCCCAGCCTTCCATGAATGTGCTAAGACCAGCACTCCTCAAACTTCGATCTCATACAAAACAGTGGGGGATAGTGCTGAAATGCAGACTCCGATGGAGCAGGTTTGGAATGGGGCCTGAGAGTGCATTTCTAACAAACTCCTTAATAAAGCTGAGTCTGCTGCTGGTCTAGGGACCGCACTCAGAGTTGTAAGATTTTACATAGTTGTCTTGAAATGGCAGTTAGTTCTGCCTATATGCACAATGACAGCTAGCAGAATAACAGCTTACATTCATATCTGTATCTTCCCTTTTTTCCCAATCTGTTCTCTATAGGATTATAAAAGTATTCTCTGTGAGAACAGGATTGGTTAAATCAATCCACGCTACCCAGTGCCTCAAAAATGTGTGAAGTTTTGGTCAAGATAATAAAATAAAAGACATATTTATCGCTTAAAGAAAATAATAGCTAACATTTATAGAGCATTTCCTATGTGCAGGACACAATGCTATGCACATCATGAATGAGCATTATCTTATTTAATCCTCACAACAATCCTGTTTACAGATGAGGACATCAAGGCATAGAGAGGCTAAGTAATTTACTTGAGGTTACCCAATTAGTAAGCGAATAAGCCACAACTCAAATCCAAGCAGTCTGATGGTAACCCCTACATCATACCTCGAGCTCTGGTTGAAAGCTCAAGAACAGAGATCTCAATTGTGGGGGTGGATGGACTCTTTTTTACCCATTTCCCATTTAAAAAAGAAGTGCAGCTCGCTGCTGGTGTTAATTTTATATAAACACCCTCTTTGAGGCTGAAGCAAATTTGGTTTTCAATGTGAAAATAAAGTGTAAAAACTGTTTTTGAAATTATTTCTAAACAGAACTTATCTCTAATCCTAATGTAACAGGAATGTATACATAAATCGGATTCATCAAATGAACCTTTGGCTAACTGTTCGAAAACAATGCTAACATCATGCATAGGAATGCTGCGTTTTCTAGGACTTTACATTTTCAGCAATTGAGAATTACTATATTTTGCAAATGGAAATACTAGTGGTCCCCAGCCTTTTTGGCACCAGGAGCTGGTGCTCCTATGAGAATCTAATACCTGGTGATCTGAGGTGGAGCTGAGGTGGTGATGCTAGTGCTGGGGAGTGGCTACAAATACAGATGAAGCTTCGCTCGCTTGCCTGCCGCTCACCTTCTGCTATGTGGCCCGGTTCCCAACAGGTCATAGACTAGTAGTGGTCCTTGGCCCAGAGCTTGGGGACCGCTGGGAATACCACTACTAAACACAGAATGCTATAAAGAGAATGATGTCATTTGTTTCCAAAGACTATTGATATATTAGAGCAATGCAAAAATAATAATAAAAGTGAGATATTTTGTGGCAAACTTTGGGGGTAAGGTTAAGACTATAACCCATGAGTTACCTCAGGGTAAAAACTGCAGCAGCCAGTGATGCCGGTGAATATTCTTGGGCTAAACGGGAAATGGGTTAAAAAAATATGTGAATGAAATACCTGCACACAGATGCTTATGGCAGTTTTATTTACATTTTCAAATGTGGAAGTACTCAAGATGTCCAAGGTGAATGGATAAACAAACTGTGGTACATCCCGATAATGGAATATCATTCAGTGATAAAAAGAAAAATGCTTTCAAGCCATGAAAAGACACATAGGAACCTCAAATGCATATTACTAAGTGAAAAAAGCCAATTTGAAAAGGCTACATACTGTATGACATTCTGGAAAAGGCAAAACTATGGAGACATCAAAAAGATCAGTGGTTGCTAGGAGTCTGGTGAGGAACGGGGAGGAGGGATGAACAGGTGGAGAACTGAGGATTTTTAAAGCAGTGAAACTATTATGTATAACACTATAACGGTGGATACACAACATTATACATTTGTGAAAATCCATAGAAAATACAACACGAAGAGCAAACCCTAATGTAAACTACGGACTTATTTAGTTAATAATAATAAATCAATATTGCCTCATCAATTGTAACAAATATGCCACATTAATGTAAGATATTAATAAAGAGAAAACTGGGGGGCAGGGGTAGGGAGGTATATGGGAACTCTGTATTTTCTGCTTAATTTTTCTGTAAAGCTAAAACTGCTTTCAAGAAAGCTTATTAATTGTAAAAGGGGATGCTTAACGTGTATAATTTTATGTCCAAATTTGAGGAGGGGGGCCAAAGGCCCTCTCCTAATGAAAAACTTCTGTTTCTTAGAATACATCCACCCACTCTCTCCACTCCACTCCCACAGAGCCTAGCAAATGTCTGGCAAGAGTGGATACTTTGCATATTTCTGATGATTTAATTAAAAAGCAAAGACTTAGCACAATGCCTGGGATACACTAGATGCTCAATAATACCTCCTGGATGAATGAACACAAGGTTGGAATTCTTGAAAACAAACAAAAATCAGCCTAAGAATCCCTGGAGACAGGCTTGCAATTGTTTCTCTCCTGTGATGGTGCAGCTGGAGTCGTCACTCTCCATGGCTTTTACTAGCCTCTGCAGTGGCCACCCCTGGTGTCATCTCTCTCTCCCATGTGACTGCAAAAATCCTCGAGGGCAAAAAAAAAAAAAATACTGCCTGATTCATCTATTCCTCATACTCCCATCCCATGGTCAGGCCTGGCATGCAGAAGATGCATCTTGAATGTTTGCTGACATCTCTGTCTCTTTTCTCTGTAGTGCCTCTTGAGCTTCTGGGAGTAATTAGACAAACTCACATGATAGTACGAACTCAGTCATACCTGCCCATAAACCTGTAATGTCACAGCTGGAGGCTGCTTCTTATGTATCCTATGATATTGCAAAGCTTCCACTATCCTTAGCAGACAGACAGACTCCATTCCTGTCTTACATCCTCAAATCAAGGTCATTTGATATGTATCTCTACTTTTTTTCATTTCCAAACTCTATTTTCTGCTTTTTCTATGCACCCGGAGAAGTTTACATGTGCTGTTTCATCTAACTTTACCATATCTATGTGTGGGCAGGAGATGAGTAAAAGATTGGACCCTGCCATCTAAAAGCTTACAAGAGAGGAAACTGAGGCTCAGAGAGGGTGAGTCAGCTGCTCAAGGTCATACTGTGGATAATGGAGAGGAAGACATTAAATACAGCTCTGTTTGACTCTAACACTTTCTGTTGCTAAGCTCTGCTGGGCCTCTCTCATCTGAGTAATCTTCTGAAGTCACAGCTGTGTTCATGCCAGTCAATCTCTTGCCCAGAAAGATTCAACAATTCCCTACTGACCACTGAATGCAATCTTAAACTCTTTGTGTTTGGCATCCAAGGTTTCCAACGAACGAGGTTCAATCTACTGTCTCCACCATTTTTCTTCTGATTCCCTGTCATGAAACCTGACCTGTAGCCACACTGAACTACTTACAATTTCATTCATATATTTATTCTCTGGTGTTTGCTTATCTTCAAATAGCCTTCCCTTTCACATTTTTCAAGGAACAAATCAAAGGCTCCCTGTTTCCTAACATCTTCTCTGGGATGGGCAATTGGCAATAATTTTGTTCTCCTCTGACTGTTTGCAGTCCTTTATCTAAACCACTATATGGCATCCACCCACCCACCCACCCACCCATGCATCCACCCATCCAAAAACCTATCCACTGACCCATCTATCCATCCACCCACACATCCATCCAGTATTGACTGGGAGCCTAACATGTGCCAGACTCTGTACCAGGGGTCCAAGGACAGTCCGTAGCAGTAGACAAATATGTTCTTGCTTTATATGGAGCTGACATTCTAACTGGGGGAGAATAACAGTAAGCATATCAACAAATGAACACAGATTGCTTCAGACAGCCATCAGCCCCATGAATAAAATAAAACAGGTGCTTGGTTAAAGTCTTGGAGTTTAGTAGGGACATTTGAGCTCAGCTGGTGAGAGACAACCTGACTTTGAGCCAAGACCTGCAGGGTGAGAGGGAGCTAGCCATGGGGATATCTGAGGGAAAAGTGATCTAAATACACAGGGCCTATGTCAGGAAAGAGCCTGGGATGCTGAGGGCTGTTTGGGAGATGAGATCAGGCCACAGAGGGCTCCTTGGCTGAACAGTCTGGATTTTAATCCTAGCAAGGAGAAGCTGCTTGGGGTGGGGGTGGGGGAGGGGGGGCTCTGGGGGAGGTGGGCAGGCATGGTTGTAAGGAATCAGACTTCTGCTTCTGGTTATGACTGAGTGACGGGTAAAAGAATGGCCCTTCTGCCATAAGCAACTATGAAAGCAGATAAAATACAGTAGGCAACTGTTTTCAGGTAGTGGATAACATGCAAGGGGAGACTGCTATCCTTGAGAGATGGGGACCTCCAAAGGGGATTTGCCCAGCCCTCCGCCTGGGGACAAGAGCTGGAGTCCAAACAGAACACACATGAAACACACAGTCTCACTCAGCTGAGGGGGCAGGGCCAGAGTGTAAGAGCTGAAATAGCTGGGATCTATCGTGCAGGACACCAGAAAGCGGGGAGCTGTGCGGAGAGCGGGGCCCCCATATGTCCACTGGAGATGCCCTGTAAGACTCTGGCTAATGGCTGGGCTGTAAACATCCAGGTGACACCACCCAAGGCTTTCCTGTATATTTGAGGTTGAGAGTGCAATAGAGACACCAGAGGCTGGACACTGCCAGGGAAACAGCAGTGCAAGGGGACTGGGGCTCCCAACCTGCCAGTGTAGACAGACCTAGTCAACGCCAAATATTCGCCCTTGGTACTTGGCTAAGACATGGAAAGATCTCACTTTAGGAGAAGGGATTATGCCTTAGGTTGGGGTTTTTCCACTTGGTACTATGGATATTTGGGGCTGAATGAGTCTTTGTTGTGGGGCTGTCCTGTGCATTGCGGGATGTTTAGCAGCATCCCTGGCCTCTACTCACTAGATGCCAGCAGTCCCCCACCCCAAGTTGTGACCATTAAAACTGTTCCCAGACATTACCAAATGTCTCCTGGGAGGCAAAATTTTCCTAACTGAGAACCATTGCTCTAGAGTAAGAACTACTCTGGACTCATCCTGATAAAGTTTTGAAAGTGTCTAATCAATATTGTACACTTGAAACTAATATAATATTGTATGCCAAATAAAAAAAAACTGTACACTTGAAACTAATATAATATTGTATGCCAAATAAAAAAAAAATTTAAATCCTAAAGTCCAGCTGAGACAAGACCCACAGGAGTGACAGAGATTAGAATTCTATTAAGTCCTACTGAGTCTTATTAAGTTAGAGGAGCTTAGAAAACACACTGGGATCTTCACAGACCTACTTGCAGTAAAAAGACATACATGGAACCTATATAATATGATCAGCCAGTAATTGAACTACTTTTTAAAGTAAAAACCAACACTCTTCAGAGGAAGATAACAGAACCGGACTGTCTGCAATATAGTGTCTCCAATGTTTAATCACAATCCACAGTATACAACCAAAAACTACCAGAGATAAAAAAACAAACAAAAAAACAAAACAAAACCACCAGAAAAATATGGTTCATACATTAAAGAAAACATTAGATTTGTCAAAAACTTTAAAGTAGCTATTATACGTGTGCGTGCGTGCGTGTGCGTGCGTGCGTGTGTGCGTGTTCAAAGCATTAAAGGAAAATACATTAGAAGAACAGCAACAGGAATATACACAAACAGGGATTCATTTTCAAAGCCCCTCGGTCTTCTGTGTGAGGAAGGGATTAGGGGTAAGTGCCCCACCTTGGAGGGTGAAGCCCACCTTGGAGGCTATTCTATTTACCCAGATGAAGCTGCCTTGTACCTCAGTTGTTTAGGCTCCATTTAAATTAGTGTGTGGATACTACCTCAGTGGATATTCTCAAAGTGGGGGATTGACAAATTAGAGCAAATAAGCCAAGCAAGAATAAGCAAATGAAAGAATGAATAAATGTCTCAACACTGGAAACCAGTAGAGTAGAAATTGTCCGAAAGTGGAGGTGAGGAGCTTCCCTGTCACTGGAGGGGCCAATCAGCAGCTGACCAGGTCACTACAGAGGTGATTCTTATACTGGGTGGAGACTAAACCCACCCAGTGCTGAGATTCTAGGATTCTTCCAAAGCAGTTATGTAGTTCTGGGATGCTCCAAGACTCCACAGCCAGAATTGGCAGCCCAGGATTGGGCAGAGCCAGAGTGAGCCCAGCAAAATCAGATATGATGGAGAGTTTTAGCGCTGTATCCTTTACACGGCTGAGTCAGACTCACCTGGTTCAAGGGCTACCTGTGCAAGCATGAAGCAAGTGCTTTAATCTCTCAGAGCCTCAGTCCCCTCATCCATAAAACCTTTAGGATATAGGTTTTAAAATTCTCAGCACCTAGAGATAGGACTGCTCTCATAGTCATAGAACCTTAGGAACTTATCTTATTGGCCATGAGAATTTAATTATATAGCACTTAGCCCCGGGGCCTAGAACATAATAATTTTCAATAACTGACTATTTGCTGATTGAATGGATCAGACAAATTACATGATGAGTTTATAAAGCACAGTATCTGACATAGAGTCAGCTGTCAAGAAATGATAACTAGTATTACTACTCTTATCAAGCACCTCTTCAACCACCATGACTGCAGGTTAAGACGGTGCTGCTGAAACTGCTGAGAATAAAAATCACAAAACTTCACCTTGAATAAACCTGTGGCTGAACGAATGTAATGAGGTGCCCCAGCGATGCACGGAATCTCACTGGAGTGTATAGGAATTCTGATTCCACAGACAGGCAACTCTTAAGGAATTTTAAGCAGTCAAGAAAAGAAGAAACGTTCACTACCTTTCTTTAAGTGGGCGTGATGTTAGATCAGTAACGCATCTCTAACTCTCAAGTTTACCTGATGACCAGAAGGAGTACACCTGTGTCAAGTGAAGTCGAACTCAGCACCACCCTTCACCATTGTAATCACTAACTTAATTATGTGTCCTTCCCAAGAGACTGTCATCTCCTTGAAGAACCATATATGCCCTGATTCTGCACCCCTAGTGCCTGGTACTAAGTGGACAATAAAGCAATGCTGGTGGAACGGTGACCCTAACCCAGAATCAAATAAAAGAAAATCTTGGCGGTGGGGGGGCGGGGGGAGGGGTTTAGTCCCAGGGGGCAGTCCCCATGTCATTGAGATTTCTAATATTTTCAAAAACATATCCAATGTCTCTAAGTCGATGTCAATTTTGTACATTTTAATTTGAAAGTCCAACAGCCAAGAAGCCCATTTTTTTTCTTGGGCCCTTCGCCTGGGATCAGAATACACTGCCACCAGGTGGCAGCAATTCCACAGGTTCATCAGGTAGGGTTTTAACCCAGGGTCTTGTTTTTCCTGATTTGTCTTCCTGAGGGGTGGGGAGATTAGGGAGATTCGTGTTCTGAGGTACTCTCACTGTCTGGGCATCCTTCTACTCCATCCCCAGGATTTGGACAGCTTAGTTGCAGACTCTAGTTCCCTCCATAAAGAAGGCTGACTTGGGGAACATGTGCACACCCTGGGAAAGCAAGACCCTGCGATTTGGATCCGTGACAGGCCTTTCTGTTCTTGCCCTGAAAACACACACTCGAAACACAATGACAAGTGAGAGTGGCAGGAATCTGGGGCAGGAGAAAAAAGTGCTTTTCTGCAAGAGCCCCTCCACTCCCCAACGACCGAAAAGACAGAAAATAAAAAATTTGAGAGAAGAAAAAAAAATTGAGTGGAAGCACTTCACACTTCAGAGAGAACACAGGGCTGACAGTGAAGACAAACAGATGTTTAGAAAGTTATAACAGACCACAGAATGCAAATTGCCAGGAGACAAAGAAGGCGAGCTGCTGTGTTGCTTCAAGTTCTTGACGAGAAACTTAATTTACTGGATCCACAATAAAGGCACTCGGTTCCGAGTTCAAAGCCTCCCCCTGGGGTTGTGGGGCCCTGACTCCTCCTGCCCAGTGCTAGTGACATGGAGGCAAAATGAGGACCACCACCAGTGTTCCTGGAGCCCAACTGCATGCCAGAGCCTAGGGCTGGGCACCAAAAATGAGGACTAGAAGAGCTTTTGCATTCATGTGCACACTTGCTATCTGTGAGGTAGATATTTGTATGACAACAGTCAGATGAGAGAGCCCTGAGCCCAGAGATAAAAGGACAGGCTGAAGGCTACCTAGCTCATCAATGGCAGTAGAGTGACTCAAATTTCCTTTCCTCAACAACAGAAGCCACAGCACTGAAAACCCCTTTCTCTGGAGAGCAAACCCACAACTGCAGTATATGCTATGCCACCAAAATGTAATCACATAGGTTTTTGTCAGAAATTGTCCTTCATTCATTCATTCGAAAAATATGTACTGAGCTCTTACTGTTGGAAGGCACAGTTCTAGGGGCTGGAGATCTAATAGTAAATGCAATAGACCAATTCTCTGCCCTCATTAAGTTATATTCTAGTGAGTGAGAGGACTGATACAAAATGAACAGTGTCTGAGATACTGGCAAATGTCACAGAGAAAACCTAAGCCGGGAAGGTGGACAGGATGTGTGGGGGTATAGAGGAGGTGTGATTTTTAAACAGTGTGGTCAAGCGCCCCACCCCGCCACAGAACTACAACAGTAGGGCGTACAGCCCTTGAGACCTTAACACAACTTTCATGGCTCTCTCTCTTGACCTTATAATTAAATACACACACACACACACACACACACACATACACACACGTATGTATGTATGTATGTGTGTATGTATGTACGTCTCATGAGGAAGGTATTCTCCTCAGCTCCCAGGCCCCTCACACCTGTCGTTACCGGCCTTCTGAAGTTCTCTGGCTTCACTGGTTGTGGAGTTGGGAGGAGGGGGCCACTAGGAATGTACCCACCCTCAAGCTCAACACTTAGCTTTCAGTGGAATCCCTGTTGCATAAGCCCAGAGGGCCAGGAGGGCCCCTCAAAGGGAATGTTCCCTTGCCTAAGGCTCTAGGAACTTTGCATCAGTCAGGCACCCTGTGTCCTTTTAGAAATGTAAATGACCAGCAAATATGCATGTCTGAGCCCCTTGTAAGCAACAGGAAAAGGGAGCAGGGGCCAGGACTGGAATGGAGATCCTGGTTCCTAGAGAGGCTGCAGGGCTGCATGGAGCTCCTTATCACTCTGTTTGGGATGTGGGGAGAAGAACGTCACATGGGGCAGGAAAGCACCCCGGAGGACTGTATTCCTCCTGTGGGTCATTGTCTCTCCTTCCCCTGATGGCTTACACAGGCACCAGCCCTCCCACCCCAGGCCCCAGACATCACAGACACATTTGCAGAAAAGTAAAATTCTGATGGTAATATGCAACCTGCACAGCTATTACCGGAGCCCCAGAACAGGGCTGGGCCTTCGGGCTACAGGATAGATAAGGCAATTTAGGGGTTCTGTCTAAAGCCTGCAGCATCAGTTATCAGCCCTCCCCTGAGGCCTCCAGCCAAGTAAGCCCCTGAGAAGGCGAGAGGGAAAACTGTGGCCTAAATGTAGCTACTTTATATCTGCTTAAATGTGTAAAGGGCTTGAGTTCTTGGCAGGTTTTGGCACAAGGACCATTACCAATAACAAATTGCTACATTCTTCTCAAAAGACCAAAAGGAAGAATAAGAAGCTCTGATCTCGTCCAACCCCACTTCCTTCTTCTTAAAGGGAGAGAAATTGAGGTGAGGAGAGGTGACACTCTGGCCTTTTCAACCATACTGTGGGCTCTTTGGGGAGAAGGAGAGGTCTTATTCATTCTACACACTGTGTGCCCAGCACATGTGCCCAATGCAATGAATATTAGTGTAATAAACAAAGGAATCGCTTAGTTTGGCTCTGGGGACAGACGAGTGGTGCATAGGACTGTCAGGATCCCTGTCCTTATGGAGTCCGCAGACTAGGGAGGACTCCCAAGAAAAGCTCGTTTCACCCGCTGCTGGTCCTCAGTCCACCAGAGACTAACTACCCCCAATCCCCGGGGATGGGATGGAGCAGCCCAGGGGACCAATGGAGCTCAAAGGCAAGAAATATAAATGTGTCCTAGAGTCAGCCTCTGACCAGCCCTCTGACCTCTGTAGGGCTCATTTCACCCTAATCATCTCGCCTTTCTATCTCTCCACCTGTGGTGGCTTCAGAATCAACACTTTAGTCACTCCAAGCAGAGGAAGACCTGAACACTGCAACTTCTAGATCATTCCTAAGACAGTAGGGTGTTCACACTCCCAAACCAGCCAAACCACCAGGTCTATGATAACTCTCTGAGAACTTTCGTCCTTGGTGCAATTTGAAGTACAAAGGGGAAACTCAGTCAGGATGATTATTCAGAAAAGAAAAAAAAAAAAAAAAGGTCTGGACTTGTTAAAGAAAGAACACTACCGAGAGACATAAGACCAAGCCTTTTACTGACCTCCTGATAAAATATTTCCAGCTGGCAGTTCTCCTGACCTATTTTCTCTAACTTTGAGAGCCGTGCCTCAGTTGAATCCAGTGGGATCATGTGGCTACCTGAAATCCTAACACTATCCAGGGATGCTTTTCCAGTCCTTGCTGCATCCCAAACAATTATAACTATGAAGTCATGGTTCTGATGTGGTTGGTGTCCTGGTTTTTCCTTCATGCACACTAAAATAAATATGTAGCTGTAAAAGGAAAAAGAAGTTCTTCTATCAACTGGGTCCTCACACTTGACATTCATAGCCTTCTGATGGGGTAGGCAAGTACAACCTGTGATCCTCATTCTGAGGAAGCAGAGACTTGGCCCTAGAGAGGTAAGGGGGCTTGCTTGAGGCCACACCACTAGTAATGGAAGAGCAGGAATTGAAACCTGTGCCCTCTTGCGTTTCATGGTCTGGGGTATGCACAAATGGGAACTACTGGAACTGGGTGGTGTGGATCTGTTGTTTTCTTCTCAAGACCTCTAACCTTCCTTCATTTAGGAATTCTCCCACCCAGAACCCAGGAACCCTAGGTTTTAATTGGGTTGCTAAGTTGCTGTGTGGCCTCAGGTAAGAAGGTCAGACTCTCTGACCTCTGACCTGGATCTCTCTGTCAAGTGGACATTCTAGCTGGGGTACTGCGATTCTACTGACCTGTTCACAGGCGGCCTTCCCTTAGTACACTGAGACAAACTTTGTGTGATGCGCCTGCCTCCAAAGTTTGAGGAGCTGTCAAAACCTCAGATTCAGCATGACTATCCACCCTGCCACCAGCCTTTCAGGCCCCAGAACAGATTGAGAGCAGGCTTAAGACTGCTCACACTTCCTTTTCCAGCCATGCTGGGCTCTTCTTGCAACACACTACAGCTTACAAAAAAACATCAGCTACATAGAGTCTTGTTTTCCTCTTCCTTTGGGGTTACTATCCTTATCTCTGCCCCAGAAAATCAGATATCACTGTTGCTTTTGTAGACACACACACACACAAACATATGTACACACACATTTCCTTGCCACCACTGTAAAGGGATCAAAAATTAGTACAGTTCACAGATCTGGTGAGTCGAAGGTTTTTAGACATTTTTCTAAAGCAACATAACCTTTCTCCAAAAATCAAAATAGCTCTGGTTCTTATATTCATTCATCAAACATATTTTTGAGTATGTACTATGTACTAGGCTCTAAGTTAGCCAGGGACTGGGGACACAGTGATGGGCCAAGCAGATATAGACCCTGCTTCTAAGCTGCCTTCTCAGTGAGGCCTCCCTGGCCATCCTGTTGGAAACTGCAGATCTCTCCTCCAGCACTCTTTCTCTACTACCATAATTTGTCTACATGGTCCCAGTCACCATGTAATGGATTGTGTGCTTTACTGTTTAACTTTGTTTACTGCCTTCCTCCCCAACTAAATATAAACCCCGAGACAGGTATTACTGTTTTGTCACTGTCTACTGCTATATGCCCAGCTCCTATACTAATCTTTAGTAGGTACTCAGGAAATATCTGTATAATGAATGAATGGACATTAAACAAACAAGTCATTTATGTAACGCCTACATACAATAATTACATGAATAGTTCACTGCAAACATGGCAAGTGCTTTGGAAAATAAGTACAGAATACTGGAGGGTGCGTGGTTGGCAATCGGGAAACATTTGTCTGGCAAAGTGATGTTTAAACTGAATCCTAAAGGATAAGTGGATGTTAGTTAGAAAAGGTAGGGAGAGAAAGTCTGAGGAAGAAAGGAGTGTTCCCAGCAGAGAAACAGCATGCACAAAGGCCCTGAGGAAGAAAGGAGGCCAATATCCATAATGAACTGAAATAGACAGACAGTGACAAGTGATGCAGCAAGAAGGCAGCTTCCGAGGGACCTTGGAGGCCCCACCATTTGAATCTTATTCCAAAGACCACAGGAAACCACAGAAGGGATTTAAGCAAAGAGGTGCTCATCAGATTTATATCTCAAAAAAATCACTTTGCTGCTTGGTGGAGAGTGGCCTAGAGAGGTCAAGAGCCATTTCTGGAAGACCAATAAGGAGACCATTATAGTTTGTCAAATAGGGGATGGTGGTGACCTGGACCAGGCTGGTGGCAGCAGAGGCAGAGAGTAATACAGATGGAGGCGGGGAGGTCAGGTAGGGGTCAGAGCCCATAACTATCCCCTCACAGGCATCTGAGGGTTCTCCACCTCTTTCCAGAAAAGGCCAAATAGTAAACATTTTGTGTTTTGCAGGTATACAGGAAATAGTCACTATAGCGGGCATGATGTTGCCCTCCAGTAGAGCCTGTTTGCAGGACTTTCTCTTGACTGGTGTCTGAGAACTTGGCTAAGATGTTCCCTATGGTACTAAGTAATTTGGTTGTATTATCTGCCTGGGACACTGAATTCTGCTGTAGCAGCCTGCCTGGGCTGTTTGTATAGCAATGTGATTTATGGTGAATACCTGCTTTTCTTCTGAGAGTCTAGAATTCTGATTGATCATGCAGGCAGAAAGTACCTGTGTACTTAGTAAAACATCGCCATTAAAAACCTGGACTCTGAGTCTCAAGCAGGCTTCTGTGGGCAGAAATACTGCCCACATGCTGCTGCATTTTGATGCTGGAAAAAGTTCTGTGCAGCCCCTCCTAGCAGAAGAACACAGGAAGCCTGCATGTGAATCCTTCCAGGCTCCACTTGATGTGTGTCTTTCTCTCTGATGATAGAAATAAACCACATCCAAGAGCATAACTGCTTCTAAGTCCTGTGAGCCCTTCTTATGCATCACTGAATATGTGTGTGTGTGGAGGGGCACTTTTCCTAGAACAGCCTTGGCAGATAAGAACTGGCTTGGGAACTGAGGCCCCAAAAGGAAAGATATGGTAGGATACTTACGGCAGACAATCTGATGAACTCCTGGCCTCACCTTTGTTCTGGGTGTGGGCGGTATGTGTTTGTATGTGCATATGGTATATGTGTAGGGCTTCAAGGTCAAAAGTATCGACTGGGTTTACTAAACTTTTCTGATCATTAGAATCCCCTTTGAAGTTTCTTAATAATAATGATACCCAGGTGCCATCTCAGATCCCCGAAACTGAATCTCCAAGGGTGGGGCCTGGAATCTGCATTTTAACATGTTCCCAGTGTTCTGATGATCAGCCAGGTGTGGAAACTGGGTGATACTCGAGGCCTTGACTGAACTCGAGGACTAGGATAAGGAAGCCTATGAGCAAAGGAAAACAGGGAATCTGTCCTGGATTAAGGCAGAATTTGTGGATCTAACAAAAATACACAGACCGGTGAATTTGGAAATACATTTCCAAAAGCGCTTCTCCAACTGAGCCTGTGCCATCAGAGGTTGGAGTGGGTAAGACTGACAGTCAGGAACTAATTTTCTTCTTTGTAGGGATTCTGCCTGTACCTCAGGATGCTGCTGTCAGATTCCTGGTGGTACCCTGAGCCTGGCACGGCAGACTGAGACAGAAATGAGTGCACATCACCACTCTACCTATACCTTAATGCACCATAATGAGGTATATCTGAGTTGCACTAACCAGTACTCCATAAACATTTCCATCCAAGTTCTCCTCACAGCAGGCTTGAAGGCACAGACTACAAACCTGAAATTTCTTGCAAGTCTCATGTTCTACTGAATGCAGATTGCAAATTCCACTGCATGATCTATCTATGTTTGTTTTAATAGAAAAACAGGTGCCTCTTCATCCAAATATCTTTGAGCACATTATTTCACACATTGAAATTATCTGGGGACCTCTAAAAGGTACTGTTACCTAATACCCAGCCCCAGAGAGTTTAATTTAATTGGTCTGGGTTGTGCTTTGAAAATTGGTATTTTCAAAAGCTTCACAAAAGCTACTAACAAGTAGTAGAGGTTAGCACCCCTGGGCCATAAGATGCTCTATTTTCATCTCTCATCTAAATACACCAGGCATAACACCACATACCCACTTAGAGAAACTCAGGCATAAACATTTACTACCCACTATTCAGAACAGCCAATGCCTTACCAAAGAGAACTAACAGGCCACAGTTATCACCAATTATTTCTTTCTATGAGCTGCCCCCACAAAGAAAATCAATCACCAGCAAAGTCCAGTTTCTCTCACTGAGATGCACAGCTGTTGAGATCTGTGATCTTGGGTGGGGGAAAAGGTATGATTTTATTTTCAGTAACCTCTAAATGAAATTTAGCATTTCCTTCAATTATGACTGCAGGCAACAAATCACAGTAATGTCAGCAGTAGAAATGCCAGATATTTTCTTTTCACAGTAGAGATACCTCCTAATATCATTTACTGTCATTGCTGCTTTGAAATCGTGATAATTATTGGACCCATTGCTGGATCTTGCTATTTAATGTACTGGTAAAGTAGCACATTTTTATTACATCACATATTTGTCCTTTTTAATGTTTTGGTGGTTGTAGCTCAATATATTTTATTTACTATGTATTTAATTTGTGCATTAAAAATTATACTTCTGAGAAGGGTGCTATAAGCCTATAAGCTTCCAATCGTTCAGTTGGCCATTGAGCCTCTGCGGCTGGCATTAGAGGCCTGCAGAAGGCTTCTCAATAGTGGCAGGCAACTGTGCACTGAACAAATGACTCTTACCTGTGGGTCAGAGAGCCGGGAGAGGTCGGGGTACAGGTAGAACTTGATGCCTTCAGAGGCCCCAGGCAACGTGACCCCTCGGATCAGGAGGATCAGAAGCATGACATAGGGGAATGTTGCAGTGACGTATACAACCTGCCCAGGAGAGGAGAGACAAGAATCAAGAAGGGGTGACAGTGGTGGGTAATGTGGCAGGCCCCTATTGTCTAGCTGTGAGCAAAGGGCTTCCCAGTGCAGCCGTAAAAAGTGAATCCTTAACAGACTAGCTCCCGCTTCCTCTCTTGCCACCATCTCCTTAAGGGCTGGGTCTTTCAATAAGTCTCTATTGAGTGCCTACAATGATGTTTGGTATCACTGATTTTCAACCATTTTTGACCACAACCTACATAAAGAAATATACATATCACAACCCTGTAAACATTGAGCTGAAATAGGAAGTTTCACAAATTCATAGTCGCTTTTACATTTGTGACACACTCAATATTTCCTATCATACTCTATTCCATTTATATGTCATGCTTTATTTCATTTTTTTTTTTTTTAAAGCTGATCGTGACTCTCTAAGTTCACAGCATAATTCACCAATGGGCCCAGATCCACATTTTTGAAAAACACTGCTCTTAATGAAAATCAAGTTTTCATAGCCAAGGAAAAGACGGGACAGGAAAAGATAGAAAAGGGAAGGGTGAGCTGTTGTGGGGCAGGAAAGACCCAGTGTTTGCCTGGAATCATTTCAGTGTCATCTGCTTGGAGGCATGTAACTAGAACCAGTGAACCTGAGAGGCCCCTTCAGCCTATGGATTCAGCGTAAGAATTAAGACAATGAAAGAAAAAAATCTTCTCTGAGCTTCCTCACAAAGAGGTGGTTAGAAGGGCAGGGCAATACCTTCACAGACTATTAGGAGTTCCTGTCCTAGAGGCCGTGCCCCTTATCTGAGGTCCCTGCAGGACACAGTGTCCCCTCTAATTCTAATTTTTTTCTCCTTTGTCGTGAACTCTTCTCAGTGGGGCCTGCCTGTTGTATCTGTTTAGATCAGCAACTTGTCAACATCTGGGGGCCACAGACACATCTGAGACTCTGATGACAGCTATGGACCCTTTCCTCCTTCCCCCAAGAGTACACAGACACAGATATGTGTGCAAGCTTTTGGATTGTTCAGAGACTCTGATTCCCCAGATAAAGAACCTGTGCTCTAAGACTTACTATCCTAATTCCTCCAATGCTAGTGTAGTCTCTCACTCCTTTCCAACCTAGGCTTTCTTTTACCAGTGGTACAGCCCTTCACTCCATTCATTCATCTATTCATTTACTCACTCACCCGCCTACCTACTCACATACCAAAAATAGTCCTATGTACCAAGCACTGAGCTAGACTCTGGAATGTACAAATAAGAATAAGTCACAGGATGGAATTTTCTTTTTCAAGAGGCTTCTCACTGGTAGAAAGATGAACATGCAGGTAGGCAGATAATGCATTATGTACTCAGGGGAGTGCAAAGGATGTTGGAGCACAGAGAAGAGAGTAGCTAACTACTGAGGGTGGTCAAGGAGGGCTTCTCCAAGGAGGTGACCCAGGTGTTGGTCTGTATAGGATAAGAATCAGTTCAGAATATGGGAAATGGGAATAGAAGGAAGAAGAGAACAAATAAAATTCCTATTACATGCTAGGCACTTTACATATAACAAAAGAAATGGCTACACTTATACAGCATTTCCCCTAGAATTTTTTCTATTATTATTCACTTTATTTTCATATAAATTAACACCGTAGGAAAACTTAAATAGCAACGCTAAATACAGTATTGTATATAACATTCTTTGTCTTAAATGCCCTATTATTTAAGAATAGTAAAATACACATCAGAGATATCAAAAGAGACAGAAAGACTACAAAACAATCCACTACTACTTCTTTGCACTTAAACTACAAACTAAAAAGTAAGAGACTATACAAATAGAAACACTAATCATTTGGTTGCTAAGTGACAAGATGGCGATTTAAACACAGTCCTCAAAAATAGGAAATAAGAACCCACATGGGGTGGTGTTGACGGGTGCTGCCAATACAGGCTAGAAGTCTGGATTATTTCATCCACTATCCCTAACCTACAACAATGGCATCATCCTCAGCCCATTCACAGCCAATTCAGCAGTCTTGTTTCCAAATCAACCATCTGCTCAATTTACATGTCATATAATCAGTAAAACAATCTCTCACTGTCATATATAATCTAGAAAAGACGAATGCAAGTCAAATATATACTAATAAGAGACCAACAGTTGATATCAAGAATAATAAATTAGAAGCCAGCAGTCAATAGGGTTGATGGTTCCTGACCAGAGAGCTAATAGTGCTATAAAATCTGTTTCCCTTAGCTTTGTAGACACAGTCTATCATAGATCTTCAGCATTTCATGTAAATGCTTAATTGTCTTTCTTCATAATGAATCCTACCAGTCAATCAGCTTAAGTCTATGAAAAGTCAGGCTTAAAATCTATTGCTTTTTTTGGGGAGGTGACATTGGTTATTGAAATCCAGTAAGTTTCAGGTGTACAATTCAACAGTAAGGCATATATATATTGCATTGTGTGTTCACCGTGCATAGTGAAATTTCTTTAAGAGATGAAATATTGCCATTTGCGACAGCATGGATGGATCTTGAGATAATCATGCTAAGCGAAATAAGCCAGACAGAAAAAGTTGAAAACCACATGAATCACTTATATGTGGGATATAAACCTAAAAGCAACAAACAAATAGGACAGACAAATTGACTCATGGACATGGACAAAAGACTAGTGGTTACCAGAGGGTAGGGGGAGAGGGTAGATGAGGTAAAAGGGGTCAAATATGTGGTGATAAAATTTATAGCTTTTATTGAATAATTTCTACTTAGGTCTCTTCTATGGCAGAAAAATAATGATCCAGAATGCCCCGAACCTGATTAATGATATCTCTGGAGTTTAACTATCTTAACCCCTAATGCTGACAAAACTTATGGAAAAGAACTATACCATGTACAACATAAAGACAACTGAAAATCGTAGAAATTTGTCTGTCATCTGTGGAACCACTTTGATGTGACTAAACTTTTTGGTCATGCTCCACTCAGTCTGTTTTGAGGAGACCAGACCATTAGGGTGTGTCATTAAGAGGTCACTGATACCCTAGCAAAATACATCCTCACCATGCCCCTGGCAGTATATATAGCAGACTGTTCCTCAGTGACCACAGTGGCATAATTTATTAAATGACTACTGATTATTTTGAAGCAGTTCCATTATTTAGAGTTCTAAATGGATGCTCTGCTTCTACATTACATTTAGGACTACACTCCCTCCAGACAGCCACACTTTCATCTGTATACTACATTTATAAAACCATAAGGGAAATAAAATATGCAGATGAATTGCCCAAAGACCACAGTGCAGACAAGTTAGGCTGCTAAAATGGAACCACCGGCTGGCATGCATTAGCTAGAAAAATTGTTTTCTAAGTTGGGGTATGAGAGCCTTGAGTCAAGAAACAAAAGGGGGTTTAGGGACATCATGATATAATACACACAAATGGAAAGGGGTATAAAAGTTGAAAACACAACGATGAAGACAGCCTATATCTGTCACTGGTTTAAGCTTTCCTAAACTAAAAGCCCTTTCTAACTTGTTTCTACCCTCAGCCATACCAGACACTTGGATATCATCTTTGATTTTTCCTGAGAACAGCTGTAGACTGTCCAAACAATACAAATCTTGTCATTAAGAGATTGCACATAAATCGCATGCATGCTGCCACATCCTTCCTGTGTTCATTGCAGACATCACTAACTGATCACAACACTCTTTGCAGCTAAGCCTGGATGCAGCCTCAGAACCCTCTACACAGGACTCAGGCAGCCCCCATTATCAGCTGGAAAGAAACCCACTCTTGGCTACCCTTGATCTCATCCATTTTTCATTTATCCATTCACAGTCCTTTGTCCTTGTCTTCAGAATTGTAAGACACAGGTGTTGTACTCAAGGAAAAAACTGTTGAATGTGTGATGCAAGATATTCACATGAAACCAAAAGGGATGCTGGAGAGACAGGCTGAAGGGTCCCTGTGAAGGGATTCAGCATTCTGGCTGACAGCAGGGTTGGAGCTGGGTCCCAAGGATAAGTAGGAATAGGAGAGGCTGAGTCAGGCAGGGAAGATGTGGAATTAGCCAGAGATGTGGAGAAGGGCATAGAAGGGCACTGTCCCTTGAGATGTTTGGGAATCTCCATGTTGTCCTCCAGGTGCTCAAGCTGGAGTCAGTCTCATCTCTTTCCTCAGCTTCTTCCATATTCAATCAATGTGTCAAGTCCTATCTACTTGATCTCTGACTATATTCTGAAGTTATACTCATTCTTCATCCCCATCATCGGGGCCCTTCACCGCCTTTATTCTCTATCATGTGACAGCCCAATGCTGTGCACATTGTGGCCCAGGTTTCAAATACACGTATCTAGGATGTGTCTTCCTGCTCCTCTGCGTCTTCCTCTACCAGCCCCACATCCAAGGTTGTGGGATATAGTGCAAAGGGTTGGACTCTGCATCAGATGACCCTTGGGTTCCAATCCTGGCTCTGCCCAGACTTGCTGTGTGGCTTGACCAGTCTTCACTCTTTCCCACCCACTCTGCTCTCCACTGTGCCAGGTTCCTTGAGTTGGGGAGCATGCCAGGCTCCTTCAGGCCTCCCTTTGTCCATATTGTCCACCCCCAGATCTTGGGCCACACACAATGTTAGCCCTGGGTGCATTTGAATCCTCACAAAGCTGAGGACTTCTCAAAGTCAGGGACTCTGCCTTCCAGTTGTCACATCAGTGTCCTATCTACTTTACACAGCAGGCAGCAGAGGCCCAGAGTAGTCAATTAGCAGTATCTCAGTCTCACCCTTTTTACCTATAACCCATGCCATCTGCCCAAATGTTGTTAAGAGACTGAAGCGTCACATTCTCTTTGACCCTTATCGCACATTCATCCCCAAGTCATTTCAGCATCCTCACAGCACTATAGCAATTTTCCACTAGCTGTTTTATTGCCTTGTAAGTTCAAGATTTCTAACGTGGAAGTTCGACTAGGAAAGAGCGTTTTGTCTTTCACTTTGTCTGCTGCAGCCGGGACAGTAAGTGGCACATAAAATGTGCTCAGTAAGTATTTGTTGGAAGGATAAACAAGTAGGCAAGCTGAGACCTGGAACCCTGAGGTTAGAATCCAGGTCTTCAGAACACCACTTTGTGCTTTGTCCATAAGAAATGCTGGATCCACATAAAACAGGATTTAGAAAATTGAATCAGATTTTAAGAGGAGTGTTTATAAGGAAATCAGAAGAGATATGGTTTTAAATGAAAGGGCAGTTCAGATACTGAGGGCAAGAAACTTCAGCTGCAAGGTGTTTCCCAGCAAAGTTCAGTGTCCCTTTCAAAACATCTGAGGTCCTATCCCAGGATTTGTCTGGAAGAGCCAAGCAGGGCTCAGGCATTATGCTAAATTACAATGTTTGGTGATGGGCACAATAAGGTCAATGACAAGGTACTATCAAGCCTGGCTGTTCCTGGTCATTGCCAGTGGTGGCTCAGACCCAGGTGGGCGTGGGGGAGGGAGGGTCTAATCTGTCAGACTTCTCAGGCTCCTAAAATGAGGCTCCTGCCCAAAGTACACCCCTTTGTTAGGAAAGAGTTTTTTACTATTGTTAAATTTCCTTTTAGTGGGTCAAGACCTTCTAAATATAAAGGTTAGCACAATTGGTGGTAATTATACTGTATCCTGTTTTAATTGACTCTAATTGCTCATTTGCATTCCAATACTGGAATTGTAGGGTGTTTTCCCCCTACTTCCAGGAGACAGCTATTTATTTCATAGCAGGAGATTGTCTGTTCCTTGGGAATACCACAAAAATTGCAGAAGGTCTGCCCCTCCCTGGGTTTTCCATGATAATGGGGTCAACTAGAAAGCTGAGTGTTATTTAAAAGGCATCAAGAAAGCAGGGTGGTGTGGGGGCAAGGACTCAGGACAACAGGGTCAGGAGATCCAATGTGCTAGACAGCTTGGGCAAGTTACATACCCTCTCTGGGTGGGTATTTTGCCATTTACAAAGAGGCGGGAGAAAATTAATCCAAACTTTAATCCCTCTTGTACCATTTTCCCAACTCTTTTATTTTTGGGGGGGTGTGGGGTGGGATATACATTAATTTACATTTGTATTATTTATTTCATATTTTCTATAAATCGATATGCTCTCTTACATTAAATAAATATATGTAATAAGAAAAATGTTAATTAACACAATGAAGAGAAAATCATTATTTTTTTAACCATAAATAGAAGGTAAATGCAAAAATAAATGCAACAAAAAGAAAATGCGATTAAATTCTAGCCAAAGGTGCTCAGTCTATATTGTTTTCTCTTTATTCAACAGCAAAAGTAGCAAGTGTCAGAGATGCATTAAATGATAAGCCAGTACCTTATACTATCTTTCACCTTAAGAGACATGAAAAGAGAATATTGTTTCATTATGTGATTGGAGGTTCACTAAATCATCCTGTGGACCTCCATTAGAAAGAACATTCCCCATATTTGTTGGCAAGACTAGATGGATATCTGAGGTCCTTCCCAACAACCACGGTGTTTTCTAGAATAGCCCACTGTCACCCACAACCCTTTCAAAAGAGCAGGACTTCTTAATCCTTTTCACTTTTTTTGCCCATCCCCTATCCCATCACATCTGGAAACTCTCAATTTGTTCTTGTATCTATGAGTTTGTTTTTGTTTTATTTACTTGTTTGGTTTTAGAGTCCACATATGAGTGAAATCTTATGGTTCTTGCCCTTTGTCATCTGACTTATTTCACTTAGCATAATATCCTGTAGGTCTGTCCATGTTATGGAAAATTTTCATTCTTTTCATGGCTGAGTAATATTCCATTGTGTGTGTGCATCACATCTTGTTTATCCATTCATTTATCAATGGATACCCAGGTTGCTTCTATATATAACTTCCAGTTACAAAATAAGTCATGGGAATATAATGTACAGCATTGGGAATAGTCAATAATATCATAATAACTATGTATGGGGACAGATGGTTACCAGACTTACAGTGCTGATCATTTTGTAAAGTATATAAATGTCTAATCACTATATTGCACATCTGAAACTAATATTGTGTGTTCACTATAATTTAAAAATAAATTTAAAAAACTTTGCTAAGAGGGTAGATAACATGTTAAGTGTTCTTACCATAAAAAAATAGTTGAGTGGGGAGACACAAGGGAACTTCTGGAAGTAATGGATGTTTTTTACTTTGATTGTGGTGATGGTTTTAGGGGTGTATGCATATGTTCAAATTCATCAAATTATATACAATAAAAATGTACAAGGGTGGGTGTGTGTGTGTGTGTGTGTGTGTGTGTGTGTGTGTGTGTGTGTGTGTGTGTGTCTGTGTGTGTCTGTGTGTGTCTGTGTGTATCAATTACGCCTTGATAAATCTGGTTTAAAAAAAGACCGGACTCCCTGGAACTATCCAGGGTCCTGACACTGATTTGGGCTGAGCCTTCTGTGAGTCAACTATCCAGAGTCTTGGAGGACACTGCTGTTACTTGAATACCTAATAGGTACCAGAGATGTGTCATATAGTAACTCTAACTGATCTTCATACCATTTGAATAGGTTCTAGCCCAATTTTCAGACAAAGAAATAAAAAATGAGGATTAGGGATTGAAATGACTTGCTCCAGGTCAAAGAGCTCTAAGTGATCGGAAGTCTGCTTTCTCCACCACACATGCTGTGCTTTCTGTTGCAGACTTGGCCAGACATTGCCTTCCTGTTTTCAACTCCTGTTTTCCCCTCTGACTGTCCTTAACCTCAAGGGTTCAGTTTGCCTGACTTTTGGCAGCAACTCATCATTGCCCACTAACCCCAACCTCGGAAACACTGTTAGCACAGCCATCCCCCACTTCCCTTCTATCCAGGCTTGCCTCTGTGTCTGAAGTATACCTACCCACCCCATATGGTTGGAAAGCATGGCACTAATCAGCCAATCCTTAAAGAATCATTATTTTGAATAGCATTTGACTTTTCTTGCTTTGGTTTTTGAGAGAGAATTACCTGAATTCCCTGGTAAGAACACTACACAGGAACCAAACAGTCTGGTATATCCTTCACTAAAATGTTATTGACCTCTGGGAACAAGATGTTATGGGAATGTGAATCTGAAGAAGGAAGGTCTCCATAAATACTTCTGTCTTCCTCATCATTTCTATCATCTTTAAAGGTGTCTGTTTTAAGAAACCAAATTCTAATAGATGAGAGGAGTCATATTTTTACAAGAAAATAGTGAAGCTATTCACTATTCAAAGAGATAATGGTATTTTAGCAATGCGGTAACATTTCCACGGGGAGTGAAAGTTATAATTTTTGTGCAATGACAAGTGGTTTGTCATTAGCTATGAAAGTTAGCCTATATGTAGAGCCTAAAAGAATATACCAAAACACTGGCCCACCTTGGGTTCCATGTCTCATGGCATTGTCCCTGAGATGGGTTGAGAAGGAAGAGAGAGAAAGCAATGAGAGACAGGATTACAGTTGAGAGGCATCAAGCTATGTGGGATGACAAGTTTCTAATCCTCATTCTGTCACAGCAACAGAGACCATGAGCCCTCCCCTCAGATCCGATCTCCCCCATCTGGTAGTGACAAAACCCCTAATCTTCAGCTGGACCTATGACCTTCTAGAGTAAAGACATTATTTCCTAACCTCCCTTGCAGATAGGTGTGAAAATGTTCTGGCCAATCAGATACGAACAAAGATGCCATATACAACAAAGATGTCATGTCCTGAGAGAAGGGCTGTATCCTATCCTTCCCTTCTTGTCCTTCCCACAGGCTGGAATAAAGACCAAATAGCGAGCCATCTTATACCATGGAAATAAAGGTGGCACCCAAAAGAAGGCAGAGCAATTGAACATAAGGAGTCTGAGTCCCTAATAGCAGGCAGCTTATGCATGAACTGTTATGAGAGAGAGAAATAAACAATCTTGTTTCCAGTATTGTTCTTTTAGGTTTCCATTCTAAGGAATTAAACATGTAGCCTAAATATCTAACTACCAATTGCCTCTGTGATCTTGGGTAGGTCCTGTTCCCACTCTAACTCTGTAGCATTTTTCATTAAATGAAGGCTCTAGCTCAGAAGATCCACACTATCCCTTGTACTCAGACATAAAGAGAAGATTCTGAGGACGACTGGAGGATCCTGAAGATGGACTCTTGAGAGTGGCCATCCTTCTACACCTGGAGTTAACCAGGAATGGCAACAGATATTCAGGAAGTCTCCAGAAAGTTCTAGTTAGTAAAATTAAAGGAGTATTTAGAACAGACCAGCCAAAGAGGTCGCCACTTCTTGGTAAGCCACAGTGTTAATGTTCTCTGTCAGTTTTTGAGGTTTCATATCATTTATTGTAAAGCACAAAACAGGCATTTTAAAAGTGAAAGTATACATTGAAAAAGTACATTTATATCACAAAGCATTGATCACGTAATAGTTACAAATACATTTGCCTGACAGGGTGGCTAGCCAAATTTGGTGTGGACCCCATCATCAAGTACAAGGGCACATGCATGGGTTAGAAGGTCTCTGTGGCCTCCCTGAGCCTCCATCTGTCTCCCACGTGAAATGAGGATAATGCCTTTTTCAAAGGTTGATAGAGGATTAGAGATCACCATGCAAAGCACCTGACACCTGTCCACTGCTCAATAATTGGAAGAATTGTGATTGCCTTTGTTGCCCATTACTGGGTCAGTAAGCAAGTAAGTGGCTTCGGTCGGTACAGAACAATGTATCTAGGGGTTCGAGAATGCAGAGAGGCTAGAGTAAGCCCTCTCTTGGCTGTAAGGTGGGAGGCAGGGGAGTAGCTACCAAAACTACTGAAGGGATCCTCTCACTGACAATGTGAGTCACTGGCAATGTGGTGGCAGTGGAAGGGTGGTATAAAGAAGTGGTCATTCATTGGCTGGAAAAATTAGAGATAAGAAAAACATCTGGACAGGAGGGAAGTGTACACAGTCATCCCGAGGAGCTGCAGCAGCTGGACTCTGGAATGAAGGCTAGAGAACAGGAGTAAGTCCAAGTGGCTGCTGTGGATGATAATCCTCTGGAGTCCCAACTCCAGCCAACATCTGTGGCAGCGAGGGGCCAAGGTGCAAATATACTTAGATGAAATGGAAGAAATTACACCAGAATAAAATCAGTTAAGAACAAATTCCAATTTAAAAAGATAGAAGGGACTTAAAAGCTGAGTTGGAGGAAAGGATGGGCCCTGGCTGTGTCATCACAGGGATGAAGCTTACTCTATAAGTGGGGAGGCCAGACTTTCCGGAGAAGCCAAGGATAGTGAACATTGCCAATCTTCATGAGGCTCTAGGGGGCTCCCCATTGAGGGGTATGCAGTTGCTAGGGGCTCAGGAAAAGCTTATGGAGGAAAACTTGCTGAGATTTCTCAAATACTGATCCTAGAATGCCACTCTCAGCCCTGATAGGTCATGAGGGAAGGATGAGATAAACAAGGCATCTTCAGCAGCTAGGGCACTGTGGGCAAGAAACTAAACATCTTCAGAGCCCAGGGAATGGTGTTACTCTTCTCGTTGATGATTGGGCCATAAAGCTCATCTACACCCATAGCCTGTTTCAACCTTGAGATTCCATAACTTTGGTTTTTGATAATCAGGGACATCCTGGTTGGAAGCAGAGGGCAAAGAGGGAAAGGCGCTCCATTTAGAAGAACTGGAAGATCAGAAGATATCTGATAAGAATGGGACTAACATTTATTGTTCAGTCTACATACTTTATTCTTACGTTATCCAGTTCTACAAGATAAAATTACTACCATTCCCATTTCTCGGAAGGGGAAACTGAGGCAACCAGAAGTCCAGTATTTGGCCCATGGTCACACAGCTCAAGAAAGGCAGAGTTCAAGCTTAGATCCATCTGACTCCAAAGCCTGTACTCAATCACTACATAGCCCCACTGGGAATTCAAGTGCCCCCATAATCCAACCAGTTTCATCTCATACCACATCTTCCTGTACTCCCTGAACAAACCCTGCACTTTCCTGCATGAAAACCTTTGCTTTTGTCATTTCCTTCACCTAGAAGTTCTTTTCCCTCTTCTCTAAATACTTGAATCTTGCCAACCTTTAAGACCAGTTCAATTACCATGTCTTCCAGGACTCAGTACTAAGCCATTCAGGCAGAATGAAACATTCCAATGAACAATATGGCATACAGATACAAAGATCGGCCTTGACTTCAGGAAAACCAAATTCAAATCCAGCCTTTGGCACCTTCTATGTATGTGACTGACTTTTAGCAAGTTATCGTCTTTCTAGGTCTTGATATTTTCTTCTGTACAGTGGTGATAATAACAGATTAAGTCCATTTCTTTAAGCCTTGGGTTCTTAAATAAATAGACTATGGATAACAGTTCCCACCCCTCATGGTAAGTGTGAGAGTTAAATGTCTACACAGCATCAGGCCCAGCGACTTAATACATCGGCCCTTAGTAAACAGCTCCCATTCCTCCTTTTACTTTGCCCTTATTTCATTCTACCTTGTCATATACCTGCTTCCCCCTCCAGGTTGGGATCTCATGAAGGGGAAGGGCCTTATTCATTTTTGCAGGCTCCGAATTCTTCTCACAAAGGCCTACGTAGACTTTAAGTAGTTGACAAATAAGCACATTCAGACCTCAGTAACCCAGAGAGAACAAATAGATCAAAACAGGATATAATCCCATGTGTCTGCAATGGGCCTTCAGTGTAAACTGCCCCTGTTCTCACTTGAGTCTCTCCATCTAAGAGTAAAGAACTTTATGTTTAACCCAATTCAGCAGCCATTTTTTGAGCCCACTGTGGGCCAGAGCCTGTACTGGTTTTGGAGAGCATACAGACAACTGAGCCAGTCTCCTGCCTACTGGGGCATACATGCTGGCCCTAGACACAGACAGTGATGGACCACACAGTGGACAGAAGCAGTAGGACGTGAAGGTATGATTACAGAGGTCCTCCTGGAGCTAGGCTTTGAAGGGGAACAGGCTGTCCGTACTGCTCCAAAGAGTCTTGATCTAGAATATACTCTGAATAAATTCCTAAGAGCAAGAAGGGTGAGGACATGGAGCACATAGGGTGCTTCAGCCTGGGAACATCACCTCCAGGAGAAGAAACAAGCTCTTCATGGTGGCAGAGAAGATGGATTCGAGGTGACAAAATACTTAAATAGCAACCACGGTCATTAAGATGGTTGAGCCCAATTCAAATCCTTGACCAAAGGATATCTAAAAATCACTGGATTGAGGGGTCTACTGTTTAAGCCTATTTCATGGTGAATTAAGATTAGCTGAGGAGTAAATGCTATGGATTTTTACATAGCTCTACTATAAAGACCACAAAAATGAAAACAAATCTCCAAAGAAGCCCAAGCAACATATTCAATGTAGTGCTCAGCCAAGCATACACTGGCATTAGGAACTATTACTTACTGCCTGGAAAACACACTTGGTACCTTGGCTAATAATGATTTAAATCCCATCCATCTCTCTTGGACTAGAAGGTTGGTGCTGCTATGGTGACCAAGGGCACCATTAAAGCACACCGTTAAATCCAGGGCAGGGATTTACCCATGAGGGGAAGTTGTCAGGTGAGAAATACCATACCATGTTATCTCACTCTAGTCTTCAACACACTTGTGATGGAGGTGTGGAGAGGAGAGAGCCGATGTTCAGGGACTATGTCTGCAGCAGAGGACATAGTCCTAGAAAGAGCAAGGAGCTGCCTGGATCCTGCAAGCATCACCTGGTATCTAAGACAGACTGCCTCCCATCCATTCAAGTCAATGACATAGAGCTCTCATAAGCCCTTCCTCAGATGTTCTGAGCGACATGGATCCTTCCTAGGCCACTCATACAATACATTCCTTCCAAGACAGCTTTATTTCTTGAAAGAAAAATCTATGCTTGCCTCCTATTCTTGCTTCAGTTGATGGTGATCTACCTTCTTCCTCCCGCTTCTTCACTTGGCAGCCATCTCAGAGGACACCAGGGCCCCTCTCTGAACTTAAACCTAACAGCTTCTTAGCACTTGTCTTTCTCCAGTTTCCAGCTTTAAAGATTTCCTTCGTTAGACGCTTCTGGTTTTCTGCCTCCTTTCCTCATGATTGTATTAGTCCCTTTCGTAGGTTCTTTTTTTTTTTGCTCTTTCCATCAATTAATCAACAAACCAATCAGCCAACTTTGATTAGCATCTGTTATGTGCCAGATACTGTGTTAGGCACAGAGGACACAAAGACAGATCGGGCGCAAGCCCTGCTCTCCGGCTCTGGCAGTGGTGGCTTACTCTCTGCAGATTTCTAATCTGTTTCCCAGAAGTCTGGCTTCACCCAAAGTCCATTTTCTCTCTATCCATTCTCCTAGCTTCTCTTACATATTCTTGTGGTTTTAGGAGCTGTCAATGTGCTGATGATCTTTAATTTCTTCCATAAGCCCAGTGGTAACTTTTAAGACCTATATTTTCAACTCCCTTATGTGTATGTCCACCTGGATTTTCTACCAAGACCTATAATTCCACATGCTCAAAACCATTACTTTTCCCCCCAAATCTACATTCTTTCCATGTCCCCTTCTTAGATAATGGTGTCACCCAAACTACAACTCTGCGGTGCCATCTTTGATCTCAGATTCTCCTTCTCACCCCCTCTTTATGAATAAATCCTTCGAAAAGGAGAAATGCACAATTGGGCTCCACTGCCCTGTAGCCCCTTGGTTGCAGCAAAGCTGGTCTCACCAGGCATGGCCAGTTTCAATGAGCTCTCCCTTTCCTCTCCTCCAGGCCTCACTGTCCTGGCTTTTCTCCACTTCCCAGAGAACCCAGTTTCCTTTTCAGGTTCCTCCTCTTCTTGGCTCCCCAAGTCCCATCTTTACCCCTCTGCCCTTCTCTTGAATTCTTTCCCTGGGTCCCACCTGTTCCCAGAGCTTTAATTCCATTGGTTCCATGATAATGCTTTTAGAACTGTTCACCTTGTTACCTCTGAAATCAGGATGTTCCCCGCCGCCCGGTGGTAGTTACAATGTAGTTACCGCTCCTTGTGTGTAAGGGACCTAGGCCATAGCTGTTCCTATTATCATCACTTAAGCTGAGTTATGAGCTTTGTTGATTAAAATATTTTAAGTTAATTTAAATCAATTGCTATTGGATGTTCAGATTGTTGTTTTAAAAGATTACACTACGTTACTGCACAAAGGCACCGAAACAGACAGAGGGGGTAAAAATTGACACTGTACAGCAAATACACATCATTGGAGAAGTAATCCTGATGCCATATTTTCTTGCAAAGAAACAACAAAGTACTTCATGGATTTAAGAAAGAAAGATACCCAGAAGTAGACGAAGCTGCATTACATTATTACTGCAGTACATGTGAATTGATTGCTATTATAAATGAGCAGAAGAATTTGCAAGTGCCTTTGAAAGAGATAAAGAAACTTACAAGTGAAAAGAGTCTGGTGTAGTTTCTTCATGTGTCACACAAGGAATAATGTTGAGGCAATGTAGAGCAGATTAACTAGAAGTATTTTTGCTTCTAGTAAATGTTCTTATTTGGAAGAATTATGTACTTTCATAGGTGTAACTTAGATCAGATGAAATATGGCATATCAGAAGTTTCTCATCTTTTGGGGGACACAGACCCCTTTGAAAATCAGACAGACAAGAACCCTCATCATAGAAAAGAGCACATATCTACATGATTCTGCAATTTTTATACAATTCTAAAGGGCTCAGGGTCTCCTTGAAACATCTGTGAGCCCCAGGTAAAGAAATCCTAATATACATGCTCAAGACTCTACTCCACATCCATCTCTCCTGAGCTCTAGACATCCCCATCTGTCAACCAAACATCTCCATCTGCAGTCTCACAGGCATCACTAATGTAGAGATGTATCTCTCCATCAACTCCAGCCAAACCTCTTCCTTCTATCTTGTCCTGTCTCACCCAGCAGCACCACCAACCACTCGTGCCAAGACCTTGATTTCATCTTCGACTTCTCTCCTTCACCCTCTACATTTAGTCATGAGGCTGATTCATACTTGCTTATTTCTCAAACCCATCCTCTTCTCCCATCTTTATTGCCACCATCTCCTACTAAACTACCACCACACGGAATCCAGCCTTGGCCCCTGGGTACTCGTTCCCCACACCACACAATCACAGTGACCTTTCTGTAAAGAAAGCCTAGTTATATCACCCTGCTGCTTTAAGGCATTTGGTGACTCTCCATTGCTTTCAACTTATTACTAGACTTGCCTATAAGCCCTTCATAAGTTGGTTCCTGGACACCAATCCAAGCTGTCTCTCTTGATTTCCTCTCAGGGATTGCCTGCTCTCGCCACACTGAACTTCTTTCTATGCCTTTCCTGAGCCGCATGATCTCTCTCAACCTCTCTCTTTCTGAACCACTCCACGTGTTGCACAGGAACCACATCTTAGATATTTGCCTCTGTGTCTCCAGGACTCATCAGGGTACCTGGAACCCAGGAGGTGTTTAACACGAATGATGAATTAATATTAAGGCATATGGTGCAGCATTAATGACTAAGGGCTAGAAAACTTTTTAAGCCTGTAATGCATGGGACAATCTCTGCAAAACAGACTGCCCTGTTTCTCATGATTTCCAAATTTCCCACCAGACATTAGTGCACGCCTGTGTATATGTGTCAAGGAACTGATTATAATTATGAAGCCTAGAATATAACTCCGTTTTACATATAACCTCAAAATATATTTTACCTCATCTTAATGGAAACTGAATTTTCCAGAAATGCAATTACCATGTAAGCTGAGAGAAGGCTGCACTCTCTCCTATTCAGTAGTTTACCAAACATGGTTTATTGTTTCAGAAAATTATGTCACTAACAGCGATGCCACCTGTGGAATCTGGGTGGCCAATGCAACACCTTTCTATCAGTCCACATTTGCAGCCGCTGCATTCATGGTGATCCTATAACAATCTATGTGGTTAGCTCTACTTCAAGATGTAAACCATAGACAAAAAGTACTGACAGTACTGAAAGGAACCTTGGCTCTCTTATCTTACCTCTAAATGATTGATTCCAGGTTGGAGCCAGCGCCTGACTACCCCACGACATTTACAAATTGAAACGAATGTTGTTTTATTGTAAGTTGCTTCCTTTTGCTTTCCTTTAAAATATTGCTGGGGTATTATAGCAATTTTCTCAAGCATATCTATGCAGGTAGATTATTTACGAATCATTTCAGGGTGGTAAATGCAATGCTCAAATCCTCATCATAAACAAAGGGCGTTTGGTCTGTGAGTTACTTAAGCAGCCCTGGGGCTTGTGGAGGTCCCAGTGCCAGGGCTGGCATGGAGTGAGTCCCTGTGTTCTGGTGTTGATATTTTTATGGTCCGTATTCTGGGTCCACCCTAATTGTGACACAATACACTTGTGATTCAGCATAAAGATTGTGTCTGGCTTCTGCAGTGAATGATCGTCTGCTCCATGTTCTCACTGAGGGTTCTACTTCACTACACATGGGTAGTTGTCAAACAGGAAGGAAGACAGCTGTGCTACAGTAAAGAACAGTGTGAGGCCTGTCAGTGCTCCCCTCACTTTCCCAAAATACATCCCTGATCAAGAACCCTCACTGGCTCCCCACTGTCCATGGGACCTCACTCTGGCACTTGTGCTCCCTCTACCCTGAAATCTGGGTACTATCTTTTGCTTCTCAACCTCCACAGCCACCCTTAACTCTCTTTCCTTACCCCTCCCCCACTGGAAGGCCCAGTTCAGCCCCTCCACTTGGCTGAACTTCAAAGCAAGGTTCACATCCCACCTCTTCCAGGAGGCCTTTCCAGAGCACTCTGGGCCACAGTAACTTCCTTATCCAAACTCCATAACAGCACTGACTATGCCATTATTTGACAGTTAATCTATACTACAAAATCATGTTAATTATCTTCAGGTGAGTGAATCTAATCTTCCTGCCCCAATAGACTGAGAACTTTTTTAAGTGGAAGAATGGGTTTATAAAAATGGC
This sequence comes from Pteropus medius, assembly GCF_902729225.1. Lineage (NCBI taxonomy): Eukaryota > Metazoa > Chordata > Mammalia > Chiroptera > Pteropodidae > Pteropus > Pteropus medius. The sequence goes on along the minus strand of NW_024349800.1, from coordinate 3,499,962 downwards.
AAGCATACAGGTATTTACATGGATCACCTCACTTAAGCCCACTAGCACCCAGTGAGATGGGTGCTCGTATTGTCTCCGATAAAGGTTGAGGAAATAGCTTGGTCCATGCCCAAGGTCATGCTGGAGGCAGAGCTGAGATTCAAACTCATGTCCATATCAAACCCAGCTTGCTTTCTTCTACCCATCCACTTCCATGTTGCCTACCCATGGTACTGGGCACACAGTAAGCACTCAGACTGGTGGGTGAGTGAAAGTTCACCCAGGTGAGGAAGGGGGCCAACATTTATTGAGGGCTCTGCATGTAATAGTGGGAAAAACACTGGTTTGGGGATCCATCTTGACAGACCCAGATTCAAATCCTGACTACTCCACTAGCTGTGTGACCCTGTACACATCGCTTACCTCTCTGGGCTTCAGTATCTTCATTTATAAAGTGGGTTTACTAACACTCACCTGACAGTCCGTTGTGAAGGTTAAATTAAATAATGAAAACAGAGTACTGGGCTCTACATTGGGCACACAATAGGTGCTATATAAATGATGTTTCCTTAGCTCACAGGGGAAGACCTAAGCTTTGAACCTGGGTCAGTCTGACTCTATAGCTTCAGTCACCCTCTCCCATCACCCTGCACCTCCTGGACCTGCAATCAACCTCCATTTGCTGCTTGTCCTCAGAGAAGGGTCTCATACCTACTGCTTCATACAGGATCACAGACAATTTCTATTGACCTTGCCTAATTTTTCACTCTTTTCTCCGAAAACAGGTTTTCCTTCTTCTGTTTACTTAGCTATTGGGATGGGGTGGGGGAGAGAGCATGGTGGTGGTGGTGGGGAGGGCTTGGTTGTATGACTGCCAGGAACTACTTTGGAACTTTCACCCCAATCGATCAAATGGGTCCTAGCATGTGATAGGCATCACACACTTGTTGGCGGACTAAATTAACCAACAAGGAACCCATTCCTAGCATCTACCATGTGACTCACCCTAGGGACAAAGAAATGTATAAGAGTCCCTGATGTGCAATGATGCTCACTGAACATATATAAGGAGGAAGAAAGAAGGAAGAAAAAAGGAAGAGAGGAGGGAGAAGGAAAGGATGAAGCTAGCTTTTGGCCATTGTTCATGGCTCCTTTCCCCTGGAATCCTCTTTTCCCTCTGCCTTTGGGTAATTAATAACCACCGAAACCTCATGGCCAGCTTAGATGTCACCGCCTCCCTGGGGCCAAGTTTATCCCAGGCCCAGGGATGTTTTGTAACTGCCTGTTTACTTGTCTGCCTACACTCTAGCCTCTAACCTTGTTTAGAGTGGATATCTACAGTCCTGGACACGGTACACAGGACATGCTTAATAAATATTTGCCTCTCGGGGTAAGAAATCTTCCCAGGCCCACAAGCATGGCAGTAATGAGACAATGAGAGGCAAACTCAGGGCAGTTTGATGCTGTTTCCTCAAGAGTCATGGGGAGATAAGAGAAGGCTGAGAAGGATGAGAGTGGGAGGAGCCAGCGAAAGCTTCCTGGAAGAGAGAAGAAGCAGGGTGGGGGTAGGGGAAGGAACAGGAGACGAGGAAGCAAGAACTGGAAGAATGCCAATTGCTGCCAGTCACCTGCCAGTGAACATAGTAGAGGACCGGGGACAAGGGGGAGAGACAGAGAGGCGGGTCTTAAGGAACCATTGTTTGGGGTGAGTGAGGGAGACTTAAGTCTCCTCCATCCAATCCTAACATTTTCCAAATGCCAAGATGGGATTTGAGCTGGGCCTTCGACCATGAGCAAAATTTCTGGGGGAAAGGCATCCAGGCAGAAGGAGAGAGAGCAGGGGTGGGGGACCAGTCGTGCTGGGGGAGGCAGGTAGTAGACAAAAATTTTCTGTGCAGACTCTGGCAGGTTTCACACCTTTTAACCTTCCTAACAAAATGATGTCCCATAAAGAAGGAAACCATCTGAATAAAATATTTTCTTTAGCCCTTTCAATGACATTGAACAACCAAATATCTTAGGCATCCAACAGTCATAGAACAGTTTATGATGTCATGGGATATTTACTCAACGGGATTTAAAAATCATCTTTTGGTAAAATGGGTGGAAACACTATGTGATGAGCTGTTATATGAAAAAGGCCAAATACTGAATTCTACCACGTTGTGGCCAAACAAGGCACATACTATGGTTTCCTGTGTACAGGATCAGAGGGCAACACGGGGACAGTTTAGGAAGGCTTTTCTTTTGCTTCAAAATAGCTCTTGTTATAATATTGTCTGGGCAATTTCCAGAAACTGGTATAGGTGCTATGGGTGATAGAGAGTTACTGGAGAGTTCTGAGGGGGGAGTCACGCAATGAAAGCCACAGTTAAGGAAGCTGAGTGTAGCAGTGGTAGACAAGCGGCCTGGGCCTGGGCAGGGAGCACGGCAGGATGAACGGCTGTGCCATCATCCGAGTGTGAGGCGGGGTACACGTGGATGAAGGTGCTGGGAAGGCTCTGTAATGTTCAAGGCAGCTTGGCTACGGTCCTCATTCATTTGAACACAAATCCAGGTGTTGTCATGAGGGTGTTCTGTAGATGTGATTAAAGTCCATAATCAGTTGACTTTCAGCAAGGGAGATTATTCTGGATGATCTGAGTGGGTCTGATTGACTCAGTTGAAATGCCTTGCGAGCAGAACCGAGGTTTCCCTAATGAAGAACTTCTGCCTCTGGGCAGCTCTGTCCACTCCTGCTGGAGAGTTCCAGCCTGCCCTACAGATTTCAAACTTGTCCCGGTTGCCCCCACAATCATCACTTCCTCATACTGAATCTCTTTCTTAATGTATATCTCCTGCTGGTTGTGCTGCTCCAGGTGAATGCTGACTAACACAGGTGGCAACAGGGGTGGGGTGGAAGTGGGGATCCAGCTAGCACTCTAGAGGAAGACAGGGCCCCTTCCCCTCCCCACTCCCCCAGTCAATTCTGACTGCCCTGGAGTGACCTAAAACAGCCTCCATGCTGACAGCAAGCGGGTGCCTCTGTAATATGGCAGCCCCCTCCTTGGCCATCTGGGCCACATTCTGCCCTTTCTGCCCCAGCTCATGTCATCTCTCCCTGCTCCCCCAAATACCTATTTGGGCCTTTGCTCCTCACTGTTCCCATCATATCTGTCAGACCTGGCCCACACATCATATCACTCCTGCCCAGAGCATCCTTGACATGTTGACCCCTTGCCCTTCTCTCCCTCCGGGATGCTCTGGCTACCAGTCCCCCCACCTCCCCCATCTCAATCATACTCTCACTAGTGACACCAGCACAGCCTCCACCTGTCACTGCACTTGTCATGATAACCTTGACAGAAGGGGCAACTGAGACCCAGAGAGAGGAAGTGACGTAAACAACCAGAGAGGTCATGGTGTCCTGCACTAAATCACACAGCTAGCAACGCTGGCTCATGCCATTCTTCCTCACTGCTATCTCCGTCATCTTCGTCGCACAATTCTTAAGGGCAGGATACACAGCTAACAAGGCTTTTAACCTTCCCCGCTAGTGCCTAGCACAGTGCTAATATTCAGTAGACACAAATTAAATACCTCGCTTGTCTCTGGCTTAGTTTTCCAACAGCACTGCACTAGGTCTCATGTTAGCACAAAGCCACTTGGACTCTTCAGTGCCTGCCACAGGGGAGGGTGGGTTCCCGTGTCCCAGGGAGACCCAGGCACGTGGGTGGGGGGACTCCACACAGCGCCAGGTGCCCGAGGTGTTCAGTAAGAGTTAACAGCGCCTCCCTTCACTAGGGCCCCTCTCAGTGCCACTCCAGGCTTTCTCAGGAGGTGGCCAGCTCTGCAGAACCCCCCCTACCCAGCAACCACTCAGACTTTGGGGGGCCTTTGTGCTTTAATAAAGACGGTATTACTGAGTCGCAAAGCTTCCCTCCTTTCCAACCTTCCTCGCTGCCAGGGTTCCCGCTAAAGGTGAAGCACTGCCATTCAAGGCCAAAGAAAGAGCTGAATCAAGATGCTAAACTCTTTTGACTTAATGTGACAATCTACGGCTCTCCCTGAACCACAGTTGTGTGAGAAGTGCGCCCAACTCAGCACAAAGGCCCCCGAGCGGTTGCAGTTTGGGGTGTCCTCGGGTTCTGGGGATCTCTCCCCAGCCGCCTGAGCTCTCTGCATGCATCTCATGAACGCTCTAGTTTCCTCTCTGAATGCAGACATCAGCCGGCTGGGAGAGCCCCGCCACCAACGCCGTTCCCTGCTTGCTTCAGGCTGCAACAAAGGCCACTTGAGGGCCGAGAGACAGCACTGCCCAGTTCCTTTCCTGGGCCTGTTCTCTTCCCTTTCACACATCTTTCCCTTTTATTCCTCCTGCCCCCTTTACTCCTGCTTTATGCCTCATTGAATCCATTAGCCACTTTATAGGGTGCTCCTGAAGAATAAATTTTCTGTGTGGGGCTCCTGATGGTTTCCTGCTGGCAGCTCCAACACGCCTTGGTGGCAGTGGGAGAGTGAGAAAAAGGCACACTCGTGAGGGTGGAGCATCCAATGGCCCCTCCAGGCTGCATCTCCATCTGGCAGCTCTAGGGCAGGCTGGCTGGAACAGGCTCCCTCACCTGCCAGGGGGCCCCACCCTCTCCCTCCCTGACCCCCATGATCTTACAGAAAGTAGCTTAAGCCCTGTAAACCTTTGTCTTCTCATCTATGAAATGGGGATAATAATCGTACCCTTCACATAGGGTTCTTATGAAGACTCAATGGGTTAATGTAGTAAGGGCTTTAGAACAGGGCCTGGGTCAAACTAAGCGCCACTCAAGCGTTTGCTTTACTATTATCGTCATGTAGATGACATGGCTATTTAAGAGCCTTTGTGCCACCTCCAATTCCTCTACTTCTGATGAAGGAAGGAAGGGAAAGAAAAAAATGAATTCAAGGCCATTTGCAGCTGTTTCTGTGTGAGTGCATCTGTGAGTGTGAGTGTGTGTGAGTGTGTGTGTGTGTGTGTGTGTGTTCTCTTTTTTTCCTGCCTTGGTGCCCTAGTGCTCTGAAAGGAATAAAAACAGAGCTCTAACACGGTGAAAAGGCAGGGTTCCTCTTAAAACACAGCTAATCCTGCAGCTTCCTTTAAAGTGGCAACAGGAGGAGGCGGGGAAGGGACCAGAATTGTTTTCATAGCACCCTCCCCTTCCAACCACTGCTCCTGGAGACCAGGAAACTAGGGGGAAAAAATCCATAAATCAACCACTGAGAGGACAGAAGAAGGAACCAAGCAGGGAGAGAGCAAAGCAGAGGAGCCAGCTGGGGAGGGACTGGGGGCAATGTGAGGGGACACTTTGACTATCTGATAGGCAGAGATGGCTGCCTGCAGAAGGCAGAGTATCCAGGCCACAGGCTGACAGAGCCACCCCACTTCAAAAGTCAAAGGATAGCGAGGCCTCTCGGGCAGCAGCAGGTCCTGCAGAACAAGGATGCCACACCAAAAGGTATCTCTCATCTGACTACTTCTCTCTGTTCCACTTCCACCTCTGCCCCGCTCACCCACTAACAGAGATCCGACAGCCTCCCTGTCCCCAACCCATCCATTCATAACAAGCAACCAGAGCCAACTTTTAAGGACGAAAATCAGATCGTGCTACTCCTGCTTTTCACTGGTTCTCCACTGCATTTAGAATAAAGTCCCTGACCTTTCACCGTAGCCTGCATGGTCTGACCCCTGCTGATTTCTCCTGCCTAATCACATGCCACCATCAGGTCCATCTGAGCCCCAATGTGCTTTCCCTCTCAAATTCACCAGGTCCTTCTCACTTGAGAATTTCATATGTGCTGCTCACCCAGGCGCCTCAGGAAACCCTACTCTGACCCCTCTAAGGAATTCCCCTACCCTCATTCTTCTTTCTCAAAGCCTTCCTTCTCCCATCCACAGCATTTCTATGCCTTGTTACTTCCCCACTAGGCCATAACTCCACAGTCTGGTTTACTCATCACTGAAAAGAGCCCCCCAGCCTGGTGCCTGACACATAGTAGGTACACAATAAACACTGGATGAATGAAAGAATTAATGAGTGAATGAGCAACATCCATAGAAAGTGAGCTTTTGGATACAAGAAATAGTATTTAGAGGCTGAAAAGGCTTAGGTGAGATTTTAAGAATCCTTCAGAAAAGCTCTCCCTTGCAAACCATCACTGTAGCTTTTCAGTGTTTGAGATAGTACATGCTTTGGGTGACAGCAGTTTATATGTTAGTTTCTTGTTAAATGGCAAATAGTCTACATGAATTAGTTTAATATACTTAACTAGAAATGCACAAACTTTTTCTGTGAAGGATCAAACATTTTGTAGTCATATTGTTTAATTTTTTATTGTTGAGTTTTAAGAGTTCTTTGTGTATTTTGAATAGTCCATTATCAGATGTGTCTTTTGCAAATATTTTCTCCCTAGGAGCAGGGAACATGCTCATTGAATTGGGTTAAAGTTGGGGTTATAGTTTTTACCTTGAAGATAGGAGGGGGTTGGGAACTGTTTCTCAAATTAATAAAAGTTCAGAAATTTCTGCTGAGGTCTGAGTATGGGAAGTGGGTTGGAACTCAGTCATGACCTGGACAATAGTGGGAAGATAGGGTTCTCCTTCCTTGAATAGCTTCATGAAAGTGGCTCTGGCCAGGGACCAGCAGGCAAGAGCCAGGGCGACCTCTGCCCACTTGGGAACACTCAGATGACCCCGTCTTTACCTTTAGCTGATTTTGTACAGAACCCAAAAACCCTTTGGATGCCGGGCCCATGTCCAAGGTGAGGTGAGAAATAATCAGTGACAAAAACATCAGACCCTCTCCTGATGAGACCACATGCCAATCCTGGGACCCCTGGTCTTCTAAAACTGTCAGATTTTTCCAATAGAACATCATCTGTTATAAATAGCTATGGAACTGGGCCACCAGGCCCTAGTTCCTGACCTGACACTTGACATTTACTCGCTTTGTAACCTCAAACAAGTCCCTTTCCCTCTCTGAGCCTGTTTCTTCATTCATAAGGGTGGAGGGTGGTCCAGATGATCTCTATGGAATCTCTCAGTGCCAGCAAACCACATCTCACTCTGAATGCTAACCCTGGTTTTGGGCATGGAACATGGAAAGAGCCCTTGAACCAGCCTTCAGGAAAATGTTGAATTGGCTCATCTGATTTCAGCGTTTCCCTTAAAAGCACATTTAGATCCAGCTGCAACCAACAACCATTGAGTACCTACTCTATGCTAAGCTATCTCATTAACTGCCTCTTCAGAACCAGCCCATAAGAAAATTGTCATTGTCTTCATGTCATAGATGACAGTCACAAGACTATATTTAACCAGAGCACGGGCTATGTGGTCACCAAGGTCTGGGGTTAATCCTGGCTCTCCACTTCCTACCTGTGGGTCCTTGTGCAAGTTGCATGGTCCCTCTAAGCCTCAGTTTCTCATCTGTTAAATGTAGATAATGCTAGCCCCCCTCTCATGGGGCTGTTTCAAGTTCTGACTAGAATGGGCATGTGAAGTACTCAGTCACTATTACCTATTACTCCTTATAAGTATTATTACTACTGCTATCATTACCGTTTCTACTAGAGATGAGAAAAAGTAGGCTCAGAGAGGGTGCATGGAAGGACATCACTCAAAACACCATAATGTTCTAAATTTTAATCAAGTCCACGGACAGGCAAGGTGGGTATTGAAATACAAAGTTACCATGTAACTATGGCCAGGCTACTCAGGGTCTTCACCTATGAAAAAGCAGCAATATCTCTCCATTTTGTGAGATTCTATGTGCTAATGTAGATGAAAAGCCACTGGCAGAGTGTGGAGAAAGCAGAAGCCTGTGGAAGAATGGTCCCTCCCTTCCCATATGCCTTTTCTGAAATCTCCAAGAATGTAGCCTGCTGGTCCTTCCTTGAAACCCTTTTCCTGCATTAGAATTCTCTGAAAAAAAAAAAATCTCTAACATACAGGTTCAGTGGCCCAGCCAATGGCAAATGGTCCCAATGTGGGACCGAGCTTTCTCTTGAGGGTTGAGAGGAACCAAATTTTACCATGGCCCATGTCTTGGGCCTGAGAGCTCAAGTCCACAAATGCACATGGACAACCCACACACATGCATGCACCAAAACCTCAACCGAGCAGCCTTGCCTACAGCCACACACACCAACACCCAGCCAAGCCCCATTGGCCTCCGCAGCAACTCCCGAGGATGCAGTAATCACCGAAGAATCTATATTAATATCAACCTTGACACCTCTTCCCTTCTCTTTATGGTTCATAGTGTACTTTCACTGTTAGCTGGGTAAAGTAGAGGTTGCATTTTATTCATCTTTAGATACCCACTGAATAATGCTAGATACAGAGTAGATATTCAGAAACTATTTCTTAAATAAATACATTTTATCTTTATAACAAGATTTTCAAAAGTCACCATTATTCAGCACCTACTACTAGTTACACATCCTGATAAGCACTGAACATGCGTCCTTGCATTTCCTCCTCACCACCATTCCATGAGGCAAGCTCAGTGATCAATCCCTGTTTTGCAGTAGAGGAAATAAGGCTTGGAGAAGTTAAGCCATGTGCCCAAGGTCATGGCTAGTAAGTAACAGACTTTAGATGTGAATCTTGATTCCAGACTCTAGTCCTTAACCTCTCCAGTCATTTTCCTCTTATTTAGCCAGAAGAGGCAGCAAGGAGGGGACAGGAGCAATGTGTATGCGGTCTGAAGAAGTAGATGAAGAATGAAATGATTTTTATATTTGGAAAACCAGAAAAATCCTATTGTCTTTATGATACAAACTAGAGAAAACAAAGATCAGCATAATTATCTTGGCTGAAGAGACATTTATGATCTCTCAGGGATGTTTATGATCACTTTCTAGTACATCCTCATCTTTCTTGTAACCCACAGCATGGGTCTTGTTAATATCTCCTCTGTGCTCTCCTAACTTCCCTCCTTTAGGTACCCCCCGCCCCCACTTCAACATTCTAGCAGTTTCTTCTTGATCCCACCTACCACTGTGGGAGCTGAGGGGACTATATTTTGTAAAAGGGCCTAGAGTTGTTAAGTTCTTGTTTTCTTGGAGGTTTTGTTTCCAGCCCCTGCCCCAGACAGTAGCTTACAAGAAAGTTTGTGAGCAACTGCCCACCAGAAGCAGGTAGGCAAGGAGTGATATAATCAGGGTGACCCATATATGAGAAAAATTTCATTTTCCTCTTTTCCACAAGAAAAACTGAGTGGCATAAATGAGAAAACTAATGGCATTGACACTCAGCCACAGGATCAGGGACCACAGAGAATAGTGGGAACTGTGATCAACCAAGCACCCTTAGAAAAGAGAGGCTGCTGCTGAGCTCGGCCACATTCTGCCATGTAGGTATGCAAGTCCAGTGTTGACAACTCTTTCACCTTTCTACAGGATGCCAGAATCCTGTTTCTTCTTTCCATGTGAAATTTCCTAATTTCTAAATGTTGCCAACTAATTCTTTCTCTTTTCTTTAAAAATAAAACACACAAGTGGGTTGGACGTGGCCATGAGCTACACGTTTATAATCTCTGTTGAATCTGTGGCACAGATAGCTGTGCCTACCAGATGTCGCTGTGCTCTCCTACATTTCCCAGCCTCCCTTGCAGTTAGGCGAGGCCATGCCATGCAGCCATGAGTGGAGGAGCCACAGTAACTCCCATTTCTCTTCCCCGACATGACACTAACCCTGGAGGTCATGTAGTGCAGATGGCACAGCAAGGCAACAAGATGGAAGTGTTGTCCCTTCCCTCTACAGACTCCAGGCAAGTGACATCTTCGGGTCTGTCAGTAGAGGCAGCCAGTGTTACCTGCACTAGCAACCACCTAGAATGCATGTCTAAATTACAAAACCTACATGGTAGTAGTTTAACACTTCCTGGTTTTTAAAGCACTTTATTTCTCCTTTCTTTGTGTGACTCTCAACTCAGTAAGAAGACAAAATAAAACTTTGTTATTTCACAGATGAGCAAACTAAGGCTCAGAAGGTGGAAGTCACCCTGACCTGTGCAGCAAATAAGTGGTGGACTGGAATTCTAGCTCTGGGCCCCTGAGTGGACTCCCTGTCCAGTGCTCCTCCTAACTCTCAACTTAAGAGTTAGCCTTTGTAACATAAACACTCTGGCACTCTGAGTCACCTGTGAGCTTGTCCAAGGACAACTCGTGCTCTCTCCTGTGCATGGCTGGTTGCTTGAAGATGCTCCCCTTACCTTTCCTGTGGACTTGGTCCCCTTCCAGATACAGAAGTAGCAGATGGTCCAGGCTGCCAGGAGACACAAAGCCAGCTCCCAGCGGAGGTTCCCGATATGCTCAATCCCATCTGAGATGGCCAGGACCCGGCGCCTACAGAAGGGAGAGCCAAGAGTCATGGGGGCTGGAGATAGCCCACCTCAACCGAATCTTGAGCAAAGCTAGTGCTGCAGAGGTGTGGGGACCCCCCGCTCACTCATTCACCCACCCTTCCCCCATCCATTCAGCATCTTCTCTGAGCCAAACCCAGGGCTGGGCATAGGGGCCTCAGAAAGGAATAAGAACCAGCCCCCCGCCTTCATGGAGTCACTCCATGGGGAAAAATAGGGCCCTAGTCAGCATATGGTTTATGGTGTTGTGTGGTAAGGGCTATGATAAAAGAAGCACAAGGCCTTTGGGAAGACCAAGAAGCCCCTAACCTTGGGAGAGGTCCTGGGAGACTGAAAGATTGTCCATAAACACTCCAGGTACCTCCCTTAGGCCTGCTGAACTCAAGGGTAGCCACTGGACTTGCTTTGGCCAGTGGCACCTTTGTCACTTCAGACAGAAGCTTTCAGAGCCAGGTGGTGTGGTACGCCTCGTCCCCTATTCCCTACCACTGCTGGTACAGAGGCGGGTGTCAAGATGGCACCTCTAGAATTCTGAGATCCTGGGTGACTACATAAGCCATCCTGCCACCCTGTGTCAGAGATGGAGAGCAGGAAATAAACTTTGTTGCTTCAAGCTACTGAGATCTTTGTGGGTGTTTGTTACTGCAGCACAAACCAACCTATCCTAACTACTACAGCGGGCCATGAAAAGCTTCCTGGAAGAAGTGATATTTAAGCCAAGGTGTGAAAGATGATGGAATTGAGCCAGGAGAGGGAAGAATTAAGATTGTTTAAGATCTAGGGAATAGCATGAGCAAAGGCCAAAATACTTGTGGAAGGCTGGAGCACAGGTATCAGAATGGAAAGGCGGGAAAGGTAAACAGAAACATCATTGAGAGCCTAGAGTAGCATGCTAAGGGGTAGGGGTGTCACAGAGGGCCCTGGCCACAGGAAAGAGAGGACCTCTGGGTGCACTGAGCCAATGCCTCCAGCCACAGCCTTCCCTCAGAACCCATTAATTCTTCAGAGTTGACACAGGCCTGGCTCCCGGAGCCCATGCCTGGGGTTTGTGTTTCTTTAAAGTCAAACTTGCCACGCTCCATATTGTGCAGAACCATGGCACCAACACAAACCTTCTCCAAACTTGCTCCACAGACCCCATCCATGCTGCCAAACCACCCCCACCAGACCACGCCAGTCTCCTCAGCACTCTGGGAACATCCTTTGAGAAAGCAGCTCCCATCCCACCAAGCATGAAAGCCTCCCTCAGTGTCTGTCTCCCTGGGAATCTGCTTGGGGCCTGATTCTGCATTAATTACTCAATGACACCAATTAGCACTGGTCTGCAGGCTCCCTCCATCCCCAAGTCCCACAGGAGAAATCAGGGAGGCCCCCAAACAAAATCAGCCTGTGTGCAGCCACGGATTTACTCAAAAGGAAACCAGCTCTCTGACCTATCAGAGGGGAAATATGCACTTAAATATGCATTTATTGAGCATCTACTTTTGTCAGGCACTGTATTAAAAATACTGAGATACTTAGGATAAGAAGGTATGCATGGTATGGCTCTCGTATATGACTAAAATAAGTTGGACAAAAAAAGAAGTCCAAGTTATTTGAGAAAGAATGGAGACAGTCACATAGTTATAATAATCACTTTGCTTCTTATATCTTAACAGTCTCTGGCTTTAATTCGTTTTAAAACTACAGGCCTTATTAAATGAAACCCTAAAGAGTACCTATGATTATAACAGAGCACGGTCCTTGTGGGGATTTGTAAAAAAAAAAAACCCACACAAAAATTTCTGCGCCCCATCCCAGACCCACTGAGGTCCAAATCTTCGCAGAATGGCACCTGGGAAGCCGTATGTTGCCAAGTTTCTCCAAGGACTGCTCAAGCATGATAAGGGTTGAGCACCACAGAAGTAGTTTCCCAGCAATGAATGACCTATCAAGTCCACCTGAATAGTTTTCAACCTTCATTTTTTGGAGGGTTGGGGAGAGGACTTGTGAAAGGGGTCAGGGATCCTTTAAGTAGCTACCAAAGGGATGGACTTTCTCCCCAGAGAAACAAACACACTGATGCGCTCACCCACTCATAGCATTGTGCAGGAACTTTAGACCTCCTCGTCTCCAGATTAAGAGCCTTGAAGATGACACATAGCCACCATCTTACAAACTGTCCCCAAAGAGCCCCGAAAGCCCATCAGCTGGTGAATGAGAAGGGACAACCCAGAGCAGAAAAGAAAGTGGGCCACTGCAGGTGGAAATGACCTGGGTGTGCTGTGTCCCAGTCCATTCCAGCCTCTGAATTTTTCATTAAAGAAACACTTACACCAGGCCCCCAGCTAGGAGGGGTGCACGCACACATGCCTTCTTGCTGATGTAGTTGTTTTCTGAACTGGGAATCTGAAAGCTGGAAATGACACAGGCAGAGAGAGAAAGAAGGGGACAGACCAGCCAGGAGTGAGTTGGCTCAGGTTCCCTCTCTTCCATATTTTGGATGCCGCAAACTTTCGAGTCATGCAGCCTGCCTCAGCGCCCTCTCGCTTAATTGAACAATCTAATAACCAGAATGGGAAGCAGATTACTAAAAGCTACAGCAGGATGAATTGCTCTTTTGTTCTACCAGACACTATTTGAAAACATCTTCAAACTATTTTCTTTAGGTTTTGCTAGTGCTGACTCTAACTAGCCATGGACCTTGGGTTTCTAAAGAAAGGGGGCTCAAGGGCCAGGTTCTCGCCTACAGGGCTGTGGAGTTGTTTTGAAATCCACAAGGGCAGCCTTTGAGAGCATGGGGGCTGGGCACTCAGCTTGGACTTGGAGAAGGCACAGCTCTTCCTGGGAAAGAGCTTTCTTAATGACCCGCCCCCATAAAGCGCTGGGACAGAGGAAAGGTCTGAATAAGGAAGAGTTTGCTGCCAACACCCTGGCAAAAAGAGGACCCAGGACCAGACCTCCCAACACCGTTCAGGAGCGGGAAATGTTGAAGACCAGATGGGGCCCTTTGGAGGGATTCATTTACTTCGGTAATATTATGCACCTACTGTGAGCCAGGCACAAAAGCAGATTCTTCAAGAAGCATCTTTTTCGGGCCATAAGAGTAGAATATATCTGGAGAGTTCCACTCAGAGGCTGATATTTCAGAGCTTGAAGGTATAATTCCTGTGCTTCTCCAGCCCTTGGCACATACAGAGATAGGATGGGCTCAAATTCCAGCTCTGCTCCTTCCCAGCTATGTGACCTTGGGTAGGGAACATCACCTCTCTGAGTCTCAGCTTCCTCATTTGTAAAATGGGAGTGATGATACACTTCTTCTAGAGGTTTTCGATAATGAACTCGTCTAACCCTCTCGACAATCCTTGAGGTAGGCACAATTATCATCCTCATTTCAAGGATGGAATACCCGAGGTGCAGAAAGTTTAATAACTTGCCCAAAATCAGACCACAAGAAAATGACAGAGCTGGGAACTGAGCCCAGGGATCCTGGTTCCAGAGTCCACACTTTCAACAGCAATGCTAGCTCCTAGGTTCCCCCATAACACTAAAATCACTGCCTTCCTCTCTTCCTCATAAACTAGAGATGTGGTACGTGCACACTTTGAAGCTACCTTACACGTCTTTGTGTGGTAAATAAAAGTAGTGTACAGTATGTGTTCTTTGTGCATTTATCCATTTATACAAGTAATACTTATTAAAGTATCTTCAGTGTGCCAGGTAATGTGTTACACCCGGGAGTCCCTATAGAGCTCGTGGTCTAATGAGCAAGGCAAATGAGTAAAAAGAGAAAGATATGGAGGTCATAACAGAGAAAAGCAGTGGACCCTCACTGGGGATCTGGTTAATATCAGGATGTAGCAGTGGAGGTGGGTCCTGAAGGGCAGGAGGAGTTAGCAAAGAAGACAGGGGGAATTAGGGGGCAGAAGGCCACCAAGGGCAGGGGCTGGAATGAAGGCTCAATGAGGAGAGGGCAGGGCACAGCATGTCAGGTCAGTGCAGCAGAAACCAGGGTGAGAGGTGGGGTTGAGGACACAGCTGGAGTAGAAAGCAAGGACCTGACTGTGAACCTTGCTGAGGAGCTGGGGCTTCAACCTGAGGGTGATGAAAGCCTACAAGAACCTTGAACAAGTGCAACACCCCATCAGATGCATGCTTTAGAAAACAATCTGAGGGAAGAACAGACGGTAAGTGTGGAATGGAATAGGGTGCCCAGTGAAGAGAACTGTCTTAAATTGGACAACAAATGGGGGTGGTTTGGACTAAGGTAGGGGAATGGCCCTGGCTGGTGGGGGTGGTGGTTGGGAGCGGCAGAGGCATAAGCTGACCGCCTAGGGGTGGCAGGTAATGGGAAGAGGGAGGTCTAGGCTGACACCCAGGTTAGTACCTGGATGGATGGCAGGTCCACAGCTGAGAAGGAGTGAACTGTTCAGTGAGTTAGAGGAGGAGGTGAATAATCAATCTTTTAGACAAGATGATTTTGGGGTGCTTGTGGGACACCCAGATAGCTGCAATGGCCCTCAAGGCAATTGTGTCTCTGGATGCAAAGCTCCAAAAAGAGATGCAGGGTGGAGATTCAGACTTGAGCCCCTGGCCATCAGGATGTCCTGAGAGAACATGTGGCTGCCTGGGGAGAGCTGCAGAAAGGGAGGGAGCAGGCCTGCCGCAGAGCACCCAGAACCCCAACACCTACAGAGCAGAGAGAGGAAGGGAGGAGCCCTTAAAGGAGGTGAAGAAGGGTGAGCAGAAAGGCAGGGGAGTGACGGAAGAAGGTGGCATCCCCTAATGCAGAGGGCATGGAGGGCACTCCAGGAGGGGAAGCAGCCCATCTGCCAAGTGCTGCAGAGCAGCCTGGGGAAAGTGGCTGTGGGATTTTGGACCAGGAGGGGTGGGTGAGGCAAGGAGAGCTGCTGCCCTAGTGGAGCAGACTTCAAATGATGTAGGTGGGACATGGTAGGTGAGCCCCTCGTGAGGTGGGAAGTTTGGGAAGTTTGGTTTTGACAGAGACAGTGGTAGCTAAAGGAGCCACAGGGCACAAGAGCTGTTTTACTTACATTTGTTTTGTTTCCAGGTTGGCAGGACTAGGATAGTTAATGGGAAAGACCCAAGAGGGAGGGAAAAGTTTCAATTACTGGAGGGAATGGGGGACAAGAGAAGAGAGAAGGAGGTAGAAGTTCCTGAGATGGCGGCAGGGGAAGAATCCATAGGTGGAGGCATCATTTCTATAGGCACAGGAAGGAAAGAATTGGGAAAACCAAGAGGTGAGATTGAAGGCAAACTGTCCTTATTAAGAAACTCTTAGAGGAAGGATCAAGGAGCTGACAATGGGGGGGACTGTGGAAGGTGCCATCTGAGAGCCCTCCCATCTCGCTGCATTCATTTCTTATAGAGAAGGCCTTATTGCACTCATCTTACACGTGGAGAAACTGAAGCCCAGATAGGTAAAGCAACCTGTCCAGATAGGGGCTTGGAATCAGGTTTTTCTGATGCCCACGGCGCCCACTGTTTCACTAAAAACCGACCTCGGAGATAGGATGCATGCTGCTCAAGCCATCTCCTATGTCCCTCATGGTCTGAGGGAAGTGGCTAGAATCCAAATCCATTCCTCATGTATCATCCTCACTTGCCTGTCTCTGTCTCTCACACACAAAGGGGCTGAGTCTAGAGGGGAGGAAACAGGCTTACACCTGGACCTTCCAGAGCCAGGGGTGGTCTGACCAGAAGAAGCCAAGATGGAGCACCTCTTTCTCTGCAGCTACCACAGAGAGCCTGGGAGAGGCCATGTGGGGAAAGCTCCCAGTCTGGCCCGGGGAGCTTTCATCTTAATCTTCAGCACGGAGCTGGCAAACATATCACCTTTCTTTAACCTGCCATGGAGGAAAGTGCTGCCAGGGATGCAGAGACTGCCCTAAAAGCTGGCGCTGAGGAGCTGGGCTATAAATAGCCTTGCTTGGTCCTCCTTTCTAGTCTCCCAAAGCAACAAACAAACAAAAAGGAGACCATCACCAAAACAAATGTGCCTTCCTGCCCCTTCCAGAGTCTTTCTGCCTTCAGGGTTCTGCTCACTTCTCTGGGAAGAAAGAAGAGTAGGCCCCCAACTCACCTTGCCTATGGGGTCTGCTCCTGCAGTGCCCACAGTAGAAGCCCTAAACCTGGCTGGGGACTCAAGGCAAGGAAGGACCCTCCTTGGCAAGAAATTGAGACCTCTGCATCATTCATTCAGCAGATAGTTACAGGGTGCTAACTCCATGCTGAGTACGCTAAGGACTAGAGCTACAGTGATGGATAAAGCAGGTTTGTTCTGTCCTCAGGGAGCTTACTATCTAAGAGTATAAAGATGACAACAAGGATAGCCATAACTTGCATTTCCTTCATTTCCTTCATGCTTATTCCTGATGTGAGTGCAACTATTATTTTCACTTTCCAGATCAGAAAACTGTGACTTAGGGAAATAACATGACCAGGAGGGCAGAGGCAAAACCTGAGCCACATCTGTTGTACTTCAGAGGCAGAGCTTGGGCCCACTGCCCTGTCTTGGGGAAGGTGAACCGGGTACATGTTATTCAGGGACTATAACTAGGGACCTAAGTTGGCTTGAGGGGTCTGGAGCTACTGCTCCAATTACTTCTGTCGCGGCAGAAATCCTCTTCCTAGGCCACGCAGAAGTCCCTACCAGCCCTCAAACACACCCTGTACTTCTCTACTTTCCAAGATTCATTCCTGTTGTTCCCTCTGCCAGGAATGTCCTTCTTAGCTCTCCCAAGCTATCAAAACTCTACCTGTCCTTCAAACGCCAGCTCGAATAATGCAAAGCCTCACAAAGGTTTCCCGGATCCCTACCCAAACCCTTAAGACCAGTCCCTCCTTCCATCTGAAGGTTAACTGAGGATCCACTGGGCACCAAGCACTAGGTTGGGGGTCAGCAAACTTCTTCTGTAAAGGGCCAGAGAGTAAATATTTCAGGCTTTGCAAAGCCTATGGTCTCTGTCCCAACTATTCAACTTTATTCTTCCAGTGTGAAAGCCTCCACAGACAATTTGTAAATGAAGAATGTGGCTGTCTTCCAATAAATCTTTATTTACAAAAACAGGCAGCAGATGGGATTTGGCCAGTTGTCTCCTGATCCATGTCCTAGGCTAATGCTTCTCAAAGAAGACTAAGCCTTTAGGACACCCTGAGTTCCTAGGTCACACTGTGACCTCATTTGAGAAAATGCTGCACACTGTAACCTTCCTTAGAGAGTCTCAATGCTCATTAGAATATTAAAGTCTCTGAGAAGTCCTGCAATAAAGACACCTCTAAAATTTTCTGTAACCCAATGTTTCCCCATTAAATTTACTTAGAAGTATTTCCTATTAAAGTACAAATTAAAATCACAATGATATTGCTTTATACCCACTAGGATGGCTATAATAAAAAAGAGATAATAAAAAATGTCTTCAAGGATATGGAGAAATGGAATGCTCACATGCTGCTGGAAGGAATGTAAAACAGTTTAGCCACTTTGGAAAAAGGGTTTGGCAGTTTCTTAAAAAGTCAAACATAAGACAGCAATTTCACTCCCAGGTTATTCAGAAAAGTCAAAAACTAAAAACCACCCTAATGTCCATCACCTAATGGAAAGACAGACCAACAAAATGTGGTCTATCTATACAATGGAATATTATTTACCCACAAAAAGGAATGAAATAGTGATACATGCTATAACATGGGTGAATCTTGAAAACATTATGCTAAGTCAAAGAAGATAGTGACACAGGACCACATATGGCATGATTCTACTTATATGCAATGTCCAGGGAAGACCAACCCACAGAGACGGGAAGTAGATGAGTGATTGCCTAGAGGTAGGAGTGGAGATTAACTGTAAACATACATAAGAGATCTGATTATGATGATGGAAATATTCTAAGTCTGTACTGTGGTGATAATTTCACACCTGCCAGATTTACTCACAATCATTGACTTGCACTTCTAGAAGGGGAACAATTTATGGTATGTAAATTATACCTCAAAGTTATTAAAAAGTTGTTAAGCAAGAAATGTCCTTCACCACTTCTGTGCCTTTCCAAAGCAATACTTCCTAAAATGATGCAGAACACACACTTTGGAAGAGAGCACCAGGCACTCCTGTGCATGTTATGTTGTTCTGCTCCCATTGTTCTGAGGAAATTGAGGCTCCAAGTAATATGTACCTTGCCTTATCACAAACTGCTAAGTCACAGAATCTGGCCTTGCATCCCAGTCTCCTGACCCCAAGTTCAATGCCTATTCCAGCCCTTCATGGCTGGAGGGTGAGACCGGGAAGAAGGAGTCAGTGAGAGGAGGAGAATATGTCTAGAAGTGGGGACTGTTAGAGCTTTGGAACACAGAGAAATGTCCCTAAACTTGTGCCTAGAGAGATGTGAACAGAGTCCTGCAGGTCAGGAGACCAAGTGCAGAAGGGGCAGGCTGAGGAACAGGCTGCCATCGCTTTGGAGACTCCAGCACAGGTTCATAATGCAGCCCATTCTCATGTATGGAACGCCGATTCCACACAACAGAAACGGTCTCACGGCCCCATGGCTGGGGTCCCAGGGGATTCCTGACCCTTTCTCCCCCATTCCAGGATTCAGCACAGCCCAAAAGTGCTGCCCAAGCCTGCCTAGTTCCATGGGCTCTCAAGGTACAGCAGCTCTGCATTATGTGCCACCATAAACTCCAATATGGTCTGACCACCTTTGCCCTCCTTTGCCTTCCTGAGATGTTCTGTGTTATGGCTGGCGAAGAGTCACTGTCTACCACAGAGGGACAGCGAGAGGGGAAGGCATGTATGCCATCAGGAAAAACCCTAGGTGAGGTCCAGAGTGAGGAGTGGGGGCGTCTACTGTCAGCTCTGATGTATCCCACCAGGAGACCTCCATTCTTTGACTGTCTCCTCATCTACCAGCTATGGGGTGGGAGAGGGTAGATGGTCTGAGAATGAGAAAGATGCAGGAGCGAGAGGAGCTAACACTGACCTATTACTTCCCAACTATTACCATCACTGATTATACCTTGAAGGGTGGGAGAGGTACACCCATTTCACCCATAAGGAAACAGAGGCTCAGAATCACATGCAGGATCCCCACAAGTAAGTGGGACAATCAGGCCCCCCTAGCTCTGGTTGTCTTCCTCATCCTTAATATCTTCAGAGAGAATGTGGAACAGAGGTAGGTGAGAGTGTGAAAGTGTAAGAGTGTAAGACTGTGAGAGTATGAGAGTGTGTGTGTGTAAATCTGGAGTCTTATATACATTCTCATGATTTTATTAAAAATAATCTAGAATCGAGATAATGCACTAAAATTTGGAAACAGCCCTTTCTAAGTTATTCTGTGCCTGAGGCTGAATTCAAGTCACTCATTAAACTCCTCCTGCTACCAGCTGCAGGACCATCTGCTATACACCGAGAGGCCAGTATCATTTTATACATGTCATCCCAGCAGATCGGAGTCTGCAGGTCTCAACTCAACACCTGGCTCAGCTGGAAAACATAGTATTCTTTTAAAAGCAAGGTTCAAGTCATTTCCTAAAAGAACCTCTTGAAATCCAGAGAAAACATACCCAAACAGGTGTTTTGCTTTGTTTTTGCTGGGTACTGGAGTCTTGCCGTCAGTCAGTCCTCATTAGTTTCTCCCTCCCTCCCTCCCTCCCTCCTATCGATTGTACTTCCCCATCTACCGAAACACTTCTTTCCAGAGCCTAGGTCCACAGGGCTGCAGAGAGGAGAGACACGCCAGTTGGATTCTGCCCGAGATAAAACAGATAGCTGATAGCATTTCAGAGACAGAAAGGAGGAGCGTGGAAGAGCAAAGGGATGCGGGCTGGAATCAGAGAGGACTGCCCTCAGCCCAGGTCTGGCTCCTGCTCGCCCAAGAGAGGCACTTAGAACAAGTCCCCAGATCTCTCCATGCCCCAGAATCACATTGCTGCCACTTACTAGCTTTGGGTTTGTTACTTAAATCTCTTTGCAACTCACTTTCTCTGTTTGCAAAATGGGAGTAGGAGTAGTTATAGCAGCAGCAGCAGCAGCAGCAGCAAGTAGTAGTAGTAATTGGGTTTAGTAAGTGCTGAAAAGCTGTGATCTATTATTATTCATTTTTGATCATTAAAGACATTTGTATGTAAAATTAGCATACCCCTCCCCCAAACAAATAGTAAATATCTTATGCTAAAGAATGGTAAGCCACAATTTACTGAACGAGAAAAGTTTCATCTGAGGTTCCTTTCATGTCCTGACGGTTGTAATAAGAGAAGGAACGTCATGCTTGTTACTAAGTACCCAGTGTGTACTCTGGCCCCGAGCATGGCCCTCTAGGCACTAGACTTCATTAATCCACCCACGTAGGGGATAAATGATGTGACATCACTGTCGGGATGTAGGAAGAATAGTATTAAATGTACAGAAAAATACTGGCAGAAAGAGACTCTCAACTACTAATAGTTACGTCTTGGGGATGTGGCTGGAGTAGGGGGGAATATATTGCAACAGACTGAATATATCTCCCCAAAATTCATATGTTGAAATCCTATCCCCCAATGTGATGGTATTAGGAGGTGAGGACTTTGGGAAGTGCTTAAGTCATGAAGGTGGAGGCCTCATGAATGGGATTAATGCCTTTGTAAAAGGGACCCCAGCAGCTCCTTTGCCCCTTCTACCATGTGAGGATACTGTGAGAAGACAGCTAACTCTGAACCAAGAAATAAGCCCTTACCAGACCTGAATGTGTCAGCATCCTGATCTTGGATTTTCCAACCTCCAGGACTGTGAGAAATCAATGTTTGTTGTTTAAGCCATACAGTCTATGGTATTTTGTTAGATCAGCCCAAACAGACTAAAACACATATTTATAAATGATATATAGTCGTCTCTCCTTATCCACAGAAGATACGTTCCAAGACTCTCCGTGGCTGCCTATAACCATAGAATAGTACCAAACTCTGTGTATGCTATGTTTTTTCTATACATACATACATACCTATGATAAAGTTTAATATACAAATTAGGCACAGTAAGAGACTAACACCAATAATTAATAAAATAGAACAATTATAACAATACACTAATAAAAGCTACATAAATGTTTTCCTCTCTCTCAATACTTTATTGTACTGTACTCGTCCTTCCTGTGATGATGTGAGATGATACAATGCCTAAGCGATGAGATGAGGTCAGTGACGTAGGCATTGCGACACAGCATTAGGCTATGGTAAGGGTCACTTGAACACAAGCACTGCAATACCGAGACAATCTGATAATCGAGACAGCTACTAAGTGACTAATGGGAGGGAAGCATATGCAATATGGATATGTTAGGCAAAGGGATAATTCATATCCCAGGCAGGACAGAGCAGGACAGCACAAAATTTTATCATGCTACTCAGAACAGCATGCAATTTAAAAAAACTTATGAATTATTTCTGAAATTTTTTATTTAATATTTTAAGACAGAGGTTGACTGTGGGTAGCTGAAACCTCAGAAGGCAAAATAGCAAATAAGGGGGAAATACTGAATAACCTGATATGCGAACATATCATATTTATAAAGCTGTTATGTTTTCAATGCTTATCACAACATTCACAATTTTTGCAATCAGTTAAATATTAAACGATTAAAATAAAAAGGATACAACACCCTGCTCAGGCAAAAAAGTGCTGATTCGGATTTGCTTTGTAGCATCTCCTGAGAGCTGGGAAGGGCTGCTCAGGCCCGCTCCCCTCTCAGTGAGTTTCTAGTGTGGCAGAACCATGTACATCCTCCACTGGACCTCCACTCTATTCTCCGTAAACAGGGCCCCAGTGCTTCTCTGATAGGGAGGACGGAGTCGGAAGAAACCTCTCTCTGAAAGGTGAGCTCCTCTGTCCATCAGGGCAGGACATGTGCAGAAAGAGGCAGCCCCAAAGAGCAGGGCCTTCTGGAGAAACTAGGGGCTGCCTGGGGGCACTGAGAACCAAGAGGCTGGCTTTGAGCTCTGAGTATATAAGGGGGGCAATTACTCAGCATCTCCAAGATTATGTTTGGATAATGGGAAAATGGAGATCTTCTGTCCATCTCAAAAGGCTAATTTAAAAATTAAATAATGTTAATAAAAATGATTTATAAAATAAATGATTAGTAAAGTAAAACCTGCAAGGGCTGTAAATGGGATTTGTCGCTCAGATGATAATCAATGACAGCTTTTTATTATATCAAATAATCATGGTTTTAATACTTTTTAAATTCAAATAGTATAAAAATGTATAAAGCAAAAAGTAAAACTCTCTCTCTCTACCTCCTTGCTTGTCCCCCAACCTCCTTCAGGTGATCACCCTGGTTAACAGTTTATGCACCCTTCCAGAAACATTCTATGGGAATAAGGCATATGCATGTATTTTCACATACATGGTATTACATACAACATTCTACATCTTGCCTTTTCTACTGAATTTTATCTTAGAGATCTTTTCCATATCAACACATTTTCTGCCTCATTACTTTTTAGCAGTTGTTGCAGGAATATACCATAATTCATCTAATGGGTATCATGTTTAAGAACACATTATAGACATCCCTTCTTTTCTAAACAATCACAAACGGTGCTGCCGTTGACATGCTGTACATAACTAGTGTGGTCGTGCCTGCAGCACAGTTTCAGAAGTGGAATTTTGGGGACAAACCATATGTGCAGCCCAAGTGCTTCGGGTTACTGATAAGTTGACTTCTGCTAACTGTCTAAAAGCCGTGAGAGTTCAGGCACATCCAGACGGAGCCTCCTACTTGCCCCCTCAGGAAAAGCCCACGAGGGTGTGTGCAGGTAGAAGACATCTTAGTGCAAGCAGACAGCTGTGGAGGCGTTAAGAGTACAGAGGGGAAGTTCTTTTCTCACCTTGGTGCATTGGTGCATGGCATGGCCAGGGAGAAATACCATCATCCTCCCAAGACCGATTCTGCCCATCTTCCCCAACAGGTTAGGGCACCACTCCCAACCCAGCCTCCCCTCTCTCCGAGCAGGGATCTCAGCTTCAGTTACCTGGACCAAGCGAGTACCGCCCTGCCCCTACATCTTTTTGGCAGCCCGGGGGATCTATCTTACTCCCAAACTTAATCATCTTACTCCACAGATGCTACAGACTTTGAAATCATCCCACAGGATCATTTCAAGCCGTTCAGAAAAGCACTGAGGTCCTTCACACCGGGCTCCAGCCGCACTGGCTGCGTGCTATTCCCCCAAGATCCTCCCACTTCGGGGTCACTGGCCCTCCTGCTCCCTTAGCCTCAAAGCTTGTCTCCAACATCTGAATGGCTGGATCCCTTACTTTTCTCAGGTCCCTGCTTAAATGTTACCTCCTTGGAGAGGCCCCCTACCCCCTGACCCTGTGACACTTTCTATTTCTTGCTTTTTCTTCAGGAGACCAGTCTTGACTTAACCTAATGCTTTCTGCTCTTTTGGTTTGTATGTGCTGTCAGCTCTACCTAAGTCTTTGTTTTATTCATGTTGCATCCCAGAACCTACAACAATACCTGACATATAGTAGGTATTCAATAAAGACTTGTGACTGACCAGATACTCTGGCTCTTGCCTACCTCCTTAGTAAAGTCCCCCACCATTCCCCAGGCTCCAGATGCAATGGCGTTGTAGGTAAAGTCTGTAAGCCTCAATATACAACTTCAGATCTCTGGGCTCTTGCTTATGCCATTTTCTCTACCTGGCACGCCATTCATTCACTCCACCATCAATCACATGAACTTATATTCATCCTGCAAAACCCAGCTAACCATTGCCAACTCCATGAAGACTTCCAAACCCCAGACATTTGGGTTTCCTCATCTTGGCTCCTTGCAAGCATCCTATAGATATCTGTTGTCTCGTGTTTTAAAAACTCTCTTTTTATTTTTTTTTTACTTTCCACCTTTCCTCACCACTCTGTGTGCTTCTTCAGGAACAGACAGCATCCCCCCATCTTTCTGGCAACTGAAGAGGTGTCCAGAACACAGCAGGTGCTCAAAAAAAATGTTGAAAGAACAATCAGGGGAAGAAAATATGCCAAGAGAGTTCTACAGGTCCACCCAGAGGGACAAACAGATCTGGCTGAGGAGCCCCCTCTAAGGAATGTTGTAAAGTACCCATGTAGACTTTCAAATATCTGAGTAAAGTCTTCCTTGTAAAATTAACTACCAAATATTAAGCACATATCATGTGCAAAGCATATGGGCCTCCTTTGATGTTCTCGGCAGCCCTGAGAGATAGGTCCTATGACCATCCCATTTTCAAAGGAGCAGACAGGGGCTCAAGGAGGCTGCCTAAGTTGCCCAGAGTTGTGCATTGGACAGGTGGAGGCAGCATGACTTAAACAAGGCTCCAGAATTTGCTGGCTGAAGTTCACGCTGTGGCTATGAATGGCGTGATATACTGGGAGCGGGGCAATCCAAATAGCAGAAGTAGTCAGTGCCGCACAGTGTTGGGTTTTACCTTTGGGAAGGGGACTTGGGGGCACTTTGAATACTGCAGTCGGCAGGTGGGTGCTATCATTTCCGATTTATAGACAAGAACACTAAACTCCAAAGACTTAAGAAACATTCATTCATTTATTTATTCATTTTTCCACTCATCTATTTCAACTAATATTTACTGAGCACCTAGAATATACCGGCAAGACAATAGGGAATAAAACAGAATAGTCCTTCCTGGCATGGGGCTCATACTTTAATGGAGGGAGAGAGAAAACAGACAAGTAAACAAAGACAAATCCTCATTTCGGCTAAATATTATGTAGACAATAAACGAGTGATGGGGTTGAGAGGGACTGGGTGCTGATTTCGTTGCATGGTCAGGGAGGGCTTCCCCAATGACATTTGAATTATAACTCAATGATAAGAAGGAGCCATACACATAAGAATCTGATAAGAAATCTTCTAAACAAAGGGAACGATGGCAGCCTGAGACTGAGGCTGGGACAAGCCCAGTAAGGACAGAAAGAAGGCCAGTGCAGAGAAGGGAGATGGGCAGGAAGGAAGAAGAGCCCGAGAGGAAGGCAAGGACGGGCCCTGGGCTCACAGAGAGAATTTGGGTTTCACTCCAGGTCCTTTGCCTCCCCAATTTGTGTCCAAAGAAAATCAATTCAAGTGGCCACGTGATTTAGAAATAAACAAATTCGATAAAACTTCTCCAGTGAAGATAAACCAGAAAAACAAGATTTTACCCTTTTGAATAAAGACATAGAACCAAATACCCCTTAAAGCTTAATTTGGGCCAAGCATATAATATGTGCTCAACAAAATTTGTTGAACAGATACCATACAAAAGCAATTTCAACTGTTGTATACATAACAAACATGAACTTGCTTATAGAACACTGGACTAAAGGGACTCAAGGGTCTGAGAAAGGGAAGTGAAAACAGACCAAAGCCCATCTGATGCCACAATGCTGGTTATACACATAATAGCACTCAACTCCACCACAGGACATAGGCTGAAAATTTAGAACTGCAAACATATTTAGATAAATGCACAGATGCCAGATGCATAATGAGTTACTAAGAGAAATCTGAATGGCCTAATTTTTAAATTTGACATTAGGAAGAAAAAGTTGCCCCTGCTCCATAGGCCCCCCCTACCCAAATCAGAATCCAGGAATGACCCAGGGCCTTACTGGCTAAGCCAATAATTTAAATTATTGGCTTAATTTAAATAATTTAAACCCTGAGAAGAGAAATGAAACTTTAAGATGGGAGGTAGGTGGGACCAGGTGCCCAAGGTCAAGGTGAAGCCATGGCCAGCTATGGGCAGAGAAACAGCACCTTGTAACTGATATTGTGGTAATCTGAGGGCTTGCTTCATCTCTGCTGCTAAAGGGTTAGACTTGCATCTTACATTCCTGCCTCCTCCAAAAATGCAGTGTTCTTCCTATATGCCCGGGAGCTTAGGCATTTGTCAAATGAATGAACATTCAGCCAGCTGAGGCAGTCTACTCTGACCATGCGACGTGGCCCTGAATGAGGTCCCTGGAGTTAGAGGCAGTGAGAAAGGACAAGAACACACTGGAGATGTGAACCAAGGTGAGGCATCTGTGAGCCAGCCATACAAGAGAACAGTGAAGAAAACTGGAGAAGAAACGTTTTTTGAGGAAACCTGATCCAATATTTGAAGGACTGTCACATAGGAAAGGAATTAGGTCTGTTCTTTCTAAAGCTCCAGGAGTCAACTGAATTGAAGAAGCAACTTCCTTAAATTTTTGGACTGTGTTTAGTGGAATGCCAACATTCAGAAAGTGAGGGTAGGGTGGGGGCAAGAGGGGAAAGATTTCAAATGATTTCATAAGAAAATGCATTTGGGAATTTGGGTTAATGAAAGATAACAGATGTTCTTACTGAAAGGCACAGCTTTCAGCCCTTCTCAAACTTATGTGGCTTCAAATAGTTTTTCATGGGATGCTATGTACATTTTACAGAGTTTCTATGTTCCAAGTTCGCCTCTGGGGAAAAGATGAATTAGAGCTGTCTGACAAAAGCATCTTTTGAAGAGGTGAATGTCACACCAGCATTTGAGTACTTTTAGGATGCAGAATTCAACACTGCATAGATGATACACATGCAATCTTGATAGAAAACTAAAACTGTGGGTTCATTCTCCCATTAACTTTCATCTTGAATAACTAAACAAGCAAAAAGGTCCAGTTACACCTGAGGACACAGACTAGCTGTCACACCCTGAATCTCAGTGCCCAAATAAGTGGGAGATATGGCTATTGCAAAGGGATCCTGAAAGCAATCAATGCTGTTGCTGGGGAGCTGAGTGACAAGATGAGTTCTTGCAAGAGCTTACTTTGACTCTCTTCATATAGTATTTTCTAGAAAAACTGCTTGCCTGCCTTTCTCTCATGCATCTATCCATTTTGTAAACATTTACTGAGAGCCCTGTAGTGACAAACAGTAGTGAGTAAAGCCAGAAAAGGTGCTGCTTTATGACTCCCTAAGGGGAATTCAAACAATAAACAAACACATTGCACAAATGATTTAATTGAGGTTTTCCATATATGTTACAAAGTAAACAAATAGTACAAAACAACAGTAGGTTACACAAATATCTTGTACAGAGTGGGATTTTTAGGACAGGTTCGCTAAGGGAGCACAGAGTCCATGTTTTGCAGACCCTCAAATGTGCATGTCTAAAAGGAGTCTCTGTGACATTCAGCTGAAAAATCACAGCCCAATGGGGTGGGAAAAGGCCACACAGGCCCATCCACCACAGCATTCTCCTCTCTAGCACAATGTCATATCCTCTATTTGAGACTAAGACTCCTTAGGTCTGTGGGGGGCGGGTGGTGGTGGAGAATTTGCTTTGCTAAGCAGGTGATTGTAATGCTGCTACTCCGAAGGCCACATTTAATAGCACTACTCTATCAGGTATTTCAAAAGACCTAAACAAATGGAGAGCTAGCCTATGTTCATGGACAGAGGGGTTCAAGCATAAAGATGTCAGTTTTCCTCATATTAACCTGTAAGTTCAGGTATGCTCCCAACAAAAATTCCCACAGAGTGGTTTTGTTCTTTATTGTTGTTTTTTTAACTTGACAAGCTGATTCTAAAATTCATTTGGAAGAGTAAAACAATTTTGGAAAAGAACAAAGTGAGGGACTTGCTTTACCGGCTCAAGGCTTACAATAAAACTATAGATATAGTAGTGACACACAATTAGCATAAGAGACCAATAGAACAGAAGAGAGAGCCCTAAAACAGACCTGTGTTTTTAGAAAAATGATACATGGAAAATGGCATTAGAAATCAGTAGGAAAAAAAATGAATGATTCAGTAAATATTGCTGGAGAAATTGGTTATTAATATTTTTAAAAACTAGATTCCTACCTCATATCACATGCAAAAATAAAATTCCAGATAGATTATATGCATAAATGTGAGAAAACAAAACTTTAAAACTCCTAGAAGAAAATATAGAAAATTTTTACAACTGTAGGGTAAGGAAATATAACTTGACACCAACTGTGCAAACCAAAAAGATTGACAAATTTGACTTCCAAAAAACCCTAAATGCAGTAAATAAGAAAAAAAAGCCATATAGTAGGAAAAGCTATTTGCAGCATAGATGCTAATACCTAGAATGTATCAAGATTTCCTATCTATGAGAAAAGACAAACTATTCAAATAGAAAATGATATGAGGAGGAAGTTCACAAATGAGGAAACCCAAATAAAGAGAAAAAAAAAAACATGAAAAGATGTTCAACCTCACAAGTAAATAGAAGAATGCAAATTTAAAACAGTGGGATACCATTTCATACTCATTAAACAAGTAAAACTTAAAAACTCTAACCCAACCAAGTGCTGTCTAGTGTATGGAACAGTAGAAATTCTCACACTCTTGTTTGGAGAAAAAATTGGAATAGTCATTTTAGAAAGTATTTCGACATTATCTGATAAAATGGATAATGCATGCGCCCTACCACCCAGCAACTCCACTCTTAGGTGTATGGCCTGGAAATCTTTACTCATACACACAGGAAAGCCAGGGAAGCATGGACAAGACATTCACTCAGTGTGCTTAATAACAGTGGGAAACTGGAGACAGTCCAAATGCTCATCCAGAGGAGCTGGCTAAATACAATGCAGTCTATTTATACACTGAAATGCTATATAGCAGGAAAATAATGAATAAACCAAAGCTACATGTATCAATAGATACACATCTCAAAATCAATATTGAGCAAAGAAACAAAGTTGTAAAAAATGTAAGTAATGGATACCATTAGTACAAAATTTTAAAACATGCAAGAAAGATCTTGGTACTATTTGGAAGATTTACATAGAGTATAAACATGAGAATGACAATCTAAATTCAGCATAATGAACCCTAGAGAGGGAAGGAGAGGAATGATACCTGGGAAAAGAATAAAAATCACTCATACAACTACTGCCCCTCCACACTACTATTAATCAGCATTAGTAGGGAAGGTTCCTCAACAAAAGCAGACTTTTTCAGATTAAAAAGCCTCAGAAAGCATTTAGCCAGCCTTCAACTCACAGAGGAAACTTCTCTTCAATACCTTAAGCAAGGGATCCTCCTTTTACTATAGATGCTCCTAAATCAGGACACTGCGTACAGTTATGCAGGTGGACACTGTACAATTCTGCAGCACACATTTCACAGTATTAACGACGCCCCCTAGGGTTGTACAGTGAACAACTAATACAATCGTATGTGGCAGTCCTGTAACTCCTAAGTCATAGAACCCTTTGGCACACTGATGAAAAATGCCCATCCCTGGGAACATGCCCACCAACACAATTAAAGCCTATAATGTCAGTGGATTCAGACACCTTCCCAACAGCGATCAACAGCAGCCTTGTGCTGGTTAAACACTTTCGGGGAACAAGTGCTCACAAACTTCAGAAGTATTTGCAGACAATGCTGTGAGACTCTTTCTTTTAAAAATGAATGTTTAAACTGTTCATTATTTAACCAAGCATATCTTGACCTAATAAGCAGCTAGGCATGCTGACATGTCATCAAAGAACAAGAAAGCATTTCTCTCATCTGCCCTTTGGGAAACCTCTAAAGATCTCTACTCTGGCTTCCAATGCAGTTAAACACTCACAGAAGCCAGGAAGTGTGAGGGTGGAGGAAGGGTCAGGCTTTTTCCAGGGACAATGTTAACTGAGCAGAACCATGATGGAGCCCCCAAAGGCCAAGGGAGACAAGTTGTGTTCCACTTACTCCCAAAACTCCATGACGGGAGAGGTGGCGTTCTGCAGGGACACATGGCTGTGGTTGCTCACATTCAGTTTCTGGAACTCCACACAGTTTTCTACAATGGAAACAAGACAAGAAACATAAGATTAACTTTTGCGAAGGCTGGATCTTGGAAAACATTCAGAGCCAATGGTGCAACCAGGTGGTTTTATCTCGCCACTCCAAGTAAACATGCCTCAAAGAACACTGAGGGTGAAATCAATAACTTATAAACAGTTTAAGAGAGAGGCTTGGTCTGATTCAAACAAGAGGAAAAATTGAGGGGGCAGGGCACCTTCTCTCTCTCTCATTCTTACTCAATGTGCCCTATCACACTCTTTCTTCCTGCCTTGTTCCCAAATCTCCTTTCCTTTTTTCTACTTTCCTGTTGAAGGCCTGTCCATGGCATTTCCCTGTTTTACTCGGTGGTCCCAGAAGGAATGGTGGGTTTAAAGAATTGGGTCAGTCATGGTGTCCCTAGGGCAGCAAAGCAGTTGAGACTCAGTTTTCCTTCATGTAAAAAGAGGCCTATCTCACGGCTGCCTGATAAATGTGATGACTGGGTAAATGACATAAGCTTACATGTGCAAAAAATCCCTAATTTCTTCATCATTCTCTCCCTCAATCACCCAAGAAAAGATTTTTTGAATGTTTCTCCTTATTCCATGAAACTTGATGATCAAGGGAGATCTGAATCTCAAGTAAAAACATCCAAGTGTTCGTCCTTTAAAGCCCAGAACAACTCACATATCCCTCCTCCAGAAAGCCTTCCTTGATCTTCCGTTCCTGAATTCCAGGAAAGTGAGAATTGAAAGGCCTTTCAAGAAATTAGCCTTTCTAACTCCATTTATTTTAAAGAGGAGGAATCTAAGGTTCAGAAGTAATCAAGGGACCCACATCCATAACCCTCTCCCAGCTCTACAAATCACCAGCCAGTTAGGGGCAGAACTAGGAATCAGCTCCAACCAAGACTTCATCCTCTTTTCCATGGTCATTGCCCGTTTTGTCTGCCACCATAGGACCCATGCCTCTTTAGAGCAACACTCTGTTTAAGAACCATCTCAGCCACCAGACAGCGAGCTCCCCAAGGGAGGGCCTCCTGCACTCACTCACTTTGAAGCCCCTGGGCCCAGCACAGTGGCCAGCATGGAGCCAGTGTTAAGCCTCACTCTGGTACTTCTCACTTCTCATGTGTATGAACCCTCCAAATTACATCTGCAATCTCTAGGGGCAGGAAGCACTTCCGATGTGTTGTTTCACACATCCCCAGTGTTTACAAGCCTTTAAAGATAGGGGAGTGAGAAAGAGAGGTTTGCAGTTGGCTGGGGAAAATTCTCCCAATCACTTGCCTGCTTCTCACTCCACTTGGCAAGTGCCAACCATATTCTGAACAGAGGTGGTCAGTGGGGTCCACAGATGGTCCTGAGAGCAGTCTGGAAACCTATTATCGGCAAAACACCTACACATGCCCTTGTGCCTTTTTCTGAAGAGAGAAGTCCTTGGCTTTGATCAGATTCTCTAAAACTTTCTCAAAATTTTTTTCTAGAGTAAAAAAATTTCTCAGACACCCAAGGTTGACAAGGTGTTTTTATTATATTTAATCATGTACAAATAGTGAGTTATAAAGTCTTTGTGATTATAGTATTCACACAACTATAAGATCAGAATTAAATTTACAAAATACCAACTAAACTACAGTCCCAATACATTTCAAACTGATAGCATAAAATGGATGTCAGATAATGCTATTTTGTGAAATTAAACTTCCCAACAGAAAAATAGAACTGACAGCTAGAAGGCAGGGTCTATTCAGCTCAGCCCGCTCATTCCTCCATGGGTTATTTGAGACTCAACTCTACCACCATTTTTTTCTGTTCACACTTTGCAAAACCTTTATTCCTAAGGTTTGCTGTGTTCTCAACTGGACTTCACATAATACTAACATACTATTTATAAATTAAATCTCTCTGCTCTTCTCTTGGCTGCCATCATTTTATTTACCAAGAATATAGCTTAAATTGTAAACATGCACAAAGTCAGGCACTGAAATCTCCTGACTGTCCTCAGTTATAAGGTGACCGTGCAGACGATCCAGAACATGCACATATTTTTAGAGTATCAAAATAAATACAATTAGATTATCATGGAGGACTCACAGGTCTTTAAAAATATGTCCTTGAATTTTAGTTTGATAAACATCTCTATGAGGTTCCTGGCCAAAGAAAAGTTAGGACCAGGGCCCCAAAGAGAGACACTGATGTGCGGGAGAACAAGGCAAAGTTATGCAGGGATAGAAACTAGTTCACAGTACTTCCTAGGCCTAATGCCTGCTGTTCTTTCAGCTGGTGACCGACCTCCTACCCAGTCTTACTAAGCTCAGCCTTCAGGATAATAGGCCACGTCCAGGGACAACTTACTCACATGGATAGTGAATAGCTTAAAGCA
The DNA here is from genome assembly GCF_902729225.1 of Pteropus medius. Lineage (NCBI taxonomy): Eukaryota > Metazoa > Chordata > Mammalia > Chiroptera > Pteropodidae > Pteropus > Pteropus medius. The sequence continues at coordinate 3,467,438 of NW_024349800.1, read as the reverse complement.
CGTATGCCAATTTCAGTCAAAAGGCAGTGGTTGCCTGGAGCACGGCTGAGAAGGGTTCTGAGGCCATGACTAGAATCAAAAAGAAAGATTCTAGAATTGATTAGTGATACCTGCTCTAAGCACCACCACTGTAGATATGAGTTGGCATGTATCTACCTTCTCTGGATTATAAGACTCAATCCTGATAGTAATACAAATAGAAAAAAAAAAATAGTATATTAGAACCTAAAATAATCCAAAAAGTTATCTATTCAAAGGGGTGAGGTGGTGCTGGTGAATTCAAATATCTACTTGGTTGAACAGATCAAATAAATGAGTAAAGTGGACTGAGTGGGGACCATGGCCTCATCCAAAGGCAGCAGCCACTTTTTAGCTGCAGCCATTGCTGCCAAGCAAGAATGTGGGAATTTGGGTCTGGTGTTGCCAGTTATTTTCAATTTTTTAAGAGAAGCTGGAAATCTGAACTTTCATGTGAAGTCTTCCAATTTTCAATTTGGGCAACCAAATACATTTCTGTAATTTGCTGGTCACTGATTTAAATCTTAATTGTCCCTATTGGCCCCCTGTTTGCAACACTTGATCTAGTCTAATGGCTTCATTTTACAAAGGAAAATCTGATACCCAGAGAGGCAGGGCTGGAATTAAAGCCAGGATCCCTCACATCCCCACTCTGCCCCAAAGGGCTCAGTTTTTATATTCGGCAAAGTGAGAAAAAAGCATCACCATCTTCTACCCAAGCCAATTCCTGGGCCAGGGTTCAGCTCAGGCTTCGTGGCTACAACTCACAGAATGGACCCAGACCTGGTACAGAACCAACCTCTTGTTTCAGTAGAATCTGGACTCGTGGCAAAGAGTCAAAGGTCAGGATTGGTCTCTAGGACAAGGATACACCCCCCAATCCCAGGTCCCTTAGCAGGACTAGCAGAGAGACCTTCCCTGGAGGCCATACCTGTGTTCCACTCATGCCCACAAGTGGCCCAGGGAAGTTCCGTGGTAAAGCAGTTGCTCAAGTAGAAAATGGCCCACGCCAAGATAATGATGTAGTACACATTTAGATGGGCCTCGATCACCTGTGTTGCATAGCCAATGCCTAAAAGAACAAAGAAAAGGGAATGGTTTGAGTCTCTATCTTGTTAAAACAGTCTCAGCTACTTTTTACAACCCGACATCACCCAGACATCATTTTATTTTCTGATTAACTCAACCCTTACCTTCAAATAAAGGGCAAACTTTTCTCCAACATGTAATTCCACCTTCACTTGTGAATTGTCCCAGAGCTGTTTCCAGGAAAAAAACAGGAATTCCACAGCAAATAAAAAATACCACATAGGGAATCAGGAACGCCCCTGCAAGAATGCAAAATAAGGGAATGAGGTTAAAATTGCCCCACTATTTCATGTTCAGCACAAATCTTTAATGAGCACCCACTACAGGCAAGATGTAATGTTCTCTACGCTTGAGTTCAGGTTGTCACTATGAGGACCAGCGGCAGAAAATGTGGCCCTGGGTTTGTGCCCTCTGCCACCTACTACTGTAAGTAATCTACCTCACATTTACCCTGCTTCAACTTCTTCATCTGTAAAATGGGGCTTTACTATCTAATATCTGCACCGCTTATCTCAGAGAATTATTGTATAGCTAAGGTGATAATGTGGAAGAGTTTTATTTGCTTAATTCTTTTATTTATACATTTCATTCTCCAGCACAGGTTCAATTCATTCCTCCCTGAATGTTGCATCCTTTTTTATTCTAAAGTAACCCCAAAAGGCTAGGTTAGGGGACCCCTTCTTATTTACTTTGGAATTGACCTGCAAAATATCTTTTTCATACAGAAAAACATTCTTAAGGAGATTTGCACTAAGCAATATCAGGCCCCTATACCCGAGGCCCAGGTATAAAGCTGAGTTATAAAGAGTTTGCAGGAAGAACCTGTCCAGAAAGGCTGACTTTGGATCAATCTGAGAAAAAAAATCACTGTAAGCCTTAGTGCTCCTGTCTTGAAACACAATACCCACTGCCTGGGCCTTTCTGTGAAACAAATTAAATAACTGAGGTGAACATGAGCTATTACAACCAGAAAGGGATTTTTTTCCAAATCCCTCATCTCTCTCCTCTCTATTAACAAGGTATGAAAACACATGCCATTCTCCACCATCTGATCTCACAAATGAAGGCTGTAATTGAAATTGCTTTTTGCTAAATGAAGTCTCTTTAACCACAGGAGCAATAGCAACAATCTGGATCAGTCTTGATAGTAGGACCATATCTAACAAGTTTTGAAAGGCTCTTAGCTTTTCTGGGCAAGATACTATTTTTAAATTTCACAATGGGAAAGAAATAATTTAAACTGCTGTTGGGAATCTATGAATAGAACTGTGTGGATTCTTTTTAAAAGGTTAACAGTTGATAAGTGGATAGTCCCAACTGTATTAGAAGGCAAAAGGTGTGTGAAAGGGGATCAGAGGGTCTGTTTGCTACATCTAAACCTAAGTGACTAAAACAAGCTGCACGTTTCCTAATATGCTATGATTTACCTGCGAATCCTCTAGAACCTAACGGATGACACTTTTCGAAAGCCTTTTGGCCTATGTGTTCACAAAGCTAGTAATCCTTACAATAACTAGTTCAATGAAACCAGGATATCTGTATATCCAATGGAAACTCTTGGTAAGTTAGTCAAAAAAAAAAAAAGATTCATTTTTAAACTTTACTCATTACAACCGTTCTTTCCAATTTGTAGCAGAATTTGTAATGAACCCAGCTTACCTTGTTTTCTGATCTTAGAAATGCTTTTAGTTTCGGCATGACAATTTCTTGTATTAAAAAAAATGCTAAAACAATTTTTGTCTGGGACTACCTAAAGGGTTTCCATAGGTTTTTAAGCAGATGTGGCAGCTTATGAATCTGCAGAAAGAGGTGGGATTCACAGCTGAGGGCACAGGGCACATTCAGGGTCTCCAAGTCCACTCCCTCTGTGCTCCTTGCCAAGCCACCAACACCAGCGGCCACTTCATTACTAGTGCAGAGCAGGCCTGGAGCAGCCTGTGCCTTCATGATGAATGTCTCCAAAGAAAGGGCTCAGGGAAAGCAGTACCCTTCTCGCTCTCCCTGCAGCTGCTCCAACAGGAAGTCCTGCTCCACGCAGCCTAACAGTGTGGTCCCTGCTGGGCAACTCTGAGCCACCTTCATTGGTGTCTGGGGATCTGTCGGAGGGGCAGGGGCATAGCAAAGACAGGGAGGAATATATAGATACAAGCTTTTTCTTGAAGAAACTATATCATCCAACAAGGTTTTACAAAATCTCCTGCCTGAGACCTGCTGGCTGTCCTGCTAATAATGACAGGTTGGGGCTCCTGAAGTCTGGAGCCCCTCCTTCAACTGAGAGATTTGAGGATTCACTGCTGTATCTCCACCAAACTTACTTGGATAAATTGTCACTGCATACGATTCTCTCATCATCTCCCCACCCTCAATCTCTAAGCATCTCCTAAACGTTAAAACAATGTTGTTGCTGTGTGTAGTGGATGACTGTGAGACCAGCAAAAAAAACTGCCTGGTGCCAATTCTTCCGCCAGAGGCCTGAAAAGAAGCCCTAGAAGGGCCTTAAGAGCAAATGAAAGACTGGACAGGAAATCATACAGCGGTGCCTAACCTAGAAGTTCTCCCTGTTGTCGGTCCACTCCCAGTTTTAAAAATGGCCTGTGGTGTGAGAACGCCATCTTTATCACTCATTGTTAGTGATTTCTCTGATCCCTAGTTTCCTCGTCTGCAAACTAGGTATAGCACTGACTACAGAGATGACTGTAAGGATGAAGTGGGATAATGTAGGTAAAGCTTAGGATGGAGCGCAGCATTTGAGTAAGCACTCAAAACCCGATCCTACTCAGATCATTCTCAGCCTTCATGGCTGTCTCAAGTTGGGAAAGCTGAGGTTCAAAGGAACTGTCTCCTGTCCCACACAGCAATGTAGGTACCAAATGCAAGAGCTCCCGGTCTTGGTCTGCATCTCCAGGTGGGACGGAACGCACCTGGCAGACAAGTAACCGCGTGCTAGCAAGCGGCACATTCAGGTGCGAAGCGCACGTGCGCATGCGCCATGGGAAGATGAGCCTTGCCCGGGTATGCTCAAGCGCCAAGTGGCCCAGGGCGCGCATTCTCCTGAGGGTCCTGCTACACGCAGGCGCGGGAGGGGTCTCGCGCTCACCCCTCGCTCCCCGCCCCCATGGGGCTGTTCATGCCCCTCCATCCACCCCAACCCCCCCACATTCTCCTCAGTGCCGCTGACCACCTCACCTCCTCCGTTCTTGTAGCACAGGTAAGGGAAGCGCCACACATTACCAAGCCCGATAATCTCCCCGGCCACGCTCAACACGAACTCCACCTTGTTGTTCCAGTGGCCGCGCTCGTGGACCGCCTTGTCGCGCTTGTCGCGCGGGTCGCGCGCGGGCGCCGCGCCCCCGCCGCCACCCGGCGCTTCGGACTCCTGCGCCTCCTCGGCAGCCTTCCCGTTACCCAGAGGCAGCGCCTTCTCCGCCGTCATGGCCGCGCTGGCTGCCTCGTGCGCCGGCCGGCTCTGCACCGCCGCCCCGGGCGGGCTGGCTTTTCAGGAGGCGCGAGCGGGCGGGAGCGGGAGGCAGGGGGTGGAGCTGAGGGGCCGGGCCGGCACCGACACGGAGACCCGGACGCGGCGCGGCTTGGCGGCCCGGCCCTCAGGGCGCCCACGCCGCCTCAGCCGGGCTCGGCCCGGGAGCCTGCGGGGACCTCGCGCGCGCCTAGTGCGTTGCGCGCGCCGAGCACCTTCGAGCGCCTGGAGCGCGCCAAGCACCTTGCGCGACCTTCCCGTTGGTTGTCCTACCCACTGGCCTCTTAGGACAAGGGTGAAAGCGCCCATTCAGGCCCAGGTTGGGTGCCGACACCAAGCCCCGAAGGTCCACCATCTCTGTAACCTCTAAACGGTTTCTCACCTCTAATAGGAGTAGTGAGCTTTAAACCAGGGTTCTCCAACTTTAATGTGCACACCAAGCGCCTGCGGGTCTTGTTAAACTACAGATTCTGACTTAGTAGGTCTGGCTGGGCAGGAGCTTTTGCGATTCTTACAAGCGCCCAGGTGCTGTGGCTGCTGCTGGTCTAGGGACCACACTTGGAGGAAAAGGGGAGTAAATAAACTCTTGGTTTTTTCCCAGTGCCCAGGGACTGTGAGCTCCCTGAGGGTGGGGGACATCTCCATATTTTGCTCCACCTGGTGCCTGATGCTCTAAACACAGTGAGTCAGGGCAGTGTGGCAGTTAAGCAAGCGCTCCCGTCAGGAGGCAGACAAATCTAAGTTGAATCTCATGCTCCACCTCTCTTAGTTGTGTGAAGTCATCTGACCACTCTGAGCCTCCGTTTCCTGATCTGCAAAAGGGACTACCGATGCCGGCTTTCTTATGGGGTGTGTGTAGTTAAAGAGAAATGCTAATAAAGTGCTTAGTACATTGGAAGTGCTCAATGAACATTAGCAATTATTAGTACTATCATACAATGTGTACGATACTTGTATGTGTATCACACATATGATACACATATATACATACTTTTGCATCTTCTTGTTTAGTGTCAGTCTCTCCACTCAATTGTAAGGATGATATAAAGTCTTGCATGTTAGCTACAGAGCCTAGTACAAGACCTAGCACATAGGTGCTCAGTGAATATTTGTGAAAGAGAAAGAGGAAGGAAGGAAAGGAAGAGGAGCAGCAGGGAGGAAGAAGAAAAAGGAAAGAATGTCAGGTCTACAAGGAGCCGCAAAGATAATCAGATCCACCTGTGTCATTTCACAGCCCTGGAGAAGTCTAGCCACGTGAGCTCTTGCTAAGCCACCCACTGTGCTCTCCACCCATCTCTTGGATTTCCTTCTGGGGAGAGCCTCCTTGTCTTTAGTCTTCAGCCTCTCCCTTCATTCTGGCTTACAACTGCTCAAGTCTCTCTCCATCTCTATCCCCCCAGAAAACCCTTCCTGCCACCATCTTCCTTTTTCAGGCCCCCTTCATCCCCTCCCTCTCACTATCATATTTCTTGAAAGAGTAAGTTTACATGCTGCAGGCCCTGTCTTCACCTCCCACTCATTCCTCTGCCCACAGCAATCTGGCACCCACCCCCACCACTCCTCTGAAAATGCTGTTTGTGAAATCCCAGAAAACCTCTTGATTTGGCAAATCCTACAGTTCCTTGTCCATCCCCACTCTGCCTGACCCTCTAGGTAACTTTCTGCACTGTTATTCCCTTCTTAAAATTCACACTGGCATGATTTTCTTGATACTGCCTGCCTCAGCTGCAGTTTCTCTTCCGCTTCTCAGGTCTTACTTTCTCTCCTAAATTTGGTTTTTCTCATTTAGCCACATAACTAAATGTTGATGGCTCCCAAAACTCTGTCTCCATATGCTGTCCAGGGTATGTTCAAAAGCAAAGATCCTGTACAATGTTAGAGTGAGAGTAAACTGAATTCAGATAGATTTGGGATCAGATCCAGGCTCTACCCCTCATGAGTTGTTATCTCTTGCCTCAGGCCTCTCCTCTGCCAAGTGGGGTTAATATTCTGACCTCATGTGGTGGGTGTGAGGGCTAAAAGCCTTGAGCACAGTAGGTGCTCTGTGAACAGTAACTCTTATTTTTACTCCGATGATGATGATGTCATTCCCTTGCTTAAAAGTTTTCATTGGCCCTTCTTTTCCTACAGGATAAAATCAAATTGCTGACTCTGGCTTTCATAATTACCCCAAGTCTGATTGTCCTGGCTTTCCTTCTAAATTAATGCCATTTTTCTCCCATACTAAAACTCCACATTGGTACTTGGATTTCCTTTGGGCTGATCCTCCATGCTGCAAATAGAATGGGCAACTAAGGAAGGAATTCAACTTTGACTTTGATGGCCCCTGCTGTACACAGTAGGCACATAGTACCTAGGAGTCTGTCTGTTAAATGAACAACTACATCAAAAGTTAGAGACACAGTCCCACCTCTTATTATTACAATATTAGACTATCACTCCAGAATCTGTGTAAACCTCCTTTGAATCTAATTACATTTCACTTTGTACTGCTGCTCAGCATAATTAGCTCCAGGAATTGACTTCCTCCGAGCAGCTATGATTCTATGAAACCTGCTTGGGAAGTAACATTAAACTAGCATGAGAGGGTGGAGGCTAGCCATCCTCTGGTGGGGACCTGAGCTCGGTTATGCCAATGGGTAATTCTGTGGCCTTGAATACATCCCATAACTTCTGAGCTTAGGTGTCCTCGGTTCATTAAAATTGTCCTGATTATTCTCATCTTCCGGGGTGATCTTAGTGGTGAAGTGAGACCACATGCAGAGAACATTGTACATATACTAATATTCCAAACTCTTCCCTCAAGTTTTAATGTTTCCTTTTATGAAAGTTGACCTGGTCAATTTCCAATTATTAGAATTTAGTAAATAAGTATTTAAAGTCCATCTCTTGAAAAGTTTTAATATGTTTACTCTGCCCTTATCCAGAAGAGCCAACATCTCCATCATGTTGGAGCCTCTTCTCGAAACCTTTTCCATTTCATTATTTCTTCGTTGAGGTGCAGTGACCTGAAGAGCACATACCCATGTCCACAGGGTGGAGCAAGGGGAGTATTGGTCATTTCTCATTCTAGAGCTGATCCTGATGTAACACAGCTTAGTGGTTAGGAATGTAGGCTCTGCTGTCACACTTCCTGGGTTCAAAATTCAGCTCCACCACCATGGCAGATTACTCCGAGCCTCAGTTTCCTTATTTGTAAAATGATAATAATAATAGTATCTACCTTTTAATTGTTATGAGGGTTAAATGGATTAATATTTGTAAAGCACTTGGATTTATGCCCAATGTAGACATGTTTCTTAAAAAAATGTCTAAATAGTCCTCAGAGAACAGAAATGTCATGACTCCCTTATTCCTTTCTTGGGCAAGTATTCCAAGTCTTTCATCTTCTAGCAATTGCTGTCCTGAAGGTTCATTTAAATTTCAGCATTGCTCCTTCATTCATTCACCAAAACTTTATGGCCTTTTGGTTATCCTCAAGATACTTTATTGATCGTAAAGGTGCAAAACCAGATATAAGGACTGCTCCAGCGGTATGCTGGAGCCAGCTTATATTTTCATGAGAGCCGATTAAGTTGTCAGGGCTTTTGCAAACCACAATTATTGGTAGCTTGAAATCTGCCATGGTTGTATTTATACCACGGGAATCTGCCTATGCAACAAATCATCCCCACCCCTCACCCGCCGGCACCCAGCCAGTATATTGGCTAACCATTACAGAATAGTGGAGGAGGCAGATGCTGGTCAAGTAATCACAAAAATGAATGGAAGGTTGGAGATTCTGGTATAAGTCACAAAGGAAAGGTCTGTGGTGCTAGAAGAGCTTGTAACTGAGAGATCTGACCTTGTCAAGGGGACCAGGGAGGGTTCCCTGAGCAAGTGACAAATGAACTGAAGCCTGAAGGGACAGGCGCAGTGAATGAATGAGGAGGGGCGTGAGGGTCCTGAAAGGTGATCACTGTGGCTGAAGCTGGAGTGTGGAACAAGATGTGCCTGAAGGAGAAACATTTTTAGCAGTGGGTGACATGAGCATATTTTCATTGTTACATTACTGTGGCCACAGTGTGAAAAGTAGATTATGAGGCAGGGTTAGGGTAGTGGAGAAACTACTGCAGTGTCGCAGGCAAGAGATGATGGCAGTGGAGAAGGACAGAGAAAGGTAGAGTAGAATGACATGAGAACAGGGGGTCAGAGTCAAAACCTATGGAACTTGACCAGGGTCTGGATACAGAGGGCGAGGGAGAGAAGGTGTCAAGTATATCTCCCTAGTTAGGGAAACTCTAGTGTCCCACTGCAGGGGCAATGATCCTGCTCCACTTTGTGCTGATGTGCCCGTGCTGGCTCAATCAGGGTGTGAGAAACCAGAACCACTGGACCAGTGCACTCTCCTCAATTGTGTGAATGGCTGCTGGACCAAAAACCTATGTGCCAGAACCAAGGTCAAAGAGAGGAAGCAAAAAGGTGTTAGGTACCAGAAAGAACTTTCTACAAGTCATCCATTCTGAATAATCTGCCCCAGGAGGTGGTGAACTCCTCAGTGCTGGAGATGCAGAAGTGGAAGCTGGCCTGGATGGGGCAGAAAGACCACAAGGGGATTTATGGATGGGATTTTCCAATCATGAGAGTCTCTCAGAACACAGTTTTCTGCAAAAACTTTGCCTCATTACTACCACTCCACTTTTTTTCTCATAGATTTCCAGTAATGATCCCAATTCTGCACCCTTTCCCATATCCATGCCATTTGCCATGCAACCCTGCGGTACCTTCCCAACAACAGAGTTCAGTCATCTGACTTGCTTTGGCCACCAGACTGAGGAAAAAGTGATTAAGTGCCAGTTCCAAGCCTCAAGTCTTACCTTCTGCTTCTGCCATCACCATCTAAATGTTTCAGGTTAGTCTGGTGGTCTAGGAAGAAAACAAGACACAGAGCAGAACTCCCCAAACTGAAGTGCCCAGACAATCCCAGACAAAGGTAGAGCCTACAGAGGTAGGCACAAACCCAGCCCACCCAGCTGAGATCAGACCAGTCCACCTTCCGCCTCCTGACTTAGGAGCTATAATAGTCAATGTCTGCTGGTTTGAGCCACCAAGCATCAGTGAGGCTTATACATTTTGCTCATGTCCTTCTCCTTCTGGAAAGATCCCTGTTGTTCATCAGACACAGTTCGTTCTCTTAAACTCAGTTTATTGCTCACTTTCATAAATTCTAAAATGATTTCTCCACTCTTTAAATTTTTAGGACTCCTTGATGACCATAACTTCCAGGTTGAAGCATCATATCACAACCTTTACACACCAGACTTAGGACTTGCTCTGGCTAGGTTACTATAGAAACCTTCTTCCTTTAATGCCCTCAGTACTGGTTCAGGGAAAGATCTTTACTGATAGGGCCATAATTAAGATAGAAGGATGGGCAACCACTCCTGGTAACACTTCTCTTTCCCTGCCCCTTAGCAATCTTCCCAAATCTTTACTTCATCTGTTTGTTTATGCCACAATGCCTAGGATAATCTTCTTTTGAAAAAAGGAAATACTATAAGAACTACCTCGTTTTCCACTGAAATGTTTGGATGAATGACCACAAATGATTATTCTGTGTATACTGTAATATATTGAATGATTGGTCCTGACTTCATTCTCCTATAATTGTGTTCTCCATCCTCACTCATGCTGTGACCCCATGGTGGGAAGATTGTACTTCTCCAAGCCTTGATTTTTGGCTTTGCTATGTGATTAGCCAAGTAGTGGTTTGAAATCTGCTTGCATAGTGGGCCTTGCTCTGTTACCTGCTGATATTACTATGAGAAAAAAAATACCCTATGTAGCTGCTTCCTCTTCACCCTGGGCCCCAGAAGAAGACAAGCAGCCAAACCTCAGACCCACAGCCTGGGGCAGAGCTGCCCAGCCAACCCACAGTCACAGGAATGAGAAATAAATGCTCACTGTTATATACCACTGAGATTTCAAGGTTGTCACAGAACAAAAGCTGTCTGATATACTTATCAGAAGCTGTATTTAGGCCCTCCTGTACCCACCTCTGCTATACTACACACCACTACTATGCACTAGGGATGGTACTATTTTTATTCTTCAGATAATGAAGCTGAAACTCAGAGAAGTTGAGCATCTTGTTCAGAATTACACAGTGGAGCCAGAATTCAAACCCAGTTTTCTGACTTATACTCTATAACCTGCCAGATCGAACTGCAGTTCTCTTCTAGCCAGTGGTTTCACCCATACAAACGTTATCTCACCCTGTCTGATCTAGATGGAAAAAGGAAAGGACAAAAGAAGTTCACATCCTCTTCCTCACCTAAGTCTAGGAACATTAGCTCAAAATGTAATCAAAACTTAATCATTCTATTCTGGGTGCCACCCTGGGAAGAGCAGCCCCCATATGGGCCCTCTTTCTGCGGGAGGATGCTGTCCAAGTTCCAAACACTGATTTCACACTTGGACTCTGAGCTGCAGTTCTGGAGTTGGGCAGCATCTCCCTGTGTGAACACACGTGGTTACTCATATTCTGGGTTTTCCTGTGTTAATATCTAGTCTTCCCAGATATCTAAAGCCAGTGGCACATCACAGACATTCACATTTACCCATAGGTAAGGCTTCCAAGACCACTGCACCTGGCCACACAGCCTGTGTGTTCAACTTCAGCAGCACCATTCACAGTGGTTACTCTGAACTTATGCAGGTTGATGGCCTTGATTCTCTTATTATAGATGTCAGCACTGACCCCAAGTTGCCCAGCTGATAGAATGCCCCACATATACCCACTGGACCCATATATACAGTACTTCATAGCTATATATCCAGGTTGCTCAAATATTTCCTAGAGAGGATCATATGCTAAGAACTGAATGACTATTATAGATACACATAGCCCAAATCATAGCTCTCTGGTTCAAAATTTCTTTGGTAACAGTGCTACCCCAAGCAATGTGTTCTACCGTTTTCTTTATTGTGACCCACGACAGCAGCAAAAATTAATGGAGGGAACTTTCAAAAAGATTTCCTGGTGCCCTAACATCCTCATCCCAGATAGAGACCCACAATTGCCCCTAAAACCAACAACTGTGACGGAGCGTCTGCTGTGTGTGTGCCATGCAATGTGCTAAGTGCTGGTGATGGCTCAGAAGTGGTCTTGGTCTTTCAGTGAGATAACGAACAATAATTCAACAAGCTAAGCATTTGGACATAGATGAATAGAAGATCTTACAGAAACACAGAGCCCTTGAAGTATGAGCTGAGATTCAAGTTGGGAAAGGAGAGGAGGCTACGCCAGGCAGAGGGCACAGTATAGGCAAAGGCAGGGAGTTGAAGTACCTCATGGGCTAGGTGGGTGCCAACTACCTAGAACTACACGGCCCAATAGAGCAGCCACCAGCCACATGGTTTTACTGAGTGCTTTAAGTGTGGCTGGTCCTAATTGAGTTGTGTAAAAACCATTTTGGATCTTGAAGACTTAGTATAAAAAAGAGTAAAATAGCTCATCATATTTTTTTATATTGATTATATGTTGAAATGATAATATTTTGCATATATTGGGTGCAATATTGTGATTTATAAGAAATATATATTGGGTCATTCAGATGACCAAAATATATTTCATAAATATTTGTTCTATGTCCATGGTTCCTGGCTTGCGATTACCAAAACCCTTGGGAAAAGTTTTCAATTAGCATAATCGTGCCTCGGATAAACCACATTGGCTATGATACTGCCACTGCACAAAGCTACCAAAACCCTTGGAATTTCCAGAGTGAAAGAGTAAGGGAAGCATCTTTTGCTGTAATATTTGGTCTCTTGTCCTCAGTTCCTGAAATCTCTTGAGAGCCATAAAGGCCAAATAGGTAGGTTTCTTGTTATTCATAGCAAACTCTTTTCCACCACAAACTAGGTTTATGTTAATGAGGTGACTTTTGGCAGGGGGATGGGGGACTAAGAATGGGGGCTGGTTGCCAGGGAACCAACCATTAATAGAGAGTTGGAACTTTTAATTCCATCTCCTGATTTCTGAGAGGGGAGGAGGACTGATGGTTGAATCAGTCACTGGTGGCCAGTGATTTAATCAATCATGGCTATGTAGTGAAGCTTTCATAGAAACCTGAAAGGACAGGGTTCATAGAGTTTCTGAATTAGTGAACACATGGGGATTTGGGGAGAGTGAGGTGCCTGGAAGGGGCAAGGAAACTCCACACCCTTCCCCATACCTGGCCCTATTCATCACTTCCATCTGGCTGTTCCTGAGTTACATGCTTTCATAATAAACGGGTAATCTAGTAAGCTATTTCTCTGAGTTCTGTGAGCCACTCTAGCAAAGTAATCAAACCCAAGGAAGGGGTTATGGAAACCTCTGATTTAGAGCCCGTTGGTCAGAAGCACAGATTACAACCTGGACTTGCGATTGGCATCTGAAGTGTGGGGGAAGGAGAGGTCTTGTAGGGCTGAACCCTTAACCGGTAGAATCTGATGCTATCTTTGGGTAGATAATATCAGAATTGAGTTGAATGGTAGGACACCCAGCTGGTATCTGAGAATTGCTTGATGGTGGAGGAACCCACTCCACATACACATGTTTGAATTGGTGACCAGAATCATTTATTGGGTTTACTGAAACCTATTAAATTTAATTTCAACGTTCTCTTTATACTTTTTAAATATGGCTACTAGAAAAATTTTAATTTCTTATGTGATTTACGTTGTATTTCTATTAGGCAGTACTGATCTAGAAAATCTGGGGGCAGTAGAGGGCAATAAATTCAGATTCGATCCTTTAGTTCATTTGCGGGCTGACATGAGCCGGTAGACAAGCCTAAGTTACCACACTACTCATAGTACCAGCCACTTGCTATTTTATTGCACTCAAGCTCTTCATGCTATTATGTTCTCTGCTTGGCCTCTGAAGCATCTGTGCTTTTTGATCCTGCCAGGAGCACCTGTGTGGTTGCCACTTTGCCCATAGTGGCATCCAGAGTGTTGAGTGTCCCAGCTTCTCTAGACCAGCACTGTCCAGTTGAGATACAATGGAAGGAAGTCCAGACTCTCATTCCTGGGCTACCTGGGGAAAAGTCGGTCCATACACTAAACCCAATCTGAGTCCCAACCAAGTAAGTCCTCAGGGAGCTATTTGAGGTCTCAAATCAAAGCTATTGCTGCATCTAACTCAAATAGTATCCTGCCTGAGGCTGAGTATTCAGCCATGACTTAGAGATCACGCACCCGCAGTGGGCCATTAGCTTTTCATCATACCTGAGTTACGATGTGCTGTGCCCTTTTCTAACTGCCCATCTGTTCTCCACTTTGGAGAGTGGAAAGGGGACAGGTGTCTGCTGTTGCCCCAAGCAGACCTTTTGGAACTGCCTTTTTGCAGATTCCTTCACTCAGTCCACACCACGAATACTGTGTGGTTTATATCATCATCTCCAATTTACATTTGAGCAAACCAGTCTGAAAGAGTTTGCACGGCTCACATAGCTGGTAAGTGGGATTTCAATGCCATCCTGGCTCCAAAGCCATCTTTCCATTACTCAACTAGGCTCAGCCTTACTGTGTTATCTGACTTCTCAAGATCTAAACATGAAACTCTGTGTTAGTTAAGAGAATGCCGGCGGTTGGCACAGATAAACTGAAATCTCAGGGCTTTCATGCATTTGAGGTTTATTTTCACTTGTGGAAAGCCTTATGCAAATGTTTGACAGGTATCCTTCCATGCAGTGATGCAGGGACCCAGGTACCACCCATGTTGTGGCTCTATCATATTCAACATGGGGCTCCCCAGGTCTCTGTGGGGTACCTCCATGGCTGTCATGGCAAGACAGGATGCAGCTGACATCCTGTTGGAGGATGCAGGGTACAGACAATACATCAGGCAGCAATAACATTTTATTTCTAGTACGGAGACCCCAGATGACAGTGTCTTAAAGAGAGGAGGCATGCCCCATCATCCATTCCTTTTTCATCCTGCTGCTTAGGACACAGATGTGATGGTAAGCCATCTTGAGCTACATGGATGAGAAAAACACTCTAAGGATGGCAGAGTACATCCTTAGAGTACTCTGAATGACAGCATATAGCAGTCAGCATGCTAGCCCTGCACTGCCCACCTCCAGACTGTATGCGGGAAAAATTAATTTTTATCTTGTTTAAACTACTATTGTTTTAGGTCCCTGTTACATGCAACTGAACATCTATCCTAGGTGCAGGGATCCCACACTTTCGGTCCACAACAGAACTATATCCTACGAATAGTGGCTAGAAAAAAGTTAGTCAGCCTAAAGCCCCAGCCCAAAGCAATGAAGCTTCACTTTAGGGGGTGAGATACAGCAGAGAGAGTAACTCCTTTTGGGAACATGATAACATTTTTAAATTGTGGTAAAATATACATAATAAAATTTACCATTGTAACTATTTTTAACTGTACAGTTTGGTGCCATTAAGTATATTCACAATGTTGTGCAACCATCCATCTCCACCATCCATCTCCAGAAAATTTCCATCTTCTCAGACTGAAACCCCGTTCCCATTAAACACTAACTCCCTATTCCTCCTCTCTCCCAGCCCCTAGCAACCACCATTCTCCTTTATATCTCTATGACTTCGACGACTCTAAGTACCTCATATAAGTGGAATCATCTAGTACTTGTCTTTTGTGTTCGGCTTATATCATGTAGCATAATGTCTGTATGTGTTATAACATGTATCAGAAGTCCCTTCCTTTTGAGGCAGAGTAATATTCCATTGTATGTATATATCACATTTTGTTTATTCATATTCATTCTGTGATTGACACTTGGGTTGTTTCCACCCTTTGGCTATTGTGAATAATGCTGCTGTGAACATAGGTATCCAAATATCTGTTTGGAAAAAAAAAAAAAGGTCTCTGTGGGGAGGGGAATAAAAAGTAGAAAAACCACTCCCATATCTTAAACATATGGGCCTGGAATGGCACATAACTTTTCAGCTTACATTCTATTGGCAGGAACTAGTCACGGGGTATACTAATTATCTATTGCTGCATAAGAAATTACACTACAACTTAGTGGCTTAACACAATAAACATTTACTACCTATGGTTTTTGTTGGTCAGAAAATAAGGAACAGCTTTGCTAAGTAAGGCTCTGGCTCAGAGCCTCTCAAGAAGCTGTAGTCCAGATATGGACTGAAGCTAGAGGACCTACTTCCAAGATGGCATGCTCACACAGCTGTTGGCAAGAGGCCTCAGTTCCTTGTAGGTCTCTCCATAGAACTATTTGAGTGTCCTCAGAACATGGCAGCTAGTTTTCCCCAAAGTAAGTACTGTAAGAGAGCAAGGTAGAAGCTGCAATATCTTTTATGACCTAGTCTCATAAATTATATACCATTATTTCTGTGATATCCTATTGGGCACAATAGGATATTGGTCACATTGTGATATCCTACAGGCCAATCCTACTGATGTGGGAGGAGACTACACAAGGGTATGGATAGCAGAAGGAGGGGCTATTGGGAGCCATCTTGAAGTCTGGCTACCACTGAGGTCACACCCAGTTGCAAGGGCATCTGGGAAATGTAGTCTCTGGCTGGGCAGCAATAATTACATTTGGTGGGCATCTTTTTTTTAAGTTTTATTAGTTTCAAGTATACAGCACATTGGTTAGATATTTATATAGTTTATAAAATGATCCCTCTAATTGCTCTTTCCGTCTGGTTTTCCACCTAGCCATTACATTAAGTCTAACTGCATTCCCTATGCCATGCTTCCCATCCCTGTGACCATCTATCAACTATTAATTTGTACTTCTTTAACCCTTCACTCCTTTCTCCCAGCCCCTCAACCTCCCTCTCCTCTGACCACCACAAGATTGTCCTCTATATTCGTGAGTCTTTTTGATTAGTTTGTTCTTTTCATTTCTTAGATTCTGCATATAAGTGAAATTATATGGTATTTATCTTTGTCTGCCTTATTTCACTCAACATAATAACCTCTAGGTCCATCCATGTCATTGCAAATGATAGGATTTCATTTTTTAATGGCTGAGTAATATTCCATTGTATATATGAACCATAACTTCTTTATCCAGTCGTCTGTTGATTTAGGTTGCTTCCATGTCTTGGCTGTTGTAAATTATGCTGCCATGAACACAGGGGTGCATAGATTTTTCTGAATTATTGTTTTGGTTTCTTTGGATAAATACCCAGAAGTGCAATTGCTGAGTCAAAAGGTATATCCATTTTTAAATTTTTTGAGAAACCTCCAGACCGTTTTCCACAATGGCTATACCAATTTGCAATCCCCATTTTGTGGACATCTTGATCATCTTGGCCATAAACCTCTCTCTAGGAGTCTCAGTGGCATTTCTGATTGCCTGTGTGACCTGTTCTTCAGTTTTCTCCTCTGTACAATGAACTTACTCTTCCCGCTCCCTGGAAACTAGCATTGATACCTTCTGTCTTGGCATCTAACCCAAGTGAAAGCTGTAGGTGATACTCATTGGTATAGGTTAGACCTGAGTCTCAGAGAGGCAGTCTTAGGGGAGGGGTATCATCAGAAAAGTATGAATGGGATCTGAATTCAAGGGCTAAGGGTCCAGGAAGCATGTCAGATAAGAGCACTGGTTTTTGAGTCAGCAGCATGGGTTTAAAACCCACTTTAAACTTTTTATCCTTGGATGAGCAATTTTTAACTCTTGGGGTCCAGTTTCCCATACAACAGGAAAAAAACATTGACCACGTTTGTTTGGTTATTAGAAGGACTGCTTATCTAATCTCATGTTTCCTAAAATTGTGTTTGTCACATCTGTCTCCTTAATGCTTTTCCCATATTTGTATGCCATCTGTAGTATTATCTAATATTTTCTTTATATGTATATATTTATAACATCTTTATATGTAATTCACATAATATAACTTACTCATTTAAAGTATACAGTTCGGTGACTTTAATATATTCACAGAGTTGTACATCACCAAACATCACCAAAATCAATTTTTGAACACTCCAATTTTCATAACCCTAAAAAGAAACCCTATATCATTTACCAGTCACTTCTCATTTTCCCCCAATCCATCCCTTCTCCAGCCCTAGGAAACTACTAATCTACTTTCTGTCTTTATGGATTTGCCCATTATGGACATTTCATATAAATGGAATCAAAATACGTGGCCTTTTGTGTCTGACTTTTTTCACTTAGCATAATGTTTTCAAGATACATCTATATGGCAGCATTTATCAGTACTTCATTCCTTTTTATGACTGTATAATATTCCATTGTATGGATATATTACATTTTATTTATCCATTTGTCAATTGATGAACATTAGGGCTATTTTCAGTTTTTGGCTATTATGACTAATGTTATAAACGTTCATGTACAAGTTTTTGCATAGACATGTGTTTCTGATTCTTGGATATATACTTAGGAGTAGAATTTCTGGGTCATATGGTAATTCTATGTTTAACCTTTTGAGGAACTGTCAGACTATTGTACAGTGCAGCTGTACTGTTTTACATTCTCACCAGCAGTGTATGAAGGTTCCAATGTCTCCATATCCTCATCAACACTTACCTGATTTATTATTATTGTTATTATAGCCATTCTGGTTGATGTGAAGTATCTCATTGTGGTTTTAATTTGCTTTTCCTGTATATCGATTTATTTTATTTATATTTACATTTTAAAAAGGCTTAACATTGCTACCCTAAGTGGAAAGATAGTATTATTTACCATGAATGAAGGTAACCTAATCACAATATAACTGTTAGAATGACACTTCTCTGGATATCATGTGCTGTCACTGATGGTTACTACATTTTGAGAAACATCAATATAATTGAAGTAAAGATGTTATTAATACCTCTGGCACAGAGCTGATGCTTAATAAATGTTAAGCTGTCATTTTATTACTGTTTGTGAGGCATAGACAAAGGCATAAGTGGGTATTTTGGGGTGTGTGTGTGCGTGTGTGTGAGAGTGTGTGTGTGTGTCTGGGTGAGTATATGTCTGGGGAGGGGGTGTGTTTCAGGAAGAGAGTGGGGTTAGAGTCAGAAATCATAAGATCCTTATAAAACATGGGAATCCAGCTAGTGGTAAAGAGCAGCCTAAGAAAACTGAAAACAACCAGACTGTGGATGGCAAGAATGTATGAAGGGGAGGGTTAAGTGTAACATTTGCGATCAGTGTGCTGGCTGGCAGCTGTGAGAGTTCAGGGATTCTTTTCTGCAGTGTATGTTGATCTTCATTCCTCACATCCTTGCAAGGCATGCTGATGTGTAAGTTCCTAGAACTTATCCAGGGCAGCAATTGGGCTGATTCAGCCTTAGACACCCCCCACCATCCCCTGGCCCTCACTGTGGCAGCTCAGATACCATGTGTCAAGTGGGCAGGGCAGTCTGTGGAATCCAGACCAGGCAATGGGGACTGAGGTTCAGAGGGGTGTGGTGTAGAAACTTGACCAAATTCACCAACTCATAGGTGGGAGACCTGGGGCTAAAATCTAGGTCACCTGATCCTCCTTACATTTTTCCTACTAAGAAGCCCTTCTTGGCTCTTTATTTCACCTCTTTTTATAGCAAGATGCCCACAGATTCCTTGCCAATAGTAGACTAAGATTGCTACTCAAAGTGTGGTTCACCCCAGCATCAGCAACATCAGCACTTGGGAGCCTGTTGGAAATGCAGATTCCCTGGTCCCACCTAGACCTTCTGAATCAGAATCTGCATTTTAACAAGATCCCACAGATAATTCAAATGCACATTACTCCATTTTTACATTAGAAAATAGAATATATAATTCTAAATTAACATTTCAGAAACCTGAACTAAGATATTACGATTGAGTTTACTCATCCAAAATTCTTATTTAAGCACCTGCTATTTGCCAAGCTCTGGTAAGTGCCAAGCAAGCAGAGATGATTAAGTCTCCATTCTGCTATCAAGAAGGTCTCAGGCCAGTCAGAAAGATAAGTGAGAAACCAAAGATCACAGACCTCTCTCTCACTGACTTTTTTTCTGAAAAATCAGAAAAATTTTTTTCTGATTGGAAAATTATGTTTTATTGACTTTTCTAAAAATGAAATGCTAAGAATTCCATAGTGGCTGCTGAGGGTGTTATACATATGTCCAGCATGCTTTCCCTTTTGTCTTCTTCCAGATCATTTGGGAAACTCCTCCCCAGCTCTTTTTTTTTTTAATTCAAAATATTTATTGAGCACTTTTATATGCCAAGTCCTGTTCTAGATACTGGGGATACAATGGTCAAGAAATCAGATGAGGTTTCTCTTTTCAAGGAGCTTCTTTATACCTAGTGAGGAAAGAGAAATATTATCAAAGAGTAATAAGTATTATGCAGAAAAATTAAAAGGGAAGCAGAGTCAGAGGGGGTGTGGGAGTCTCTTTTTGGTAGAATGATTGAGGAAGGCTTCTGAAGAGGTAACATTCTTGCCTAAGGCTTAAGAAGGAGCCAGTCCTATGGCATCTCAAGGAAGAGTGTTTGGTTGCTTTTGGTGGTGCTGTCACTCAGAGTGCTAGGTTTGCCCTCTGGCCACAATGATTGGTGCAAGGGTGAGCATGTGACCTAAAAGAGCCAATTAGAGTCTTTCCTGAGACTGATATATAGACATGGGGAGAAACCAGTTGCTAGTGATATCTCTGTGATCTTGAACAAGTCTCTTCCCTTCTCTGAGCCTCATTTTACACATCCATGAAATAGGTTGGATCACATGCCACCTTAGCCTCTCCTACCTCTAACTTATGATTCTGACAGGTCCAGCTTTTCAAAACAAAGCATCATGACACTGGCTTCTTCGGGGGTAGAGGTCCTGTCCTTTCCCTCCCCTTTCTCAGATATGCTTCAAATAACAGTATTAATAACTGAAGCTGACTCTTGAAAATGTTCATCAGTTTCTGCCAAACAGAGACTCTTTTTTTTTTTTTAAGTTTCACGAGGTTCATCTGCTGTCCCCACATTTATTTCATAACTTGAGTATGGGAAGGAGGATCAGGACTCAAAGGCAAGTTCTGCCTCTTACTAGCTGAGTGACCCTGAACAAAAATCTTAACTTCTCTGAGTCTCAGTTGCTTCATCTGAAAAGTAAGTATAATAGTATTCATCTCATAGGGTTCTTTTGAGAAGTAACCAAGCTGCCACATGCTCATTCCCAGAGCTTATGGTTTGTGGATCAGTGTCCACCTTCCCCGACTAGACTGTAAACAGCATGGGAGCTTGAACTGGGACCGATTTTACATGCAATACAGTTAGCCATATCATCATCATCATCATCATCATCATCATCATCATGAAAGTATTGTTAATTTTTGTCTTTTAAAATAGCTATACCAATCTATTACCAGGATTGTAGAAAGGCCTGTGCTAAGATAGGACCTTATAGGGGTCCCTGGTGAAAGTGTTGGTTTGGAATACATGGGAATAGGAAAAGGAAAAGAGAACAGACATCTACTTAACATCTCCAGTATGCCAGTCAGTGTGCAAGGAGCCTCACGTCCAATACCCATTGATCTGTCACCACAGTCTCATGATATAGGTGTTATCTTCATTGGACAGATAAAAAACTGAAAGCCCAGAGAAGTTAAGAAACCTTTCCAGGGTCACAAGCTAACAGGTGACTTAGATGAAATTCAAACCAGCCTGGTACCAGGGGCCAACTTCTCTCTACCTCTTCAAGATGTAGTTCTCCAGAGGTGACAGGTAGAATCCATATTTGACCAGGAGTCAGGAAGGTGAGTATTCTGACAATTGAAGAGGGAAAGAGAGACCTTACGTGTGAACTGAGGCAGGGCTTTTGTGTTGAGAGGGTGATCTTGGGCTAAAAACAAGAGGCATCTACCTGCATGGCCAAGGAGCTGGAGTCCCATAGTGACCAGAGTTCAAGTACCATTTGTTAAGTGCTACTGCATGTATGCTTTGTGTTTAGCTTTACAAGCATTTTCTCACAGCAGTGCCAGGCATAGGGATGTATAAGCCAGACCTTACAGTTGGGGAGACTTAAGAGAGGTGAAGTTATTTAATGGAGGTTAAACAGCCAGTAAAGAGCGGAATCCAGATTTTAATGCTCATCTGCCTGATTCCCAAGTCCATGTGTTTTACAGAACAAAACAAAATGAAGTAAATGTTGCCTTTTGTAAAGCAGGATCTTTAGGGGCAAAGCAACAGACAGAAGACAGTTGACAGAGAAAGAGATCCCCAAATCTACTGGGCATCATCCATGCAGTACCGTTCCTCACACTGGAACACACTTCAGCCTCTTTCCCAGGTCCTATCGTTAATATGGGCAAATAGGTCCCATTTTGCATGCCTGGGTTTCTTCTGTGAAGGCAATGGGATTCCATGGGTTATTTAAAATATTTCAAAAAGCTTATAATTATACAGTTCCCTACATTAGGAAGATACAAGGACACTAACATAGTGATTGCTTTTGTTGAAGGTAGACTTTCTTCTACCGAGGATAGGAAGAAGTCCTGTACCATGGTTAAACAGACTCATGTGACAGTTGGCTTTCGACAAGCCACTTCACCTCTCCTAAGCCTCAGTTCTCTCAATATGAAATGGGGAGAATAGCAGCATCTACTTCAGGGGCTGCTGTGGGGCTTATCCATGTCGACTGCTTAGCCCAGCGCTTGACACGCAGTGAACACATAATTAAGCATGTTTCCACATGTGTGCAAGAGTGACTCTGGTTAGCTCAAGCTGGTCTGAAGATCTGGCTGACCATTATTTGTCTTTGATTAATAAAATGTTTTAGCAATCAGTAATCACTTTACAAAAGGTGGTAAGCTACAATGGAGAAAACATGGCATTTAAAGCTAGGCAGACTAAATCTGAATACCAGCCCTGCCACTCCCTAGCTGTGTGACCCTGAGCAGTTCAGTTTAGTCTACCTCAAAGAGCCTTGCTCTCCCCTTCAAAGGGTCTTGCTGCCCAGCTGTGGGGAGTGCGATCAGCAAGCTGCCTCCAGCTGTCAACTCCTGCAGGGTCTGCTTCAGCTGGAAAGAACCCTGTTGCCAAAGTCATGTCCTTCCCAGGGTAGTCTGCATCTAGTGAGTAAACGAGGAGGGGATATAAAGGTCCAGCAATTTTGGCTGGTTCAGGACACTCTGATGGTCAGGATGGGACCAGGACTACCCCCTATCAACCAAAGCTTCATCAAGCTTTTATCAGACTTTCACTTCTCCCTCTGCCCAACCCTGCTTTCTCCTTCCTACACAGGTAGTAATCCCTAATACACATTTTGCACCCCTCACCTCATCTGGATATCTACTTTTGCAGCACTCAACCTCCAACATTTGGTGCCAGGATTGGTCTGAATAAGTAGGTTCTAAGATGTGCTTTTGGCCTGGATGGCAAGAGGGCACCATCACCACTAACTGTCTGAACAATGCAGTCGTTAAAACTGCCATGGGGGTAATTGGGAGGATGGACCTCTGGAAGGAAATGTACTTGCAGGCACGGTGCCTCAGTTATTTGACGTAGTGGGAGAACACAGTGGGATAAATGGGATTGATGGCTATAGTAAGCCCCATTGATGCTCTATACTAAGAGTTTGCAACTTTTCCCTCAAAGGGCCAGATAGCAAATATTTTAGACTTTGCAGCCCATACAACGACTCAGCTCTGCTGTTGTATTGCAAAGCAGCTGTAGACAACATGTAAACAAATAAAACTTTGCATTAATAATAATAATTATGGGCTAAATTTGAGCTGTTTGCTGATTCTTGCTCCATATTAGAGAAAAATAATGAACAGCTAAGAGCGAGTAACAAGTGAAAGCCAGAGCTCCTTGTTGGTGCTGTCAAAGAAGCTTTCATTTTTTCTAGCAGGAGAGACAGGAAAACAGGCCAAAGTGAAGACCCCAGGGCATGATATCATTAATTTTAAAGACAGTTAAATGACCAACCAAGGCAGGTCTGATATGCTAAGATCATCACCCTACAGCTAGTGATTTCCAGGGGAAAAAGTCTTGATTTCTCATACTGTTGTCTATCCATGCTGTTTCTCCTGCCTACTATTCCCCTCTGCTCCTCAGTTAGCTGGCACCTCCTCACTCTCTAACTCTCAGCTAAATTCCCCTTCCTCCAAGGAGCCCTCCCTGTCTGACCAAATTCTTTCTAGCATTCTTTTTGTTGGTTTCCACCATAGCACTTTGCATACAGTAAATTCAACCTTTTTTCTGAAGTGTGACATGCAAAAGAAAAGTGTCCAAGTGATAATTGTACAACTGTGTGAATTTTCACAGTGTGGACCCTTCATAAGCAGCACACAGATAAAATAACAGGATAAGCACCAGAAGTTCATCAGGCCCCCTCTCAGTCACTGCCTCTCCTACAAGAACTGCCACCCTGACTTCTGACACTGTAGATGACTCTTCCCTGCTTGTGAACTTTACAAAAATGAAATCTTATTTAATGTACTCTTTTCTGTCTGGCTGGCTCTTTTACTTATATTATCAGTGAGCTTCATCCATGTGGTTACATGGATGTGTATATACTGCAACTTCTTTATTCTACAATTGATGGACATTTTAGTTGTTTCCATTTGTGGCTGTTAGGAATAGTGCTGTTGTGAGCATATTATGTCTTTTGATGAACATGTGCACACATCCTTGTTAGATATATTCCTAAGAAGTAAAAATGCTAGATCATAGAGTATATGTATGTTTGGTTTAGCAGATTCTGCCATAAAGTTTTCAAAATGGTTACAGAATTAATACTTTTACCAGCAATGTATGAAAGTCTGTTACTCCACATTTTTATCAACACTTAGTGTTTTTTGCCTTTAAAATTTTAGCCATTCTGGTGGGTATGTAATGGTATTGTATTGGGTTTTCAATTTACATTTTTACATTTCTTTGATGAGTAATGATGGTTAGCACTTTTCACATATCTGTTGACCATTTAGATGGCCTCCTTTGTGAAATGCCTGTTCAGATGATTTTCCCATTTCTCCCCTGGGTTTTCTGCCTATGTTATTTACTTGTAAGAGTTCCTATTAAATTCTGAATATCAGTCTTGTCAGATATACGTGTTGAAAATATCTTCTCCCACTATATGGCTTTCTTTTTCAGTATCTTTAATGTTGTATGCTTTTGTTTTCAGTTTAAAAACTCTGCATATTTAATGGCATATAGATATTTTCTTATATTTTCTTCTAAAAGTTATATTTTTTTTACCTTTCACATTTAGATCTGTGACCCATCTGGAATTTATTTCTGTGTATGACATGAGCTAGGAGGCAGGATTCTTTTTTCATATAGTTATGTAATTGGCCTTGCAGCATTTATTATAAAGATTGTCCTTTCTCTGCTGAATTTCAGTGACATTGTTGTGTTACTATATATGTGTGGTCTTTCCTGGACCCTCTATTTTATTCCATGGATCTATTTGTCCTTGTACCAATATTGTACTGTCTTAATTACTGTAGTTTTTACTAAGTCTTAAGATCTGATAACATAAGTCCCCTAATATTGTCTAATTCTTTACGATTTCCTTGGCTATTCTAGATTATTTTCATTTCCATATATATGTTAAAAATAATTTATCAATTTCCATGAAAATAAAATTAGAGGTTTAGATGGAGATTATATTGAATCTATAGATCACACAGAGGAGAATTAACATCTTGACAATATTAAGTCTTCCTATTATGAACATGGAATGGCTCTCCATTTATGTAGGTTGTCTTTGCTGTCTGTCAATCATGTATAATTTTCAGGACAGAAGTCTTACACATCTTTCGTTAGATTTATTCTTAGGTAATTTGGTGTTTTTAAAGTTCTCTTTCCTCATTGCTTGTTGTTAGTATATGAAAATACATTAGAGTACAATTTATTTTCTTACAGCTTTACTGAGTTATGATTGTGGAACAATAAGCTGTACATGTTTAAAGTGTACCATTGATAAGTTTTGACATACATATATGCTGTGAAACTATCACCACAATCAAAATAATGGAGATAGCTATCACTCTCAAAACTTTCCTGATGCCCCTTTACAATCCATACCTGCTTACCCAGACTGTCACCATGCAGCAGCAATCTGCTTTTGTATTAGTTTGCATTTTCTGTATTTTATATAAATGGAAATTCAAACAATGTGTGCTTTTTGGGGGGGGAGGGGTGTCTGAGTTCTCTCTAAGATAATTATGTTGAGATTTAGCCAAGTTGCTGCATGAATCAATAGTTGGTTTCTTTTTTGTTACTTCGTATTATATCCATTTAAAACAGTTCATTTACCCATTCAAGGATATTTGAGCTATTTCTAGTTTTTTGCTATTACAAATAAAGCAGCCGCGAAAATTCATGTACAAGTTTTTCTGTGGATATTTACTTTCTTATATTTTAGGGAAATACCTAGGAGTGAAATGTCTGCATCATATGGTAAAGGTACATGTAACATTTTAAGCAACTACAATCTGTTTTCCAAAGTGACTATATTACTTTATATTACCCCCAGCAGAGTATGTAAGTTCCAATTACTCCACATCCTCACTAATACTTGGAGTGATCTGTCTTTTTAATTTTAGTCATTCTGGTGGTTGTGAAGTGGTATCTTGTGGTTTTAAATTGCATTTTCCTGACTATTGATGTTGAGCATCTTTACATATACTTGTTTGCCATTTTCTTTGGTGAAATGTCAGTTCAAATCTTTCAGCCATTTTTTATTGGAGTTACATTGAGTTACATTTGCATATTCTAGATACAAGTCCTTTGTTGAATATATGTGTTGCAAATATTTTCTTCCAGTCTGTGGCATATTTTTCATTTTTCTAACAGTATTTTTTGAAGAGTAAAAGTTTTAGTTTGATAGAAATCGGTTAATTTATTTTTTTTATAGTTTGTGTTCTTCGTGTCGTATTTAATAATTTTCTCCCAATCTAAGATTACTAAAGTTTTTCTCATGATTTCTTCTAGAAGTTTTCTAATTTAAGCTTTTACATTTAGATCTATGTTCCATTAATAGTTAATGTTTATATATGGAGTGGTATGATATGATCTGGTTCACTTTTTTAACTTTTAAATATTCAGTTGTTCCAGAACCATTTGTTGAAAAGATTATCCTTTCTTCATTGAACTCCTTGGCATCTTTGTTAAAAATTGATTGACCATGAATATGTGGGTCTATTTCTGGACTTTCCATTCTGTTTCACTGATGTTGTATCTTTACACAGTTACCATACTACCTTGAATATAGTTACTTTCTAATCTTGAAATCAAATTGTTTAAGTCCTCCAAATTTTTTGTCCTTTTTAAAAATTGTTTTGGGCATTCTAGGTCTTTTGCATTTTCATATAAATTTTAAAATCAGTTTATCAATTTCTACAAAAAACCTTGCTGGGATTTTGATTGAGATTGATTGACTCTATAGATCAGTTTGGTGAGATTGCTACCTTAACAATATTGATTTCGCTAATTCATAAACATGGTATATTTATTTCTCCACCTATTTAGGTTTCTTTCATTTCTGTTAGGAATATTTTATAGATTTTGACATACAAGTCTTCTGTATCTTTTATTCAAAGCTATTACAGAGCATTTCATGTTTTTGATGTTATCGTTAATAATTTTTTTTTAAACAAATTCCTAATTCTTTCTTGCTGGTATTACAGAAATACAATTAATTAATATATGTTAACTTTATACCCTGCAACCTTTCTAAACTCACTTATCTAATATTTTTTTTTTGTATATTCTTTAGGGTTTTCTAAAAAGGTTATAATGTTGCTTACAAATAAAGACAGTTGTATTTCTTCCTTTCTAAAATATATGCCTCTTATTCATTATTTTTGCCTATTGCGCTGGTTAGAACCTCCAGTATAATGTCATATAGAAGTGGTAAAAACAGACATCCTTGTCTCTCTCCTGATCTTTGGGGAGAATGTATTCAGTCTTTCACCATTAAGTGTGAGGATGTTAGCTGTAGGTTTTTATAGATCACCTTTTGTTGGGTTGAAGTAGCTCCTCTCTATTCCTAGTTTGCTTAGAGTATCTATCATGAGTAGTTGTTGGATTCTGTAAATACTGTTGCTTCTTTCCCCCTCCTCCTCCTCCTTCACCATATCCTCCTCCTTCTCCTCCACTTCCTCTTCTCCCACCTCCACCTCTTCCTCCTCGACCTTCTCTTCATACTCCACCACCTCCTTCTCCACCTTTTCTGACATCCTTCTTCCTTCTGGCATCTATTGAGATGATTATATGCTTTTTTCTTCTTTTTCAGTCTGTAAGTATGGTGAATTACATTGATGGTAAATGTAAAATCAACCTTGCATTTCTGGGATAAACTCCACTTGGTCATGATCCTTTTGTATATTGTTGTTATGGTTTACTAAAGTTTTGTACCTCTGTATCTGTGTTTATGAAAGATATTGGTCTGTAGTTTTATTTTGCTTTTTCTTATAATGTCTTTGGTTTAGCTATGAGGTTAATTTTGGCCTCATAGAATTCGTTGGGAAGTGATCTCTTTTGAATTTTCCAGTAGATTTTGTGTGGAATTGATATTATCTTTCATAGATTTCAGCAATATAGCCTGTAGTTTTCTTTCTGGGAAGGATTTTAACTGTAAAACAAGTTCCTTAGTAGATACAGGGCTATATAGGAGGTGTATTTATTCTTAAGTAAGCTTTGGTGATTTGTGTCTTTTAAGGAATTTGTCTATTTAATTCAAATTGTTGAATTTATTGATTTAGACATATTTTCTATTAATCTTTACTGTCTGTAGTATCTTTAGTCATGTTTCCTCTCTCATTCCTAATAATAGAAATTTGTGTCATTTTTTTCCTGATTAGTTTAGCTTGTGGTTTATCAATTTTAACATTTTTCTTCAGTAACCAGCTTTTGATTTTCTCATTATTTTTCTGTTTCTATTTCATTAGTTTTAATTTTTTTCTTTATTTGTTTCCTGCTTATTTTAGGCATAAGTTGCTGTTCTTATTCTAGTTTATTAGAATAAGTTTGAGTAGAATAATAAGTTAGAAACCTAAATCGTTGACTTGAAATTCTTCTTCTTTTCTAAGATAAGCATGGATTACTATAAATTTCCCTCCAAGCACAGTTTTAGCTGCATCCCACAAAGTTCAATACTGTGTTTTTATTTTCATTCCGTTTAAAATATTTTGTAATTTCCCTTATGATTTATTCTTTGATCCATAAGTTGATTAGGAATGTGCTGTTTAGTTTCCTATATTTAGTGATTTCCAGATCTTTTTGTTACTGATTTCTAATTCCATTGTAGTTCAATAACATAATTTATGTTATATAAGTTGTTATAAATGTATTAGTTCTTATGTTAATCCTATATCTAGTGACCTTGAAAACTTCATTTCTTAATATTGTTTGCTTTGCCCTTGAGGTTGTGAGCAAGACAATCCTGATCTTCTTTCCAACCACAGAAGTAATGAGTGCAAAAGCTATAATGTTAGCTGTGCATATCTTCTACATTCTCATTATCTATTTAAAAAAGCTCCTTTATAGTTCTAATGCTGAGAGATTTTTATCACGAATAGATGTTGATTTTATCAAATTTTTTTTATAAATCTTCGAGATAGGATTTTTCTGTTAATGTGATGAGATATATTGATTGATATTCGAATATGGCATTTTTCAAGTAAACTTTACTCAGTCATGATAGATTATCCCTATAAAAATATATATATCACTGTATTTAGCTAGTATTTTGTATAGGTTTTAACATCTCTTTATTGACAATATTGGCCTATAATGTTATTTTTTAATAATATCCTTATTTGCTTTTGGTACCAGGGTTATCTTGGTCTCAAAATAAAATATTGAGAAATATTATCTTTGTTTTGAGGACATGATGATGTAAAATTGGTATTTTTAACGTGTAGAAAGAGTTGTCTTTTTTTAAAAAAAAAAGTATAAGACTATTCAGATTTACTATTTCTTGTTTTTGTTTCGGCAAGTTGTGTTTTTCAAAGAATGATAACATGAAAATTCCCTTTTTAGCACAGCATCATGGTTGTTAGCTCTATGTAAAGGTTCCTGAAGCAGAGAATGTTTGTTTTAGCATACCAGCACACCCACTGTGACCAATGGGCAAGACCAGGAAAGTCATCCCACGCTTTTGGAGAAAAATTTATAGTAATATGTGACAACACTTTACATGCTGTTAAGTGCTTGTTTAAAGATTGTTGGTTTTTTCGCAACAATATGGGTATATATTTTAGAATGCCTAAGTCACTTTTTTGCTCAGTCTATCTGCTCTACTAAGATGGGGTAGGAACTACAGGTCGCTAGAAGTTTCCCAGGGTCCAGGGAAAACTGTTGTACATATTTACATTACCAGGTTCAGAGTAGTCAGGAATTGAGCTCCTTTTGGATGGTGAAGCCACCTCACTGGGAATCCTGTCAGAAATCAAGTGAGGGCCAGGTAGAGCTATGAGCCCCTGAGCTAAAGTCACCTCTTGATTGAGGGTACTCTGGCCCTAGACCAGTAGTATCCTGCCTGTCCCTCCCAGAGTCACCAGTGAGCCACCGTCACTGGTTGGAGTGGGGTAGATGTTGCTACTCTTGGGTCACAACTGAGGTATCAGGTCCCTGGTGAGTTGTAGCCTGGGACACAAGCCTTCTCTCCCTGCCCTTTCCCTGTTTTATCCCCTTTTTTTCATAGCTTCACGTTTTCTCTCCCTTTTCATCATTCCTGCGTTCTCTCCTCCTCTCTCCTTTCCTTCTTTTCTCCCCTCTCTCTACCTTCCCCTCCTTCATGTCCACCCTTATTTCCCTTCCACCTATAACATACATTTCTTGTCAGAAGGGAAGAACCTTGGAGGTAGTTGTTGGATACTAGCAGTGATAGAAAGGCAGACTAGGAGTTGTTTAGGCAGAAAATAGAATGGAACAAAAATTCAGATTAATAGATGTCAAGCCACAGATCTTTCAGGTATAGCTAGCCTTTCCGATCTGGGAATGAAGGACCAACAGCTCCCTGGCTCTATAAGA
The DNA here is from genome assembly GCF_902729225.1 of Pteropus medius. Classification (NCBI taxonomy): domain Eukaryota; kingdom Metazoa; phylum Chordata; class Mammalia; order Chiroptera; family Pteropodidae; genus Pteropus; species Pteropus medius. The sequence continues at coordinate 3,436,907 of NW_024349800.1, read as the reverse complement.
GGACTTAATGCTAATGAGCATGATTCTCCCTTTGGGACAGAGAAGGGTCACATAGCTGTACTTCTGGTGCTGTGTTCCTAGAAATCGGGAAAGAAGAAAGAAATCGGGAGAGTCATTATCCAGGATTAGGGGAAGGGAAAAAAAGGCAAATGTACTTCCAGAGCCAAAGTGGAAGTCCCAGGAATATGACAAGGATATCGCAGTCCTATTAATTTGAACCTTTGGAACATTTGGTATTATGTCCTCAAGGCAACAATAGATCAGAAATCCCTGGAAAACCAAACTTGCTACCCTTGCTAAGGAGGCAGTGACACAGGCCTGCAATTATGGTAATACCCACTAGGGGAGGCAGCAATTACTGCAGATTTTGGACAATAGACCCAGTGTGTGTAACGAAGATCACAGAGGGTGTGTGGCGGGGTGGGGGGAGGACGGTGAAGGATGGTAGGTGGGGAGGGAATCTAGCCCTTCATCAGAACAATAAATAGCAAATATTCAACTACTATAAAATATAAGATCTTGATATTTGGTTTAGAATAAGATAGGGAAAATTACAATATCTAGATCCAGGTTGCACCTTTTCTTGTATTAAACTTCAGTTGGTTTCTAGCATTGAGGTTGGTCCTTGGGGTAACATTAGGAAGACACAGTGGCTTTCTGGGCCTCCATGGTCCCCAGCTCAACTTCTTCCTTTTCTGTGTGAGACTTCAAATGGATTATTTAAAAAGCCTTTAACTATTCATTTGCTCTTATCGGGTAGAAAGAGGTAATTTCCCTTTTCAAACAATTTCAACTTGAGAACTTCTTATGCTAACTATTTCTCCTGCTTCATTTTGTCAAACTTCATTATGACAAGTTTTCTTTCCATGTAAAGACAAAGCTGAATTCTTGTATACTTTAAGTCAAGACAGTTTTCTTAAAACCTTGAATTAAATACTTGATTTCCTCACACTACATTCTTCACAACTCTTTTCCTTTTTAATCAGGAGAGAGATCCCAGGTATTTAAATCCTTACCTTCTCCTTTCTTCCTTCCTACTTTCCAAATTCAGGCTTACTATCGCAGAATGCAAAAACAAATTGCTTGTTAAAACTCTTATTAGCAGGCCCCTGCCCTTGAGGCCTAACATTTTGCATTTTTCTTCCTCTGAATATGTAAAGACGATCTTAAAAAACATGTGAATAACTGAATTTTTAACCAAAATTTGAACAATCAGTCTTCTTACATGATTGCAAATTCTTGGGAAAAGAATTGCTTAGAAGCCAATGGGCAGTGCAAAACGGCTTCTCTCCTGAGCCAGCTCATTTATTTGCTTGGGACAGTGAATGCCCTAATCACAACATATTTGGTTTCCTTTGTGATACTGGAATTTCTTAAGTGTCTTGGATACTTTCCAGCTCCCCAAATATTAGTCATGCCGCTTGACGCGCAAATAAATCCCGAAGATGACACTCTCGAGCACATCCTTTCCTATTTGCATGGAAATTAGATTTTTAAAACATCAAGATGAAAACAAGTTTCATAGCCCATGTCCATAAAATGCCTCTCCATCCGTAAGTGGACTGTAAACTTTGCTTCCAAACAGTGGATTTCAGTCCCATTAGTTTATGATGCTTGAGAAGCTAAGCAGGAATTGCAAGCTGGCTCACTTCATTGCCAGGGGGATCTTTTCCCTTGGCGCCAGCCTCACTGTGTTTGGCTTTGCTTAGGTCTGAACTGAAGCACCTCAGGTCTTTTACCTTGGTGCTTTTTATTATATAGTAAAGAAATTAAATCAACTTTTGATCTCAAGTTTGCAAGATTTGCTTGATATTTAAAAATCAGAAGATAAAAAAACCTTAAGCATCTTTGGCAATGAATAGAAAAACTCATTGCCTCCATTATGGGCACTAGGAATGAGCATATCTCACAATTCTATCCTATCATTTTAATTAATCATTTGATAATTTACTGAGCACCTAATATGTACCAGATGCTTGGGATGTAGAAATAAATATGATAAAGCCCATGCTGGTGGGGAGACAGAGACATGTGAAGAGGCGTAAATAGATAGCAATGCATGAACAATAAAAGCAGAGAATAAATTAGGCCTATGGGAAAGTGGATACCTTTCCAGGGGAGTGAGGGAAGGCTTCCCAGAAGAGATGACATTTAATATTTGTCTTGGATAAGCAGCAATGGCCTATCTGGATATTGAGCATAGGGTATGTGGAAAGGAAGTTTGGGTCAGATGTGTGAAGGTCTCCAAATGCCTGGCCAAGAAGCCTGGCCTCCTCCTGGAAACATTTATTGATTCATTTGTTTATTCAGTTATCTGAGTGGTTGGTTCCTGGGTGCCAGGGATACAGTGGTGTGCTGGGATCTTTCATTGGCTACTTCAGGTCCACTGGGCACCTTTATCTGCACTTCTGTGTGCTCCAGAAGGCTGACCTGTGTAGACAGCATCAGTAGGGATCCATATCCTCTGGGTGGCGGTTAGAGGTGGCACATCAGAGGCACTAGCAAGAGACCAGAGGGTGAATGGAGAGAGAGAGAGATCAAGGCATTTACTGTGTAGTTGCCTCCCTGTGGGGTTACAGTGCCTGAATCTCCCAGGCCACAGCTGCCATCAGTCTGCCTTCTCCAGATAGCTCTCTTGCAGTCAAGGAAACTGCTCTCTCTCCTTGGTCCTCAGGCCTCTGGCAATGGCTCCCCGCTGATACTCACCTTTCTGATACTGCCTCGCTGATACTGCCTACACCTTTCTATGTGTTCCTTTATTAAGCCAATTACCCAGCTTGGGGTGTGTACCATTTGTCTCCTCCCAAGACCGTGACTCATAAAAATGGCAAACGAGGTCCCAACTCCCATGCAACTCATCATCTGGTCCTCTTGAACTTATGTAAACAGGAGAATGATTGGATTGGATATTTATATTTTGGAAAAATCACCTAGATGGCAGTGAAGAGAAAGATGTCAATGGAGAAGGAAGGTGATGCAGGACGGGGCTGTTACTATTGTCCTGGCAACAGATGCAGGTGGCCTATATCTAGGAGGGAATCAGGGAGAGACAGGGAAAGGGAGAGGAAAAGGGATGAAAGAGCCATTTGGCAAACCACGAGGGTTTGGCAGGAATGAGAGGGATAGTCAAGGATGTGAATGAGAGGGATAGTCCAGGATGGTGCTCATGTCCTGGCTGGGGTAACTGGGTGGGTGTGTTGACTCGGAGCTGGGGAACCCGGGAGAAAGAGTCAGTTGGCAAGGAGAGAAAACGAGGACTTAAGCACTGATCACGTTAAGTGTGTATTGCTAGTGAGACGTCCAAGTGGATGTGTCCAGCCAGCTCTGGGATATGTGAGTTTGAGTTTGTGGGAGAGGTCAGGGTGGCAAATACAGATCTGGGAGTCCTTCAGGTGGGCGTGAAGTAGAGGAAGGGTTAAGACAGCCAAGAGAGAATGTGTAGAGTGAAGACTGCCGAGGGCCTGTGAGAGAGCCCGTGGAGCTATGATGTGTAAAGCAACTCAGCACTGTTGCGAGGTGCTGAAACTCCCCACTGTCAGTGGTGGGATCCTTTGTCTCACCTCCAGGGTGGCAGCTGGGGATTCTTACACCATCTGGGTGTCTAGGGACTGCCACTGAATCTGTCTTTGGTGATTCAGGTTTGCCAAGCATCCCAGGCCCTTCGTTCTCCTGAGGGTGGAGATGGATAAGGAAGAGGTAGGACATTTAATATGTCTGAATTAACCCCAGACATATTCCAAAAAGTGAAATTTTAAAAAATGACTGGCATGTTTTGGTAATGTGGCTAAGATCACACCCTCTCTGGCAGGAAAGGCCAGGTAGAAGAAGGGCGGAGGGCATGTAGGTAGAGGTGGCTGCTGGAGTAGAAGCAAAGAGGAGTGGTTTGCTGGTTGAAAAATGGCAAGAGATGTGTCTGGAAAGGAAGTGTCGGCCCAAGCGGGCAGGGCCTCCCATGCTACCCTAAATGGGTTTTTGTGCTCAGTCACTGAAGGCCACATGGGGCTAGTAATACAGCTTCCTTCATGCTTTAGAAAGATCCAGTCTGGTGTCGAGTACCACCCCAGGCATGAGGTGTGGTCCTTCCCAACCACATGCTGTGATCTTTTTAGGCTTCACAACAACATGTAATCCCCATTCTGAAAGCACAGAACCCCCGCTCATAGAGTGTGAGTAAGCTCCCTGAAGCAGGGGAGCTGTGACTCTAGTGCAGGCCTTGCATGTCTCAGCCCTGGTCTTCCCACCGCTGCCACCTCAGCTGGCAGGAATAGTAAAGGCAGGTGCACTCTGGGATCCGTGACAATACCCCTCCCCGGATGTGGTGAGTAGGTGGGAGAGGCTGATGTTTGCAGCATCTCTGATTAGGGGCATCCAGAGGCCTGTGGGCCAGGGAAGGCTTCACCCACAGTGCTTTTCTCACTCTTACCTCTCATTTTGATCTGAAGATGCCTGCTGTTCTTTAGAAAGCCCTGGGGATTGAGAAGTTAAAGGGGCCCAGGTAGGACCCAGGGGAGGAAAGGCAGAGCCTGTTCTGAATTTCATATGAGGGGAACTTTGCTGTCCCACAGATGCTGTGACCCAGCAAAGGTAGTACCCACGGTGGGAGCTCTCAGAATATAACCTTATTTGGAGATAAGATTTTTAAAGAAGCGATTCAGTTAAAATGAGGCCATTAGATTGACACCCTCATTCGATAGGACTGGTGTCCTTGTAAGAAGAGAAAGAGACACCGGGGGCACCCTCATAGAGAGATGACCATGTGAAGAAGGCAGCCAAGAAGAGGTCCAACCCTGCCGACACCTCGGTCTTAGACTTCTGGCCTCCAGGACTGTGAGACATAAATTTCTGTTGTTCGAGCCACCCAGTCTGTGGCACTTTGCTATGGCAGCCCTAGCTAGCTAGCATAAAAGGCAAGGTGACGACGTGAATTAGTTGTGGTATCTCTGAATCACACTGCTACACCTACCACAACCATTTACTCCCTGCATCTGCCTTTCACCCCAAAAGAACAGAAGATGCTTAAAGGATGAGAACATTCTCTATGACTTCGTACCCTGACATTTTCAAATAAATAAGTTATTCAAGAAAATCAGTAAACATACCCTGACTGATTAGGAAGAAGGCTGGACAGTGGACAGTTACCATGTGCAACCCAGGTGCTTAGAACCCTTAGAACAGCCCTTCACGGTGCATCTTATCAACCCCTAGGCTGCGACAAGGTGGGTAACTTACCCCACATCACAGCCATAAGTACCAGAGAGAGTATTAAACCTCAGCCCAACCAAATCTTGAGTCATGGTTATTTCCACTGTCCTCTTAGCTCCCTGGGGGATTAAAAAGAAAACAGGACCCTGTGCTTCCCTCCCCCCAGTCTTACAGTCTGGCTCACAAGACGAGACAAATACAAATGAAAAAGTGACAAGCAATCCAAGGCGATATACGTACTTGCCATGTGAATAAAACTGTTGGGAATCTGCTCTCAAAAACACCCTTGTGACTGTCTGGTGGAACTGGACTTCATAGGCCCACGGTGAGGACTTTGGCCCTGAAAACTTTGCTACAGACATCACTCCAACACTCGCAGTTTTCTTGGTCCACAACACAGCAGCTGAGTTTTGCCCTAGCAACTGATTTACTGTGGCTGTGCCCCTGCCTCTTCAGTAAATGTTCCTGGTTCCTTGGCCTTGGCCTCTGACCTCCCCATCTGTCCTGGCTGCAAACTGCGCACTCTTTTCCACACTCCTGACTGGTGCCTGCAGTGATGCTGCAGCTGGCTCACAAGCTCCTGGATTCCAGGTGGTGATAAGAGGCAGAAATCATCCTGGGCAGGTAATGGCCAATTGTAAGAGGAGGAAGCACCCACAGGAAACAAGGCCAGAGTCACTGAATAAGAACTTTTTAGATGTAAAGTGAAAAGACTTGCCACATCAAACAATCTCAATAATGGCTTTGGCATTTTGATTTGTGTGATTCTTTCTTCCTTTTTGAATATCCTTGTACAGGCTCATTCTGACTCACTGACTAGCCTGTAAGGAGGCATCAACATGCATGTCATCAGTCTAAATGCACACAAAACAAAGAGCATATTGGAATTTGTTACAGTGGTATGACCCTGAGTGAAAAAAGCTCAGACGAGTGGAAGCAAAGAAATACAAAAGACAGGTGTGGAAAAGAGGGTGAGGGAGCAGAGACTGGCAGGGGAGGGCAGTGGCCTGGATGAAGCAAAACAAGGACAGAAAGAATGCCAGTCCTTGCAAGGAAGAAGTTTCTGGTTCTTCCCACTTTGTGCTGAAGGGGACATGGAGGAGGTGAATCTGCTGGCTGGTTAATTGAGTGATGGGATCAAGAAAATGTAAAATGAACAATTTATACTTGGAGGAGACCAGAGATTATGGGGGGCTCTGAGAAATGCCTCAGTATGCGTGGGGGAGCTTGGCTTTCCAACTGGGAGGTTTCCGATCTTGGCTCTGCATCCCCGATTCTTCCCAGGGGAAGTTCTTGGGGCCAGACTCAAGTTTGTGCTCCTTGCCACAAATATCTTCTCTAGAGACATAACTGTGGCAGGGTTGGCTAGCTTGGTTTTAGGAAAGTGGAGGCTATTGGAGAGTATACTCCATCTGTTGCATTTTCCAAATGGGGAAACTGAGGCAGTCTTTGGAACAGGGGCTGTCAGTTGCCTCTGCCACCCCCAGCCTTTGTCAGCTAAATCCTGGTGCTCTTGAACTTGCAGACTCAACCTTGCTGACTTCTTGAGTCAGCACTGGCCCACAGGGGTGTGTATGGTATGGTGGAAGGAGGCATTAGCAGTCCTGTCTCCAGTGGCCTGTAGAACCTGCACTTCATCTAAGGCTGGGGTCTAAGAGCAGCACCCCAGTATCAGGTGAAGGACTCCTGTTTCTCATACCCACGCCTTCTCTGTGGGTTCATCTATGAGTATAAAGGCAGCAGGTCGATTTTACTGGATTTGGCAACTCTTGTTGAGAAGGATTTGGAAACTTCCAGGGTTCCTTTTCGTGACAGATTAGTTAGGTCTGCCAGGGACACAGGCTGCAAAGTGGTGGCATCCCAATTATGCCACATTCATTGCTTGCTAGACTTCAAATATCACTGCAACCTGGATTCTCCTGCCTCCCCCACAGTCAGCCCCCCTCTGAAATAGATGCTAAAACCAGCCCAATGTATGGTATGCCCACTGTCCCCTAATGATCATCCACCTGAACCCCTCTTATGGCTGGTTTAGTTCATCCAGTCATCACTTCTACCTGATCCCAGCTTCTAGCTTGAGAGGAATTAACAAGTAAACTTATAGAGTATTTGTCAGTGTCAGCACATAGTAGGTACTCCGTAAGTTATAATTTTATATATCACAACAGTTGGTCTTCTTTAATAAATGATAATTGAGTGCCTACTATGTATCAGGTGTTTTCTATAGCTTCTCTTACTTAATGCTCCTGACCTCCCTAGAAAGTAGGTACTGCTGTCGTAGTTCCCATTTTATAGATAAGAAAACAGGCTGAAGAGGTGAAATCACCTGGTCAAAATCAGCTAATTTGTAAACAATGAACCAAGGGTTCAACCCCAGTCATGCCTGGTCAAAAGCGTAGTCTCTTTTCAATGTTTATTATGCAGCCTTCTCCAGGTTGATTCCCCCAACCTCAATCAGAGCATTTCTTTCCTCTTAGCCCATGATACACAGGCTAAGGGTCTTCGGTACTGACGATACTGGGCATCAGCTTGCACTTGTTGTCTAAAGAACAAGGAGGCACCTTCTGGGTATCGTTGTGTAATTCTGGTAGGAAAAAGTCATGGGCTTGTGCCTAGCATCCCTTCCCTGAAACTCCAAAAACCCTGGCTACAAATCTGGGACCTCAAGAGTTAGCTGGAAGATGATGATAGGTCCTCCAACTTCCAGCTTCCTGTGCATTTCCATCAGGGAAATTATACTTAATTACCTTTTAATACATTTAATTGAGCATTCATTCTGACTGACATCTTCCAGAAAACCTTTTGAAGTAGGAGAGAAAAAGGCATTAGAGGTGTGATTTCAAGGGTGTTTTCCCTGGGGTCAAGCTAGCCACATTGGGGAACTGCTCCTCTCAGAGGCAGCCATTCTGGCCTCCTGGCTGTCCCACTCACATGGGTGCCTGTTTGCCTGCCCTGCTATGCCGCAGATGTATTGCTGTGTGCTCCTGACTCCTCCTCTGCTCCCCTACCCCCAGTTGATGGATGCAAGTGAGGCATCCTGGACATAGACTTGGAAAGGGCAGGGGAGGAGAGGGAGAGTGGGAATGGATGAGTACTGTGGATGGTGAGCCGTGGGGCAGTGGCTGGGATACCTCAGGCATCCCCCATGCCTTTGTTCCCCATCTCGGATATTGTTATTTCCCTCCCTTCTCACACCATGGGGCCATACCTGGCCCTTTGCTGACCACCGCCCCAGCTACAAATTCACAATTTTTAAGCCAATCCTGACCAAGGCAGGGAATATACTAGTGGCCCTGGTGCCAGCATCCAGTCCTGCCCCACAATTCTGAGCCCTAGAATAAAACCCAGGGAGTAGATGCTATTGCGTCTATAATGGGATGCCATCTGTGTGCTGACAGCACCTAATCTGGGGACCTGGTGGATAAAACCCCAGATGGGGTAGCTCTGAGGCATGCTCTACCCTGTCCCCCAGAGCAAGACCAAGCTCTAGTTGCCCGCAGAGGTCATGTGCTTGATGATAGCCATCCCCTCCTCTCCTGGTATTGTCTAGGATCACGTTCCAAATAAATGACTTATGCTCGAACACTTGCCTCAAGTCTGCTTCTAGGAGAAGCAAACCAAGACACTCTTGCACACCATTCACAGCATCTCCTGGCTGCCCTCAGCTCAAGGATGAGCTCCCCAGAAGACACATGCTGGTTCAACCCAACAGGATCTACCTTCCTCTCTCCCTACACTTCCTTTCTAACTTGTGCCCTTCCTCCCACCACCTTCAGGACAGAGGCCTGGCTCCCAGCTTGGGAGCCTTAAATGTTGACCATCATCTGGTTTTCCTCCATTCTGCTCCATCAGTCCCAATGACAAAAATCACCATCTAGTAAGATGCTTGAACCATGTGGCTGGTACAGCTGTAATTTTAGAGACAGGTTCTCATAGTTTCTTTCTCATGAGTTGAAAGACCTGGCTCAGACAGGAGGAGATAAAATGCCCCAGGCAGAGACAAGACTGCTCAATGGAAAGACCCGAAGTTTAGGAGGCAGATGGACATGTGCTCAGATCTCAGCACTGACATGTATAAGTTGCTTTGCCTCAAGTGAGTTCATCTAGAGATTCAGTATCTTTATCCTTAAATGATAAATAGCAGAGATGGCTAACTGTCCTCCATGACTTGTGCTCCCTCTTCCATAGTACAGAGTTGGATAATGGCTACCCAGGCAGGGGTGGCATTTTTCAGACTCCTCACACTTAGGTGACTAATTCCCATCAATGGAATGTGAGTGGAAGCTACGTGTGTCACTTCTAGGCCAGTGTGATTAAGAAGCAGATGTATGTTCATCATCTCTTTCTACTTTCTTTGATGCAGAGGACTCCAGAGTTGTAAGCCTAGGTCCCTGAATCACCATGTGGAGGAAAGCTGCCTGCCAATCAGAAACACCAGCATTGGAGCATGTGAGCAAAAAATATTTGTTAAACTACTGAATTATGGGGCTTTATTTGTATTAGCAGCTGGCATGACCCTAACCAATACACATAATCATATTTTTATGTTGTTACAACCTAAAGAGATAAGACAGATAACCTTTACTGTAAGGAGTACTGACTGTGTGCCAGGCACTGTTCTTCATATGCATAGTCTTATTGAACCTTCAAAGCAGCCGCGTTATCCACATCCTGTAGCTGAGTAAACCCTAGCACAGAGAGATAAAATTATATGGCCAAGGTCACGTAGCTAGGCAATGCTAGATCTGACTGTAAATCCGTGTTCTTAACTGTTAGGCTAAACTGCTTCTCATGCATACACAGCATTAACACATTGCCTGCCACAGAGAGAGTGCTTCTTAAATGAGCATCATCTTTGTTAATCAGGCTGAAAAGAAGTTTGGCCAGGGCCTCCTGACACCTATTTAGAGACTTGTCTAAATGAGGTAAATCCCAACCCTTCTGGAGAGATGAAATAGAAATGGACACCCCCTCTGGTGGCAGCACAGGCCTAGGCTTTCAGCCTCACAAGAGCCCTTTACCAGGCACCTTGCTCAGGGCACAACCTGCACAGCCTAATGCTGACCTTTCCTGCTCTGCAGACATACCCTTGAGAGATTCCTTAACTGTACCCCTGCTAGTGGAGAACATGAAAGTATACCCACTGTCCCAAATTTCCTGAGGTGAAAACGTCCCCTTGGATCCCTTCTCTGTAGCCAGCAGGCCCTAGGGGGACAGGGTGAGCAATGTCCCGGCTCCCCTCACAAAGGCCTCCCTGAGGCCCCCTGGGATATCTTCTTGTCCCTTGGCCCCAGCCCAGCCTCCAGCAGGGCTATTTCTGGCCAGGCAGGCAATAGATTCCTGTCTCCTTTTTGAGGGCCTTTTGTGTGCCCTCAAACCCAGAGCCAAATGCTCCCTATCCAAAAAAAAAAAAAAAAAAAGCTGTGTTTCCAGCCCCTGCATGAGACTTGTGGAGCTGGAAGACCTAGGGAAGAGCTGGCCCAAGGTTTAATTTATGTTCATTGCACACCCCTCTTCCTGGCCCCGCTCTTCACAAAGCTTTCTTGTAGGACACCAGTGAAGCATCTAATGTGTAGTATATATCGAGGCAAAGGCGCCTGCCCTGCATTTCCTGGCTCGTGATTTATGAGGTGGGGCTGAGCTTGCCTCCCTCTTTGCTTCCCGCCCCTGCTTTGTCCAGGAGATACAGCCTAGAATTCTCTCTGATGGGAGTCCAGGATCAGGCATCCCGTGACGCCACTCTAGGAACCTACTGTGCCTCTACCTACCTGTCAGAGGCTGCATGAAGCCATTATTTCTACTTCATGCACAGTTAGGTAGCTAGACGTGGGTGCTAATTAAGGAAGCTTGGACCAACAAGCTTAACGGGAGTTCAGTGGTTTTCACACCTGCACTCATGGGACTCTTGCAGGGTGGGGCTGGGTGTTTTGCTTCCAGGAAGGTTTGACACATTCTCAAATATGACAACTGAAAGAGACTGAAATCCATATAGTCCAGATTTCCCACTTTCCAGATGAAAAGATTGAGGCTTAGAGGAAAATGGGGTCTTGTCCAAGGTCGGGTCTTTCTCAGAGAATGGATGAAGAGAAGGGGTTTGGAGATCCTGGGTGTCTGGAAGAGGTAAAAGGAAGAGCTTCACCAACTTGCATGTGGATGAACTAGAATAGCTGGACCTCTGGGAGGCTGGTGCTGGCACCTGATCCCAGGCATTCTGTCCCACCACCACTCAGTCTCAAAAAAACTCTTCCCTACTTTCTCCAGGCCCGACAAAGTCCTGCTCTCCAGTTTTGTCAGGATTTGGCATCCATAGCGTTGTGTTGAAGGCTGCATCAGGCCCGTGGGCAAGAGATCTGTGCTGTTCTAGAGCAGGAAGCCACAGCCGCAACTTAGGCTGTGTAGACGTGGCTCCAGTCTGCATTTCCCTATAACTGCCCCCCCCCACAACAGCCTGGGGGCCCCAGGGAAACCTGGTCCCCAGGTCTGCATACAGACTGCTTTGACAGTGGCTGCATGTGTATTTGTGTGAATTAAACAGAAATAAATAGATGGAAGGAAAGCAATTTATAATTAATGAAAGATGGTGCTTGATATAGAATTTCCTTCCTTTTCAAGTTTTAGGACTTTTGACCCAATGCGAATGGACAGCTGTGACAGAGGAACACTAGACCCACAGGGCCAGATGCCTGAGAGTTTATATCCCAATTTTGGCATGTGGCCATGTGGCTTGTGTTATGCCATCCACCCTCTCCCAACCTGAGTGTCCTTATCTATAAGTGTGGGTCATCTTCTCTCTTGCACAATTTGTTGGGAGCATGACATGAAATATGTAGGTAAAAGTTCCTGGCACACTTCAGGTGTTGTGTAAATGATTATTAAATATGAGCCTGAAGGGGATACACAGACAATTCACAGAGCGAGCCCTCTCACCTGTCCACGCAGAGATTCTGCACACCAAGCACATTCTTTTCTGAGGGCATATGTTAGCAGATGTGGTTGTTCTTGCAGTGTTTCCAAAAGGAGCAAGAATATAGCCTAGTCAATATTTTTCAAGAAAGGTGCATCTTTCAATACTTTTTATGCCCTCAGACATATGTGAGAATGGAGGGAATGAACACAAATATCTTCTTGAAGGTTTTCCCCTTAATTTTTACTAAGATATTACAGGCATACAGAAAAATGCACAAATCATAAGAGGTTTGCCTTCCCCCGATCAGTAATGAGGTTGAGCCTCCTTACATACACTATGGCCACTTGGACATACTCTTTGTAAAGTGCCTGTTCAAGTCTTTTATCCAGGTACCTAGTGGGCTAGCTTTCATCTTATTAATTTGTAGGTGCTCTTTATATATTCTGAATACTCTAGTTTTTAGGGTCTATTAGAAAGCTCCCCACCTCTCCCTCAGATATTTCATTCTGAGTACTTTAGTTGCTCTGGTCTCAATGGAAACCTGTTGAGTATAAGCGTTTGACAGACTTAACTCTTCCCCAGCTCTCAATAACAGCTTAATGCTGCTATGCTCCCCTTCAGAGTGCTGGGCAGCTCCTCTGCACACAGAGAAGCTAGAGAACTTAGTCCTTGATCCTCTCCCACCTACCCGCAAGTCTCTTTTTCACTTTTTAGTACGTACCACCTAGGTTCCATTCCGATGGGCCTTGCTCTCATCTGGCAGAAAACAAAGAAGCTCCAAGAAGCTTGACCAAGAAGCTCCATTTTCTTTGGTTTCTGGATATGGGGGGAGAGTTTGACATTAGAAAGTGGCTAGGGCTGCCCCACCACCTGTCAGTATGCCTGGGATTCTACTATTAAAGCTTCACTCCAAAATGACAGCAGCAAGTTACAACATAATGGAATTATTTCAGTATTTTAACAGTGGGTTTATGTGCACCAGACATACCAGCTGGATACTGGCCATGCTCATTGTTGAGCCCTGACCAGGTCTGTGGTGCCCGGCTTATTCTTGTCTTAACCTCACCCTTGCCTGGTTCCAGACGGAACAGCTTCTTGAGACTCCTCTGGCTCACTTCCATCCCATCACACTGCCCTTTAGCTCCTCAAACCTGATGGAAATCACACATTTCTATCACAAGTCAGCTGCTTCATGGATTCCACTTTGCTAAGCTCCATAATAGAGAATTGTGAGAGACTAGTGTAATAAAGCTTTAATGGTGGAGTTACAGACACCATGAGAGGTGATTGAAGGAGAGGTTTTCATAGGGGGGTCAATCCAGCTAGCTTAAGGATGAGCTCCGTGCCATTCTTGGACATCGTTTCAGAGGATGGATATACATTACTTTGTGCTGCCTAATTGTCCCCAGAGCAGGAAACCGAAAGGTCTTGTGGAAGTTATTGCCTTGACATTTTGACTGAGCCATTTCCCCTCCAGGTGGGTGACCCAGAGCCTATGTGTGTTGGGCAGAGACCAAAAATAACATCCACTGGTTTTAAAGCCATGTCCCCCAAAGCATTTCCTTCTGCACATCCAAGTTCTAAAAGGATATTTTTAAAAGGTTAGGCATCTCCTCTGGGAAAGGCATTTTATTGTCTTGCTTGAGCAAAGAATGTGCTTAAAAAGCTTCCTATTGACCCTGCCAGCCTAAGCAGAAGGAAAATTTTATCTATGAGGGTTAGTATGGGGATAAAACTTGAAACACTTCTAAACCAGTTATTTTTTGATGAAATACATGCTCAAAAGCAAAAAAAAAAAAAAAATCAAATAATGCAAAAGATTTACATATTCAGCCTAACTTTTTATCATTTTGTGGTAAGAACAAGCATGTTACCAGCACCATTTCCATGGGCACATCAATCAGCATAAGCTAAGTTATGCTGTGGTAACGAGTAACCCCAAGATCTGAGTGGTTTACAACCACAAAAGTTTATTTCACACTCAAGTTACTTATCCACTGGGGCTGGCTATGGTTCCATTTCATGTCTCTTTCACTCTAGAACGCAGGCTGGCAGAGCAGCCCCTATCTGAGATGTTGTTCTCTCAGTAAAAGGGAAACAGAACTCAATGGCACCAGGCGATGGCTCTTAAAGCTTCTCCCCACAAGGAACACGTGTCACTTCATCTCACATCTCATTGGCCAGAGCAAGTCACATGGCCAAGCCAGAGGTCAGTGTGGAAAGAAAAAATATTTCGATCAGTTATATGGGCAAAGTTCGAGTGACCTTTTGCTTCTATAGACCATTTATTACTACTACTCATGGACTCCTGTACCCTATAGAATGTTCTGTCCCCAGGATGTCCTAAACTGCCTTCCTCACAATGCCATTTTCCCTGATGTCAGTAAATGTCGAGAGATGAAAGGGTTCCATGGTTAAATATGTTTGGGAAACATTAGGTTAAACAGGAGTCTTTTCTGCAGGGGCCCTCAAACCTTTAATAGAAGGTGTGTTGTTGATTTTAAAGAAGGAGATAGTCAAGTGGGCCCACCACCTGTTCCTTCTAGGTCAGTGTTCATAACTTTGGCTGCACATTAGAATCAACTGGGGAAATTTTTATAGATAGTCTGATGCCTAGGCCATACCCTAGTCCAATGACCTAAGCATCTCTTGGTTGTGGGTATTTCTTAGAGCTCCCTCAGCAATTCCGATGACAGCCAATATGGGAACAACTTCTGGGTAGATAATAAATCTGGGGAACTGGCCTTCTACAGGCGTCATCCAGCAGCCAGCAGTTGGAGGGGAGTGGGGTTGATCTGTGTTGAGCACACTAGCCAGTAATGTTCAGGAAAGCCTAGATGGACCAGAGGAATGTAATGACCCGAAAGAACCTGACGACTCAAGGTTCTGATGCTGGCAGAGGCCTCCTGCCATATAAACGGTAGCACTGGTGACCTCATCTCTCTTTTTGGACTTAGCAGTGCTAGAGGCCTGAGCACCCACCACTGGGGCTCACATGGGAACATCACTAAATTTGTCTCTGAATTCCACACCAAACAGGTTTATTTCTAAGGCCTTTGCACTTAAGGAAACATTAGACTCTTTAACAAGGTCAGTGGTGTCTTTCTATCAATCTCCATCCATCCCGTTGGGACCCCTGCAACACTATGCATGTTCACAGACTTATTGGGTCATAAATCTTTTCCTGATGGGCATCTAGGCACTGGTGTTCCACAGACCCCTTCACGCCATAGTATAAGCTTGTCCTGAGGTGTGTAAGAACTTAAAAACCCCAGTTAAGGAGACTCTGTTCTGCTTCTTGGATCATGTTCTTTCCTCACCTGCAAGAATGTCTACCCCCAAGAGGTCAATGTTAACTAAATGCCCCCCTGGTTGGAACGACCTTTTCACTGAGCCCTGCTGTTACCAGGACCTTCCTGTTGAATAGAAGAGTTCTTAGTACTAAAAACACCTTAGCTCCCAACTGGGGGGCACTCCCAGTGCGTGCAGAAACCCTGGACAATCAGCAGAAAAACAGAAGATGCGTTTCCGAAGCATTTTGTACTCAGATTCCTCTCACCACTTATCTTTAGATGAATCTGAAAGGAGTGAGAAGGGGCTAGTGTAGGAACTGCCACAGCCATATTCTGCATCAGGTTTCGCCTGGGCTCATCCCTGGATGGGGCAAATGAGTGTGTAATCGCTGCATCCCTCAGTAACTCACAGGGCCAGGGCCCATATACAGTCAGGGTCACACCCTGCACCTCAGACATCCCCCTGTCAGTAGTCGCACATGCTTTATGGTAAGGAAGTAACTCGCTGCTCCATCTGTCTCCCCAGCCACCCTGAGGTTCCCCAAGTTGGGGCTAATGCTCAGTCAATTCTGCATCCCCATGACCTAGCACAGTGCCTGGCACATAGTAGATACTCAATAAATGTTGTACAACAGAGTGCAAAAATGTCTCTCATCTTAAAGCACCCATGATGATCTCAAGGTTGAAGTTGCCAGTGTCTGTTTTACAGGATTAAATTCAGATAACCCACAGGAAAGGAGGATGAGTACTTAGATTCCTTTGACGTCCACGCTGAGGACTATCAGTGCAGGATTAGAGATTAACAGCTTTACTGTGGCTGCAGAGGAAATGGAAAATTAAGGCCTGTGTTTTGGGTTATGGAATGGAATTGGTTCCCTTTATGCCTCTTGGTGGAAAAGAGAAACATTTCCATCATCTCAATTTATAAAAAGCAATTTTAAGGCCAAGAAGAGATAAGTGGAGTAATTTCAGAAACCCTCAATTTAGGCAGTTTCTGAAATCCTACAAGTCTGAAATTGCTGCACATGAACTTTTCTGCAAGCTTTGCATTTCCCGGGACCGGCTGCTCTTCGGAGAGCTAAATGAGCAGGTCGAGGGGGCTGTAAGCTGGGGACTAGGACAGGAACAGGAAGGGGATGATGGGAGTTCAGTGTGGTGGCAACCTTGAATGGCAGAGTGAATCTGGGTTTTATCTATGAGGCCAAGATATTAGTGTATCTGAGGATTATGTGCGATGCTATTGAAAACACATCTGCCTGTACTTTTCTCCTGCTCCCCATTAAGATTCTTGCTCAGTAGGTATGGAGTAGGGAGCTACTCAGGCAAGCGAATTTGAGCAGGTGAGTGACATCATAGTGTAGGAAGTCCAGCCACCTGGGTTCCCAAACACAACAGCAGACACTCATCTGTGTCCTGCTGTATCCTCTTGCCTTGACCCCTTTAGTGCGCACCCGTCTGACTTTACCTGCCAGACCTGTATCCCTTTCTTGAGAGCTGTCTCTGGTCCTGGAGCCACTGTGCCAGAAATGCCAGGGGAAGCAGCCTCCAACCAGTGCTGATGGGAAGGGAGTGTAAACACCCAGCTTTCTTGTCCATAGAGGAAGAGATACTGGGAGTTCGTGTTCTAAGCTCTCCCAGAGGTCCCCAGCAGGGCTGAGCTCCAGCTGCCCCAAGGGATCACTGTTGATAACATACCCTCTGTCAGCTTCCTTCCCTCCCTGTCTCACTTCTGATTCCCCAGCTATTTCCGGAGATCACCTCCCAGCAACTTGCCCTCAAACCCTTGTCTCAGGCTCTGCTCCTAGGAGAACCCAAACCATGGGCCATCAGTAAGAGTTGTGTGAACTTGGACAAGTAGCTTAAACCCTGGGTGTCCAAGTTTCCTCATCTGTGAAATGGGGATAATATTACCCAAGCCATAGGGCAGGTATCACACACAAGAGGCCTGGGGACTAGATATGGCCTGCAGGTTGGTTTTACCTGGTCTCTAGGTGTTTTAAAAGTAATTTATTGTGGAGTCCATGTATTGCATTCCAAAGAAAACATATAATGTACGTGTAAGGCATAGAGAATCATGTAATTAACATCCACGTACCTACCTCCCAGCTTACGAAACAGACCAACCCCAAGACTGCTGGGCACCTAGGTGCTCCTGCCCAGTCTGTCTCCCCCATGCCCAAGAGGTTACCGCTATGCTGAATTTTGTGTTTATCATCCCCATGCGTTAGACATAGTTTTACTTTAGATGTAAATATGTTGTTTAGTTTTGCATTTTTACAAATTGGGAAATTTCTCACCAAAATCCAGATTTCCAACTGCCTTTAAAAACATTTAGAAGATCCTGCCAGGCTGGACCCACATTCCCACATGGGAGTAACAGCTGGCTCTGAGTTACTAGGGACCTAGTAGGTGGAGCCAGGACCCCCGCATCCCCACAGCCATCACTCCATGCTGTCCCTCCCTGAGCTGTATCAGTCCTTCATGTTACCTGCTTGTTGTTTCCTGCAGACACCTGAGCTGGTGAATTCTAATGGCGAGAATCTTTTCAGTGAGATAACCCATGGGAGCCCTTTGCAGAGATCCTGGCACAGAATTAGTGTTCAAGAAGTGACTCCTTATCAATGTCAATATCAATGACATCCTAGGAGGCAACCAGCCTCAGCATCCTTGTCCCGAGGATGATGAGGTGACGTGGACACAGGTGGGATCAGGACTCCACCCAGTACCAGGCATGGGCCAGAGTATCTGCAAAGCCACTGGGCCTAAACTCCAGGAGGCATGTGGGCCTGGCTGACCTTCCCTAGGCTTCATGTGGGCACCAGCTGGGTTCTGCCCATGCTGCCCCGAGCCCGGACCCACCTGCCTCTTCTACAGCCCCCACTTTGAAACCAGAGTCTGGGGTAGGTGGGGAGACCTTTGGCCAAACAGTTGGATCTCGGCTTCCTGGATGAGAGGGAAAGGGATGCACCAGGGTTCCACCTCCCAGAGCAGATCCGCCATCTCGCTGGACATGGAGGTGGACATTGGGGCCTGTGAATTGTCGCCAACGGATAGAGCTTTGTTTGCCTCTCTGAGTCCCCAGACCAGGGGCCGGCCGGAGAGAGGGCTCTTTCCTGAGGGGCTGGACTTTCCCACAGGAACAAAGTGGGGCTTGTTAGCTGGGCATGAATCTTGGCGTGGGGCGGCCCGGGCCAGGCTCAGCGCTGCCAGGCGGCAGCTCAGCGATATCAGGCAAATTCCGCCTTCCCCACAGCTGGGGCTGACAGCAGGAAGCCCCAGGGAGGCTCCGAACAAAGGCAGAAAAATGGGCCACGTTTATTCATTCACTGACCAGCCCAGGCCTGGCTGGCCCATGGGGCCCTGTCTCCATGGCGACGGGCAGCCTTCAGAGGTCCTGGCTGGCTCCTCTGTGACCACTGCCCCTCCATTCCCGCACACTCCGACACACAGGCACACAGTACCCTGTGGCTGCCTCAGTATAGCTTTGCTCATGGTGTCTAGGGGGAACATAGACTAAGCCAATGAATTAAAGTACTTGTAAGCAATCAGGAGGGAGCCTGTGTTGAGTTCTGAAAGCCAGACATTGTCTAGGGTGAGTAGGATGAAGGCAATGGCTATAAGTCCATACCCTAGCTAAGCACCTGCTATGTGCTGGCCAGGGGATGCACACATCAAGCCAACTCAGCTTGTTCTCTCCAGTTTCATTCTAACACAGCATGCAAAAATAGAGGTTCATTCAAGCCCAGTGAGCAAGACGCTGCTTTTGCCTGGGGCAAGAGGTCTCAGTCAGGGAGGCTTCTCAGAGGAACTGTCATTGACATTGGGTCTCGAAGGATGCATAGGAGTTTGCCAAGTGGGGAAATAAAGGGCATTTCAGGCAGAAGAACCACCTTGAGCAAAGGTCTTGAGGCCTGAAAGTACGTGGTGTGATTAGAGAGTAATTGAAAGTTTCTATTAACTGGAGTGGAAGGGGATGTAGCTAGAATGAGGCAGTAATAGGAGTGGGACAGTCATGTGATATGACTCAGAAGCAGAGCTGTCTGTTCCCAGTCACTGCCTAGAACAGGCTCCTGGGACTTACTTTGAGTTGTGAATTTCTGAGGGGACACAAGTTCATGTCTACTCAGTACTTTGCAGTGTACAGAGCTGTTTCATATATACACATCACCTTATTTAGTTCTATAGCCACCCTGCTGGAGGGAACTTACAGATAAGGAAACTGAGGCCCAGAGAGGTGCCAGGGGTCTCTGAGCCAGCAAGTGGCCCAGCTGAACTGTGATGCAGAGGCCTGAGTCTGACATCCACGCTCTGCCCACTCCCTCACCTCCCTTTACCGAGAGGTCATGAAGGCACGTGCCCCAGCAGAGGAATTTGGAGCCCAGTAATGTTAGTGCCACCAACATTAAATAAATCTCAGGTGGCCTAAGATCCTGAAAAAGGGCTTGGACCGTGACAGATGGGTAAATGATCATGATCACCCCCTGGTCTGCGCCGTGAAGTTCTAAAACAATTTCAAGGAAAGGAACCGTAAGTTTCCTTCGCAGCACCACTCCTAGCTGGTACCAGAAAGAGCTAGGAAGCCCTGGACAGGGATGGGCCTAAATCCTAGGTTGGCTTGGAATCTGGAACACGGGGGACATGCCAGGGCCTGGAAACAGGAACAAGAGAGGCCATCGGTGATTGATTGGCCCACTCCATGTCTTCAGTCCTGGGTCTCCTAGATTGAGCCAGTGGGCTTGGCCTGCAGGGTTAACTTGAGACCCAAATGCTGGCAGGAGAGGGGGTGCCATGAGACACTGGAACACTGCCAGGTTGCCATGGCATCATTTAGTCTTTACAACAACCCCCAAGGTAGAATTGTGGTCTCCATTTTACAGGTGAGGACCCTGAGTCCTAGAGAGGCAGTGGCTTACCTGAGTCCCACAGCCGTGGAGCAGCAGAGCTAACACCAGAGCCTTGGCTCTTCCCACACTCCCAGGTGGCCACCAAGACTAAGTGTCCTCGTGTTCTTTAGCCCCTCCTGACAAGATCTCTGGTGTCCCTGACCTTCACTCCGAGAAGAGGCCTCTTCTCCACCTCTGTGGTTCCTGGTGACTATGCTCATGGGCTGTCTTAGTGTGTTTCCCTCAGTGCATCTTTTTGCCAACTTGACCTTGGCTTCTAGTTGCTTCTGCTCTTCAGAGTTGGATATTGTTGATCCTTAAATTTTTCCTGAGTCTATTTTACTTGGTATAATATCCAGGTGGAAAAAAAAGGAAAGAAAAAGGAAAGAGGAAGGAAGGAAGAAAAAAAAGGGCCTGTGAGATGAGCACCAAAAGCCTCTTGCACGTCAGCCTCTTCTCAGAGGGATTTTGGCTTTGGGCTTAAGAAGAAACGACAATAATGATATCTTACAACTTGAGGACAAAAACGGTAAACATATAGCATGAGAGGGGGCACCCTCCAATCTTGCACCTGTAGTAGACATAGCTAAGCAATCAGCACTCTGTCTGGCTCAGCTCAGTCTCAGCTTCAGAATCTTTCCCAACACAGTGATCAGGCAGCCAATACCTAGCAGAACTGGCACCCAAGAGAGCATGCATTTGTTACACCTTGTCACTCACTCGGTGCTCGCTGAGAAGCTTGCTCACATCTGAGCCTCATTTTGCCCCACAGTCAGGGCAGGTATAGATATCTTCACTTTACAGATGCAGAGACCGAAGCCCAGAGTGACTTCCTCTGCTGCACAAAGCAACTTCCTAACTGAACTAAGGGTGAGAACTGAGGGATTTCGGCCCCTACTCTATCTATTTAGGACCTGTTTAGAAGTCCCAGTGCAATCAAGGTGGTGGCATTTGAGTAGATTTCTCTTTAATTCCTTTATTTCTTGGAAACCCACCCATCTTCCACAGTCCCATCTTCCACAGCTTTGTCCAGGGAATGAGTCCCTTGATGTCATTTAGAGATATGAGGCATCGCTAAATCTGGCCAACCCCCTGAAGCGCTCAGCCTCATGGACTTCCTGGAGCATGCATGAATACTGCTACCACAAATTTGCTCTGACAGCCGCTGACAAGGAAAGGCAAGTGACGTTTGTACAGCTCTGCTGGGCCAGAGGGAGCTGCTGGGGGAAGCTCCCCAGGCTGGCGGGCCAGGGCACCTTGAGAACAAGGAGGGCAGCCCGAGGGGTGAGTCCACAGCCCCCTAACTCGCTGACAATTCTGCAGTGCAGGCATGGATGACCTGGTTCCCTGGCCTTGCACATTAGTTTGGCTGCTGAACTGACTGAAGACTCATTCTTAGAGCCAAGCGCCTGCTGTGTATTTCACTGTCTCTTGTTCTTTGACTCTATCTGCACCTTCACACTCAGTGAATGCCCACTATCTACTACCTACCTGCCTGGATCCCTGCTCGTTGCCTATTCCCAGGTGGCTGTGTTTTTCTACTCACCTGCTGGGATACCCACTAGGCACCTTCTCCTTACTTTCTGCCTTGAAACTGGGTGGCAGTGTCTCACCTGCCCTCCTTCCACCTGCCAGGCTCGCCTTCTTCTCTATCACCTGCGGATAGTTTCTTCCCAGACACACCTGCCATGCTCTGGCTCGGTGACATGGCAAGGCCCTCAATCCCTTTCTCTCCTGGGTACCATGAGCTCTACAGACACAAATTCACCTAAACTTTTTTTGATCTAGCTTTGTCTCAGAACTGCCACCTTTGCAGTACAAATACCTAC
Organism: Pteropus medius; assembly: GCF_902729225.1. Lineage (NCBI taxonomy): Eukaryota > Metazoa > Chordata > Mammalia > Chiroptera > Pteropodidae > Pteropus > Pteropus medius. Next base: position 3,414,793 of record NW_024349800.1, on the reverse strand, counting down.
CAGGTGAGCTACCAGGTGAAGTGACAAGTACTCGTGGACTCACCTGTCTCAAGCACTGGAGGGTATCTTTTTTATTGTGTGTCAGGCTCCAGTGAGCAAGGCTTGCAATTTCATAGACTTGGCTCACCTTCTCCTTCCTCCACCTTAGCAATCAGACTATTACTGATACAAGTCCTCATTTGTATGAGGACTGCTCTGTGACAGGCACTATGTTAGGAGATTCACCTGCTTGGGCTCATGGAATCTTTGTGATATTCTTGCAAGAGAGGCAGTAAACTCTCCTATTTTGCAGATAATGAAACCGAACTTCAAGGATGGAGATCACTTTGCCCCAGATCACCCAGCCTTTAAGTAACAGAGCTGTATCTAGAAGTCAGGATTGTCGTACCCTGGAGACCGTGCTCACCTTGGCACACTGCCTTTCTAGCCAAAGAGGAGTAGCTTAAGGATATCAGCCATTGAAAATTCTTAGAACTTTGTTGGAATACAAAAGAGAATTATATATGTCCTGTCCTCAAAGAATTGATACTCTTATTTGGGGAAACAAAACAGCTCACATTTCCAGCCAATATTTTTTGAAATTTCACATCAGGAAAAATGACAAAGTTTCGTTTCATCTGCCAACGCCAATCATTTGGTGATGTCTGCTTGAGTACTGTGTGGGATAGGCATCTAAGGCAGCCATGGACAGTGTGGTGGGGAAAGTTCGGCAGTCAATTATTAATGTCTATGTGGGGTACATGAGTGGGTAGTGGAGGTACATGTGCCACAATGTAGTTCATTTCCCTGGTTCTACACAGTAGGAAACATGGGAATTTCTATTAAGTTCTTAATTTTGTGTAAAGCAGATAATAGAGGAAAGAGAAAGAGACTGGTGTGATTAGGTTGGGCTGCCAGAAAGAGGTAAGAGATGAGCTGTTTAGGGTCACTGCTCTTCTTGGGGTCTGAGGTATCCTCTGGGCCAGGTTAAATTTACTCAGATGTGATAAAAAGTCTGATTCTTCCCTATGCCTTGGTTTCCTTTCTTTAAAACAGTCAATTCTGTAACAATTGAGATTTGGAAGGCCCTCTCAGTCTTCAGTGTTCCTAAATAATCCTGTCGTATGAGGGTGGAAGGCTTCACAGCTCTGAGCCTCCTGGTTTTCTGAGTATGAGCCCTTCCTTCAGGAAGCCTCAGCAGGAGCCCCATGCTTTGGCATCACTGTGGCCAGAGCTGGGCCTTGTATGGGTGTGCACTGCCCTCATGTGGCCAAAGTGAATATTACAGTAGAGTTGGACAGGCCTCTGTGCCTCAAGCTGCCTTGGGTGGTACTTAGGAGGGCTCATGCTGAAAACGAACAAAAGGGATGTCCCTCTGGGCCTGGAGCCACTTGTTGGCATGCTCCATGTCAGCTAATGGTTCTCCCAGTGGGAGATGTGGATCTCCCATAACCTCACTGCTGTCCTGAGAGTTGGGAGAACTGACATATATTGAGTACACACCTGCTAACACTCTTACCTGATCTGTCTGATCTGGTCACCACACTGACCCTGCTGGGTGACTGGCATAATGGTTCAGAGAAATCAAAGCTACCCGGCATATTGGGGACAGGGAATCTGCCTCAAGGATTTCCAGAGTATGACAAAGAAGACTCTAGTCTTCCTCTAGTGTTTAGAGGACTCTAGCTCCAGAAGGCTGCCAAGGAGTCAAGAGATTTTGAAGAAGGCTCAGTACATACTTTGAGCCCTTCAGCTGTCACTGAGGCACCATGGGTGGCTGTTCACCCACCCCTTCCATACCCTGCTAGCCCTTGCTCTGTGACCCTAGGGAAAATTAAGCTCTCTGAGCCCTGCCTCAATGTTTCAAATGGGGATAATAATGTCCTTGTCTTATTGAGTTGTCATATAAATAATTGACTAAATATAAGTAAAGCATGGTGTCAGGTAGACAGTGCATGTTCAGAATTACTCCCCCAAGACTTCAGCATCCACAAGGACAGGAATTGTATCTGTTGTGTTCACTCCTGTAACCCCAGCGTGTTCAGATGGGTCAGTTCTCAAAGAAGAGCAAGGTCAGTTAGCAGTGGGGTCTTTGCACTTGGATACCTGAGTCCAGGTCATGGCACTACTTCTTCAGTTGAGGTGTCCTTGACAAGATACCTAACATAAGACTCAGTTTCCTCATTCGTAGAATGGGGATAACCATCTGCTATAAGAGATGGTGTAGATAAATGGGCTAATGTGAACAGGGCACCTGGCATGTAGCAAATGTCGAAATAAATGCTAGCTAATAGTCAGATGACTCTAAGAAAGGGATTCGGTGTTAGCTGTTGGTCTTGTGAGGAGGAGTAATAGTCCATCGGTCATACTAGTTTCCCCTTCAAGGCTGCACCGGCTGCAGCTCTAACCTGACCTTGTCTGAATTCACATGTTGGATGGAAGAATTGCAGTGATGGGTGTGCCCTCTTGGTCCCCTAGAAACTACCACCAGCGCAAGGTCAGCCAGCCCTCAGTAATGATGTGCTCCCAGTAAAGGAGAAGGCTGTGGACTTATACTCTCCCCACCCCGGGGCACTCTGCCTGACCTGGGATGGGGGGCTCAGGGCTAGGACACAACGAGGGGCTTTTCCCTCTTCTTAAGCTGATCAGACTGGTCTTAACACACATTAGTGCTGGAGTCAGAGCCTGCCTTAAAGGTAGGAAGAAAAAGTGACATAAGTGGTGAGCTCTAAGACAGCCTCAGATTCCACCGTGTGTAGGACTTACCTGGGGATCTTGCTGTAATGCAAATTCTGACTCAGTAGGTCTGGTGCAGGGAGGCTGAGGTTCTGCATTTCTAACAAGCTCCCAGGTCACTCTGATACTATTGGTTCAAGGCCACACTTCAAGGTGTAAGGAAAAGCAGGCTTACTCATTTTCAGATATGCTGTGAAGGTGAATTGCAGCAGGCCTGGAACTGTCCTGAGCTGTTATGCTGAAGTAAGAGCTGTAACTGCACAGCACTGACCCCTGGTGAAGGCTTAAAGGTACAGATTTGTGACCATGGGACTGCTGCGAGTTTCAGAAAAGTTTGAAATTTCAGGTTGTCAGCGTTGTTTATTGTTAATAATGAGATCAATGATTTGTGTCTGGCCTCAGTGAACCCATCGGAGAGCTCTGCTTGGGGGCTGACCACATAGCAAGAGTATGGCCACATGACCAGCAGGTTTTAAGCTCTGATCTACACGCCAACTTGAGCTTCTTGGTTCTCATATCTCATGTGTATGCTTTAGTGGTTCGTGGTCTGAAAGAAAAAGCATATCCGATATGGCTGCGCCATGTCAGTGTGAGAACTGGGGCTTTCATAGGCCTCTTAAGTCCTTTGCTATGAGGCAACCTTTGGCTGTGATGTGTATCTTTTCTTTCATGCTGTTACAGTCTTCTTTTTTTCTAGTTTATGATTGACAAATGAAAATTGTATGTATTTAAGGTATAAATATGATGTTTTGATACACAAAACATTGCTTGAAATGATTCCGAAATGTGAAATGATTACCACAGTCAAGCTAATTAACATATCCATTACCTCCCATAGTTACATGTGTGTGGGGGGGGAGGGGTAAGAACACTTGAGAGCTATTCTCTTAGCAACTTTCAAGTATACAGTACATTATTGTTAGCTGTCGTCATCATTAGGTGTGCATTACTTCATGCTGCTGCTCTCTTGCATCTTTTTCCTGCAATGAACCTTAGATGGGTAAGAATTGCCACTTAGGGTCCTGTGAGTTTTCATTGCAACGGAAGCCAGTCTGACTGTCACCATTAGTGCAACAGGCATGAACATACTGCCTCCTGTGGGCAGGGCATGTGCTCAGCTTGGTGGAGAGAGAGGTGGTTAAAGCTCTACTCTCTGTTCTCCCAGGAGAGCTGTGGTTCTCAGCTTTGGCTATACATTGGTATCACTGCGGGAGCTTTAAAAGTACTGGGCCTAGGCCCCATCCCCAGAGATTCTGATGCAGTGATGGTCGAGGGTGTGGCCTTGGCATTGGGGTTTTTAAAAGCTCTGCAGATGGCTCTAATATGCAACCTACTCACATAGATAATGCATACGATGCAGCAATAATATTATTAGAAAGGGAAAGTGCTGCGTGTCAGTTGCAAATGAAACTTGGCCACTATCAATGTCAGGGCCATGAGATAAAGGGCCCTTTACAAAGGCTTGTCCCAGGGGTGCAGTTGGTGTTAAACTTCCTACCTATGATAGTTAATTTTATGTTGTCAGATTCATTGGACCATGGGGTGCCTGGACGAAACATTTTTTTCTGGGTGCATCTGTGAAGCTGTATCTGGAAGAGATCAGCATTTGAATCAGTGGACTCAGTAAATTAGATTGCCTTCCCCAAAGTAGGGCATCATCCAGTCTGTCGAGGGCCTGAAGAGAACAGAAGGTGTGGGAAGGAGGAATTTGCCCCACTTTTAAAATCATAGCTTGAGCTCGGATATCTCATTTAATCTCATTTTCTCCTGGGATTTATGTGATCAGATCCCCTGGCTCTCAGGCCTTTGGACTTGGACTGAATTATACCACCAGCTTCCCTGGTTCTCCAGCTTGTAGATGGCAGATTATGGAACTTCTCAGCCTTCATTATAGCATGATCCCGTTTCTCATATCATTCCCTCTCGCTTGCTCTCATGCTCACGCTTGCGCTCTCTCTCTCTCCCTGACACATACGTTATCTCTCTCTGTCTCTATCTCCATCTCCATCTCCATATCTATCTATATCAATACTGGTTCTGTTTCTCTGGAGAATCCTGACTCATGCACCACCCAGAGGAGAGACCAGTGGGAAGTCTCGCATTTTGAGACATTCATTGGATTCTGAACACAAAAGAGACTATCATCTGCAAGGGTGGAATTTCTGACCTTATTATGCCTGGGCGAGGGAACAATTGGGGACAGGAAATCTTTTTTTATGCCTCTCATAACATACAACGGGGATAAAACCCACTGCGTGCACGCGCGTACACACACACACACACACACGAATGTCCTGCAGGCCCCAGGAGATAAGTCATGATGAAACTTGGGTCTCTCTTCCAGGGTCTAAAGCAGTTCAGTTTCTCTGTCCCTCTACACAGCTCCAGGTTACAGAAGCTGTGTATTTGCTGTTGACTTTAAGTCAGGCCTTTTCTCTTGTGATTCTTGCTTCAGAGAGTTGGCATCAGGATCCGGTTATCTCGTATTGCTCTCGTTACCACTTTACAGCTCCGCCTGCATTCACAGCCAATTAGCTGCATGGTGGCAAGCCCCAGAAAAAATTGGCTTTAGCCAGACCAGAATCAAACACAATTTTGGACTGTGGGGGGTCTCGTAACATCTACAACCAGCAAGGAGTCCGTAGCTCTCTGTCCAGTGACCATTTTACTCAGAGAAAGTAAGTCTCTTTCTCTCTCTCTCTCTCTCTCTCTCTCTCTCTCTCTCTCTCTCTCTCTCTCTCTCTCTCTCCCCATGTGTGTTAGTAGCTCCTCCATCATAGGCCTTTTTTTTCTGGGAAAGGAGGAAAAGCAAGATAAAGTACAAAGAACTTCAGAGCGTAGTCTTGTGGACTGCTGGTCTGGGGCCATTAGATGGGGATACCTATGGGAACCCCAACATATCCAGCACTACCCTCTGAGGAAGAATTGTAGCTCAACAGGCCCCCCAACCTTTAGCACATCTGCTTCTCCTTCTGTAGGTGAGGCATCATCTCAGGATGACTTTGGGTAGTTCATTTTATTTCTCTGGGGATAAGTTTTCTCACCTACAGTATAGGCAGAGCAGGGTACCAGTGGTCTCTAGAATCAAATATGTGGAGTTGGCAATGAAGTGGGTGACCAGGCAATACAGTCAGACCTAAGGCTGGAATCTCAGAAGGAAATCAGAGACAACCTCTTTCAACTCCAAGATCTCATGTTTCCATCTTTGCATCCCTGATTAGTGCAAGTCCTCATCCATCCAGGATTGGAAGACGCCAGCCAGTCCTTTAATACTCAGAAGGGGACTGGGAGGAGAATTCTCCCTACCTGTCTGGGTTTGCTCCATGCATCTAGGCCTCAGCCTCTCTCTCCTCTTCCTTGAGAGCAGGCGCTCTCCAGGGTCCTGACCTGGGCCTGGCTTTGGTTCTCTGTCCTGGATACTGGCTCCTTAGCCACAGGTTCCCAATGGCAGGATCCAGGGACTCAGGGGCTGCTTGCCACATCACTCTGGAACACATTCAGAATTTTGTTTTTAATCAGCTTTAAAACAAATTTTTAAAAATTGGTTTCAACGTTTTGAAATGACTTATCAAACAAACATTTTCAGCAGAGGTCTAGAAATGTTTTGCTTTTTATTTTTTGATTGCATTGTCCATGAAGTCGCATATTCCCTTCTCTTATCTCTTTCCTCTCCCTCTCTCTTTTAATTTTTTTCTCTTCTCTCTCTTTTTCTCCCCTTTCCCTCTCTCTTCTTAGACTGTCTCTTTCTTCCAGGGGGAGAAAGAAACACATTATAATTATCTATTTAAAAAATGATCATAATTGACTTTATTTACAATTTGGATTTGAACTTGAATAATTCTGAAGTTATCCAGACTAGAAAAATCTCTATTTCTTTGTAAGCTTCCATATTGCTAGAACATTTTCTTGTCCTTTGGGGCTGAAAGCTATGACATGGAAAGACTTGACCCCTACTTCCTACACCAGACTCAAATCAAAGTGGAGGAACTTGGTTACAACATTCATTCATTCATTCAGCAAGTATGCACTGAATCCCTGCTGTGTTCCCAGCATTGCTCTAAATGCAGCCTTGAACAAGAAAGACACATCCCTCCCCTCAGGAAGCTGACCCAGCCATGGAGGAGATGATGTGACTGCAGTGGTGGAGCGAAGCCTTCTCATTGCTGCAGGAAGCTGAGAAGTCATATAGTAAAACACACATCCTTTTTCAGAACCAAGGATAAGATAATTCCAAACATCTAAAGTGATCTCAAAGGGTGCTGGTCTTGGGTGCAGTTTCAGATTCCCTTCCTGGGAGGTGGGAGAGGCACCAGGGCTGTGGGCCTCCTTCTTAGAGGAAAAGGGGTGAAGTGACAGGTCCACAGGAGACAAAGCAAGAGGAAGAAGTTTCTTTCTGGCACTTGTTCCAAGTGCCAGAAGATTGGGGAGAGGGAGGAGCCAAGATTTGGGTAAAGAGGGAGAAGGTTTGATGCCACTGGGGCTTTCAAGGGCTGAGCCCTGAGCCAAATCACAGCTTTGCCTGAAGGTAGACCAGCTTGTCCCCTTAAATTCACATCTAGATATTCCTACGGCCCATTCCAGAGCATGCTTCCAGTCACTGCATGTGGTTGTCAAATGGTACAAGCCTTTGGTGGGGGGGTGGAAGGGGGTTGTGGTGAGACATTTGCCAATGAGAATTAGCTCCACATACTTCAATCCAGGAATACAAATTCGGGAAATTTATCCTATGACATAACTCAGAAATAGGGAAATGCTTTTGGGGGAAGAACACATTTGTAGCAGTGAGAATTAGAGCTGTGAAAGACCAGAAACAATATAAACATCCTAGAGTGGGCTTAAGTGAGTTGTGGTGTTTTAAGTGGTGAAGTGTTAGATTTATCACTAAAATCATAAACATAAGGCCTCAACAGACTATAAATGTCAGAAATGCTCCAGGTCCTCTGTTTCCCTTAGAGGTGAGGAAACAGTTCAGAGAGCAGGAGTGACTCCTCTGAGATAGTGTATAAGGCTGGAACGGGGCAAGACCAACCTCAGAGCCGCCTTGCAGTCTAGCTTCCTCTCCACTATTCCAGAATCTTCCAAAGGGAGGCATATGCCTGAGTTTGAGTTTTGGGGGAACACAGGCAGGACATCGAGTGCCATGAATTTGGGAGCATTAAAGGCCTTTGAGTGACACTGTGAGAATGTCCTTGGGTCTCCAAGGCCTTCCAGAGCTGATGACTCCACCTGAAGCCTTGCTGGGGAGTTCCTGGGTCTTTTATTTCCTCCTAGCTTTATTGAGGCATAATTAACAAATAAAATTGTACATGTTTAAAGTGTGCAGTGCTTTGATTTCATATACATATACATTGTGAAATGATTACAAGTTAATTGCCTCATTCATCACTTTGCATAGTTACCTTTTGTGATACGGTGTAGGATCTACTCTCTCAGCAAATTTCAGGTGTGCAATACAGCATTATTAACTATAGTCACCATCCTCCTGGGTCTCTAATATCTCTCTGACACTCACCGATCTCTTTTTTCACGAAGAGCAAAGAAGGTGGGGGAGGTTCTGACCCAGGTGACAGTCTCTGTCTAAAATTTAATCACTTATTTTTGCTTTTATTTTATTTTTACAGTTGCATTCCAATTATGGGGAGGGTCACACTGATTTCCTATTTCTTGTATTATAAGATTTCTTTTAAATAACTTTTTTAAAAAATAACTTTAAAAAGACGAGTTGTTTTAAAGAAAGATATTGAATTGAAGAGCGTAAAGCGAGTGTGTGGATGTGGCAAACATTGGGGAGTGGGCCAAGAATGGAGGAAACACAGGAAGCACTCCCCTGACCCTCCTTGCATCTAGAACATTCATCGGCATGTACGGGGAACGGTTAGGTGAGAAAAAGGAAATCACAATTGTACCTACGCATTGATGGCAGTTGTGTAAGAAAGAATTATGCATCTGACTTCTGAAGAAAGGAAAAACAAAGATGATAAGCTAAATAGGCGAGGAAAGGTTTTGTTTTGTTTTATTTGTTTTAAAAATAGATACTCGTACATGTTTGTGGGCAGAGGGGAAAGATTCAGTAGAGAGGTGGACATTTATTTATTCATGCATTCATTTATTCATTCCATAATATGCATTCAGCGCCTACTTTGTGTCATGAACCATACACGTTGCTGGAGATACAACAGTGAACAAAAACCAAAAAGCCTTTGCTTTCAGGGGTTTGCATGCTAATGGGGGAAGATAGCAACAAATAAATAAATGAATGTATGTTCAGTGGTAGAAAATGTCATGAGAAAAAAGACAGGGAAATGGAGAGAGAAAGAGTGATGAGGAGGCGTGGGATGTTGTTCTTTAGTGGGTGGTCAGAGAAAGCCTTGCGGATGAGGGATAAATCCCAAAGGAAGGGGGAGTGTGAGCTGTGGGAGACCTGGAAGATGAGTGCTCTAGATGAAGGAAAGATGAAGTGCAAAGGCCCAGAGGGAGGTGCGTGTTTGAGAAACAGCAGGTGTGGTTGGGATGGAGTGAGTTGGGGGGTGAGTAGCAGGAGAAGAATCATAGGTCATGTGGGCCTGGGTAGGACGGTGTAAGGACTTTGGCTTTTACTCTCAGTGACATGGGATCCATTAGAGGGTGTGAAGCAGAGAAATGTCAATATTTGACACATATATTTTATATGGAGGACCTTGGATTGGATATTCAGTTGAGAAATGACTGCAGGGGGCAAGAGATATAGGTGAGGGGGCTATTGTAATAGTTCAAACAAGAGCTCTCAGTGGCTCCAACCAGGGTGGCAGTTGTTAAATATAAACATCAAATACACAGTAACGTGAGTGATAATCAATGCGATGGTTACTGGTGAGACAAAGGGCTGCAGAGGCAGGAGGAAATGAGATCGAGAGAAGTGATGAGTTAGCCTGGAAGGGAAGGTGGAATAGTCTTTCCCCTGGGGAATGAGGAGATGCAGACCATTGAGGAGCAGAGACATGTAGAGGAGAAGGTGAGGGAAAGTGAGGGGGTGTCAGAGGCAAAACCTGGGGTACTCCCGGGAAACAGGACTCAGAGTTTCCTGTAAATAATGGCAGGAGAGGAGAGATCCATAGGCAGAAGGGGAGCAAAAACTTGTTCCCCATCTGTCATCCCTACTCCATGGTAAGTCCCACAAAGTCAAGTTCTTTCCTGCTAGGTTCACCACTGTCTACTGAACCCTCGTTAATAGCTCTGGTTTATTGGGCAGTCAACCAATTTTTAAGTGAATGAATGAATGAAATAGAGAATGAATGGAAGGAAGGTTGGATGGAAAGATAGATGGAAGGAAGAATGAGTGGAAGAATGGATGGAAAGAAGGATAGGTAGGTGGAAGAATGGATAGATTATATGCTAGAATTGGTGTCAGAATTCCTAGTTCAAAGTTACTTTAAAATGAAAGAATGGATAAGAGAGTAAAATTTTGAAGAGCGCATTGGCGAATAACATATTTGAATCAGATTTGAATGGATGAAAACCAATTTATAGGTCATCGTATCCTTGGAGGACCAGAATTAGAGCAGGAGTTGGTCTTCTGAAGGGATGTTTTAATCAAACCTCTAGCTTGACAAATGCGGTTCTTCATCCAGTATGGGGTTGGGAAAATCGAACTGTTGTTGGAGTTAGGGAATCTGGGTACAAGTGAAGCAGTGGTTCCCTTTCAACAAGTACAGAGCTCGGTCTGACAGAGCTCATTCCCCTGGGGAATTATGGTTTGGAGAGACAGGTTATCAGGCCCCCAGCCAAGCAGAGCTGCATTTCAGGCATAGGTAGAATCAAAGTTTTCAACATAAATTTAGTCATAGGACTTACAACCTTTCTCTCTACTACACCCAAACTTAATTCTTTTATTTCTCATTCCTTCAAGATGTACCTAGGAAACCAAACTAATCTGATAGGCTAATTCACACTAAAGTGTTAGTGGCAATTGGGGACCAGCCATTCCACCAATTTATAGGCATTGAAACTGGGACTCAAAAGAGGGAAAGTAAGCTGAGTAACCTGGAATAGACAACAGGGTCACAGAGAGCTGTTTAGAGATGACACTTGAGCTGAGTCTGGAAGGTGTGGTAGTGAATGAAGGAGAGTAGAATCTCAGAGGGAAGAGCATAAATGAAGACATGGATATATAGGGCTCTTCAAGCTGTTCTAGATGCATAAGGTAGATATGAGGCTTGGAGAAAGATGAGGCTGGAGAGGTGAAATGTACTTAATCACATATGACATTCTATGCTGAGTTAAGGAATTTGAACTTGGTTTCGTAAGCAGTGGGAAGCTCTTGAAGAATTTGGAGCCAATCATATTAAAGATAGTAAATTATGGTGGTTAAGAGCATGAACTCTGGAGCCAGACTGGGTTCAAATCCTGCCTCTGGCATTCATTGGCTGTGTGACCTTGGGCAAGTTACTTCACCTCTCTGGCCTCAGTTCCCCATCTATAAAACTACCATTGTGAAGATAGTAGGTGTTATATAAATCCTAATTGCATACAGAGTACTGTTTCTATGCCAGCAACTTCTTCTTCTCCACCTCCTTCTCCTTCTCCTTCTCTTTCTCCTTCTCTTTCGTGGTTTTTCTCCTCCTCCTTCTCCTCCTCCCCTTTCTTCTGCTGTCATCATCATCATCTTTATCATCACTATTTGGTTTTAGAAAGATTATTTTAATAGCTAATGTTTTGGAGTGGATAGGAGCCAGATCAGACTGCAAATAGGAAGACAAGGTTCAGTAATTCAGGTGGGATGGAGTAGAGTATGGCCCAAAAGCCAAATCCAGCCTGCTGCCTGTTTTGGTAAATAAAGTTTTATTGGAACACAGCCACACCCACTTATTGACATACTGGCTACTATCTCTTTCCCACTACAGCAGCAGAATTGAGTAGTTGCAACAGAGACTCTCTTGCCTGCTCTGAAAATATTCACTATCTGGCCCTTAGCAGAAGGAATTTTACTGACTCCTCAGGCCAGGAGGCAGTTCGGCTTTGGGTCAGGGGGCATAATTTTGCATTCCTCCAGCCGTCTTCTGAAGGGACTGGATACATCTCCCTCTGCATTTCCCAGCAGACATCCTGGACAGATGGGCGAGATGCTTAGATTCTCCCAACTCAATTTCCTCTCCGATTAGTTTGTATGGCTTTATTGTTCTTTTGCAAATTAATTCTTGCATCTTCAAATCTGTAAAGCAAAGAAATATTGAGAGCAGCCCATGACCTTTCTGGCAGTTTTCAATTTCTTTCTTCTTCATTTTTAGCTTTCATTACCCCCAGGATAGCATCTAATTATTTTTTGAATAATCACGTCTCCTGGGCTCTGAGGAAATTTGAGAAGTTGCTCCCTATTATGTCTTCCAAATTAGTTTCTCTTCAATTTTGGTGCACTTTCTTTTGTCTTTTCATCTTGGTTCAGCCAAAAATAGTTTCTCAAATTGAGTGCTAAATTCTTCGGGATTTCGTTCACTTCAATTAACTTTCCTCAGGACTCTCTTTGGTTTTACAAATGAGGTCTTTGCTCAATCTTGGTCCTAGGCCTCTAAGCTGCCTTTTCATGCTAGCCTCGCCTCTTGGCCTCTTGTCTTCATTCTTTATGAAGCATGGGGGCTGGGCGGGGTGTAGAAAGAGGCAGAGAATCTAATGTGTCTGGACTCTGCTACTTACAAGCTGAGGGATGTTAGGCAAGTTGACCTTAGTTTTCCTCATCTATAAAATGGGGTGAGGTGCCTACTTCATGAAGAGCATATTGGTGAGAGGTATTATTATTTTAGTGGTGGATGCTGAGGAGCTGGCATCAAAGGAATAACACTCCTCCACTGTTTTGAGGCTTCTAGGAAAGTTACCCGTAGTCAAGGCCACTCTCAAGATCCTCGCAGTCCAATGACCAAGCCCTTAGCAAGGGCTTCGCTGACAGGAAAAATTTGGAAAGCAATTGACAATACTTCATTAAAGTCATACGAATATTGTCTGTGTGGCAAAATGCTTTTCAGTTTATAGATTGCTTGCATACCCATTATGTTATTTCACGGCCTCCTGGAACCCTGCAGGGTAGTCTGAGCCAAGGCATCAACCCATTTCGCAGGTGAGGAAACTGTAACCCAAAGAGATTAAGTGATTTGCCCAAGGTCACATAGCAAACCAGGGGCAGAGTCACTTACAACACTGAATCTCATTTTTTTTCTTGGCACATGCTCTCTCCTACCTTTTTTGTGTGTGTATGTGTCCAAGTGAAGATCCTTATCTCCTTAATGATCCTTTTGATGAGTCTGTAATATTCTAACAGTCCAAAAGCCAGAATTGGTCCAGCCTGAGCAAGGAGTCTGGGCACACAAACCCCACTGGATGTAAGGGCCCAGTCCAGCCCAACTTGCTGGAGGCCAGGAGCTTGGTCTAGCACAGCTGGGCACTCCCAACTCCTAGCACATACTGGGCTCACTCCAGGGGCTCAGGGAAAATGCAGTGAACTCCACACTTGAAATCGAGGAGACTGGGTGTGAATCTTGGTTCTACCATTTTCTAGCTGGGTGGCTAACAATTCTCTGCACCCCTCAGAGCCTCAGTTTCCTTATCTTTTAAATGGGGGTAATGCCAATTTCATAGGTTGGTGACAAGGTTCAAATAAGAGAATGTGAGAACAAATCTGGAATTGTATGTGTCATTTATCAAGTGCTCAATAAATATCAGGTCTCCACCTCTCTCCCTTTGCCTCTTCTTTCCACCCTCCTTCCTTTCTCTCACCCTCCCTCCTCACGCCTGAAATTCCACCATTTTTGATCCATCGATCAGAACTTTTCACAAGAGCAGAGCAAATTTTTAAAAACTAAGAGAAGTGGCTGAGGACAGGGACAGGACCCCATGAAGAGAGAGAAAGGGGTAAGAACATATAGTGTAGAAGTTTCAGAAGACAGAATTCCCTCCACCAATTCACCATGAACACACCCTGTTATTGGTGGTGGTTTCCCTCTTTTTTCCCCATTTTTTCTTTTTAAAATACAGAAACACAGGCATACCTCATTTAATTGTGCTTCACTTTATTCCGCTTAAGAGGTGTTGTGCTTTTTATCAATGGAAGGCAAGATTCCACCAGCAAAAAGATTATAACTCACTGTAATGCGGTGGTCTTAAACCGAACCCACAATATCTCTGGAATATGCCATTATTTATCAAGTACAACTAAAGAGGAAAAGTCTGCATAAAACTATTTTTTGGTAGAATTTTTTTAAAATGATCTTTCTCAAGGAATGTCTTTTCTGCTAGGATTTGTAAGACCTGAAGAAACTTTTGAGACCAAGAAGCCTCTATAACTGTGGCTTAGAAGCACAAGTCCTGGGCCAGGAAACCTGAGTTCACATTCTGGCCTGGCTTGTTCTTGCTCCATGATGCTGGACCAATTACTTAACTGCTCTGTGTCTCAGTTTCCTCATCTACAAAGTGGGGGAAGTGATGGTTCCTAGGTCCCAGGGCCATGTGAGGATTAATGAGATAATGTATGTCAAGCTCCTAGGACAGTGCTGGGCTCATAGTAGTAAGTACAATAATATAAAAATACAAATACAATAAAACACGTAATATATGATTTTATATAATATAAAGATATAATGAAATATATGCTATATATTATATATAATAAAAATATAAAAGCAGAAGTGTACAATCTTCCCACCCATCCCAAATGCTTCTGAATGGACCCTGACTGGTAAGGCCAGACCAAGCAGAGAGTTGTTTACCAGCTGTTTTTGTTTTTCAATAGAGCATCATCACTTTCCCACAGCCACCCTATCCTTACAAGTATCATTTTTAATGGGTGCCTGATATTCCATCAAGTCTCCTGCCTGCCAGCCACTCTGGGTGCTCACCATTTGCTGCTGTAACTGACTCCAGCTGTAGTTGACCTTCTTGGCACCTACAGAGTTTCCCTCCTGAGGTCTCTAATCCCTCTGTTGACCTATGAGTTGATGACCAAAGAATTAGGTATAAGGAAGACTTCTCAGGTAGGGAGGGAGATCACAGAATCCTAAAGGCTATCAAGGTTCCCAAGAGCTAGGCTCAGACTGGGGGATACTAGTGTCAAGCCAGGAGAGGCAGCTGCTCTGCCTGTCTCCTGTGGTGGCACCTAGCAGCACTGGGTGGCAGGCTTGTCCTGCTTTTAAGGCCACCAGTGTCCCCACAGGACACCTTGAAGCAAGCTTGGAGAGCCTGTGCTGGGAGGAGCACTTTCCCTCCTCTTCTCATGCCTTTCTCCACTCCCCAAGTCCTCCCCCACCTCTGTGCTTACCTGGGATTCTCACACACTCTCACTTCCTACGAAAGTCTTGGTACTGTAACAGCCCTCACCATGGAACAGGCGTGGGGCTCACTCAGCATTTCACATGTTTAATCTCATGTTATCCTACCCCTAGCCACAGGTTCCAGGAGTATACCCATTTCAGAGCAGAAGAGACTGAGGCACAAGGAGGTCAGGGCACTTGCACACCTGAGGGAGAAACCCAAGCATGGTTCCAGAGCCTGTACCCAGGTCTGCCAGAATTTCCCATATGGGTCACTCACCTTGTTCATAAGTCTTGGCTCCAAGTGACTGAAGGTTGTCAAAGATTAAATTTACTGCCAAAGGGCAGAAGTTTGCATTTTGAATATATTCAGAGGGACTGGAGTTTGATATCATAATTTATTCACATGAATGCCCCTTTCCACCAAGCTGTGTGACTCGTGAGGCAGGAGTCATGTCAATTCACCTTTAGATCTCAAGCACCTGGCATGGAGTACACGCAGATCTGGTGCTCTGTCAAAGCTGTAGGAGCCAACACTCAAGCCCAGTTCTGCTGGTGCTTTTGGAAAGGGAGTTCTCAAAACAGAGTCATAGAGGCTTCTTGGAGGCAAGTGGGTACTCCTAAAGGTCAACTTGGAAGTCGTAGGTCCGGGACTGTAATGGGACTTTTCATATGTCCAAGTTGCCTAGTGCACACGACACCCTTCAAGGCTGGGATCACTGTCCCATTTCACAGATGAGGAAACTGAAGCAGATGTGTACATGTACTAGGAGATGCAGAGAAAATGGGCAGCTTCCACCCCTGGCCAGGCTGCTATGGGTCCTGCTACTTCTGCCCAATTTCTCATGCTTGCATCTGGTACAAATCCCAGCCCCAGTCAAACCATTCTGGGATGTTTCATCTTTGTCTTATCTTCTCTGCCTCCCAGGAAGATGTCCAGGTCTGTCATTCTGGCAGCCCCTGTGCTGTTTCCTCTTGGTTCTATTTTTTGTCATCTCCATTGGGACACCTTGGCACCTCCTTTTAACCTCCAGCTAGACGCAATTGTTCTGGTGTCAGTTGCCCATGAAACTTCTGACCCCATAGATGGCTTGGAGTGGAAAAATTTCAACCACTCTCTCTTGCCAGCCTCTTGGAAGTAGTGCTGGGCCCTGAGCTGCCCAACAGTCAAGATGCTTACGATTTTGCTCCTCATTCCAATCATCCCAGGATGCTTGTGAGCAGTGTCCTTCTCCCCTGAAAGTTGTACTACCTCCTCTGCTGGCCTGGCCAGAAGCTGACAATCCATCAGTGGGGTCTGTGACACCCAGCCCTGGTCTCTGATAATACCCCATCTCTTTATAACCTATCTCTTGCACCAGCCCTGCCCAAGTCCATTTCAGCAGGGCAGGACCATGTCAGCAGACCAGCAACATAAATCATGTGGGTGGGGCTTGAAAAGGTTTGGGGCCAGCCCACCCTGACCAGCTCTGACTTTCAGACAGTCTCTAAGACCCCCCTTCCCACTATGGAGGACTAGGGTTTTGCTCTGCTTAGGGCCCTCCTTTGGCCTTCAGTCTTCCTCTAGGGGTACCCCTATCACCTCATGTTGCCAGACCCCCAAGTTCTGTCATCCCACCTGTACTCTGTCACCATGGGACCAGTCCTTCCTGGGAGCCACCCTCACCTGCATTAAGCCCAACCTGTGCTGTCATCAATTAACCACCCATTCATGGGCCTGGAGTCACACAGACTTGGGTTCCTGGCCCAGGTCCCCTTTACCACTGTGTGACCTTGAGTAAGTCAATCTCCTCTCTAGCTGAGCCATCGTCACATTAAATTGAGGGTCAGTAATCCTCACTTTGCAGGATGGGTGGGAGGAGAAATGTGAAAACGTCCAGCTAGCACATATAGTTTCCTCCCATGGTGGTAGCATTCATTCATTCATTCATTCGTTTGTTTGTTATTTATTTATTGAGCATCTCCTATGAACCTAGCAGTAGGAATGCAATGGTGGGCAAAGGCCAAACCTGGTCCTTGCCATTGTGCTCCTTACACTTTAGTGAGAGAGACATACAATACCTAGACACACAGCAAGTATAGACTATGAGGGTAATGACTAGCACTATGAAAAAATATAGCAGCGTGTGGAGAGAGGAGCGAGAGGTACTATCTTAGCTTAGGGGCATCTGGCAAGGTGACACTTGAGCAGAGACCTGAATCATGTGAAGAACCAGCCATGCAGCAACCGGGGTACGAGGGAACTGCTCTCCCAAGCCCTAAGACAGGACCATGCCTGAGGCACAGCAAGGAGGCCAGTGTGGCCAAGGTAGAGAATGGGGAGATAGGGTCAGCGAGGTTGACTGGACTGAGAAGCGTTTTTTGTTCTCTAGGTGTGGTGGGTGTCAGTGGAGTTGGGGAGTAGATTTTCACGTGATCTGATTTATATTTTTCAAGGCTGCATTTAGTGCCTGTGACTGGCCTGTGCTGGGGCCAGTGACAGTTCCACCCAGCCACTGAGATGGTGGGCCTCTGCCAGGTGTACGCCTGGAAGGGGAAGTTGCCAGGTGGGGAGGGGAACCAGACAAGCTCCCAGAGAGTCCTGGACTCCGTGACTGTCCTGGGAGGCCTGGCCTGCCACTGGTTCAAGAAATCTCTGGCCCAGGCACACCCATTCCTCCTGTGGCCAGCCAGACGGGGCAGGTTCCCCAGAGCAAGGAGAAAGGCTGAAGGCCCCAGTGCCTATGGTGGACAGTGGGTCAGTTTTCAACCTCTGGCTTTGATGCTAGGGTAACTTGGTTTCAGTGAGGAAGCTGGTGAAAGAGGAGAAGAAGAGGAGGAGGGAGGTGGAAAAGAGATGAGGAGGAGGATGGGGAAGAAGAAGAGATGAAGGAAAGGGATGAGTGGCGGGGAAGGATGGTGAGGAAGAGGAGAGTGTCAGCACATCTGCTTTACTGGAAGAAAATTTCAAATTCTATGCTCCACTCACGCTTGGGGGAAAGTGTGTCAGAACCCTTCTGGACCCATCAGTATTAGATGCCCACAAGTTTTAGGAGTTGGAATCCAAGTAATTTTAGAAGGAAAAAAAAAAACTGTCCTAGTTCTGTAATTGGCTCCCAAGGCTCTGCTCAACGATTATTAAAATACTGACATGAAATCTCTGAGAGAAACTGCTCCGGGCCCTATATTTATCATTTGCGTCAGTAAGACAAGCAGAGGCCTTTCCATGGAGTGTCAGCTATGGTATGTTTCAAGGTCAGATAATTAACTTTATTAAGGAAGAGTCATATTTGCAAAGGCAATAGGGACCAAGACTTGGGTGTCCCTCACTTAACGGAGCCTTGCTAAACAGAGCTCCAGGCCTCTAGATGTTGTGGGTCTGACTTAACATCATTTCTTTAAACAGTGGTTCTTAAGGTGAAGTCCGCAGGCCCTCCCGCTTCACGAAGTTCACAGATTGGCTCCTAAAACTTGAGACACACTTGGGGACTGGAGCCCAGTCATCTGTTTTAGCAAGTCCTCCAGAGGATTCCGTTACTTGCTCCAGTTTGATGCTGGCCAAAACTATGCTATAGCAGGACAAAGTAGCTGAAAGTGGGGTCTTGAGAGTCACACTGACCTGAGTTCAAATCTTAATGCTGCCATTTAGTAGCTGTGTGAGCTTGGGCAAGTCACTTAACCTCTCTAAGCTTCTGTTCCTCCATCTATTAAATGAAATAATAAAAACCTTGGGGTATTGTGGGAAGTTTTAATACAGCGATGATGACAGGTCCCGTCTTCACTGAATAAGAGTCCTAATGATAGATGATCACGTTTCTGAGGAGGAGAGTGGTGTGAACAGAAATGTAAATTAGGAAAACTACTCTGTAGGATGGCTTGAACCCCTGAGTGGCTACAAGGGGAAATAATTAGGGTCATAGCTAGAGTGGCAGCAGTCAGAAGTGTGGGGATGGGGGTGGTGGTGAAAGGATCATTAGAGATCAAGTGAACAGGGCTTACAAATCATTTGATTCATTTAACAAATGTTTGTTGAATACCTACAATGTGCCAGGCCTTTTTCTGAACCCTGGGGATACATATGGAAGAGTCCTTGCCCTCACAGAGCTCAAGTGCTTGTAGAAAATAAAGTCAGTGAGCAACCAAAGGAATGCATGAGGATTTCAGAGCATGGTCAGTGCCATGAAGAAGGCAGAACAGAGTGATAAGGCAGAGAGCGACATTGGGGAGGTAGAGTGGTCAGAGCAGGAGACATTGAGTAGGGACCTGAATGATGAGTAGGAGCCGGCCAAGAAAAGATTCTGGGGAACAAGCATGCAGGCAGAGGGAAGAGCCAGATACTGGAAGAGTGTGGTATGTGAGAAGGACAGAAAGAAGGGCACGGGGCCAGAGAATGGACCTGAGAGTGTCTAGGGCACCATGGGTCTCACCTCTCTGAAACTGCAATCCTTCTTAAAGGGCCATTGTGAGGATATAATGAATATAACCAAATCTGGCACATAGCGGGCCCTAGGAAAGTGTTCACCATTGCCCCTCAATGGTCAGCTCAATAACCCCCATGGCATTACATGAGGATTCTAGCCATATATCAAAACCAAAATCAGCGTGAGCGTTGGAAATGAAAGTTCCGATGGCTTTAGATCAATATCATGTGTTAAAACTGGAGACAGTGTCCTTCAAGCAACAGATATTGAGCATCCACTAAGGATGATGAGCTCAGGGGATATAGAGAAATGCAAATGTCCCCATCCCTGGTACACTTTACCACCTTGTAGTTTACTCCAGTTGTCTCTGTGAAGAGATGTGAGATGTCCAACAATAGCTTAGCATTTTAAAATAGTTATCGAGTCAGACGCCCTAGAACATGCAAGGTGATGATATTTAGAGCTGACACTTGGTAGGAGGGGACCTTCAGTGGATGGGGCAGCAGGATGATGGGGAATATGGGTGCAGACCATGTGAAGCTGTAGACTCAGTAACTGGAAGGTGATTGGCGAGATTCCCTCCCTAACTTCACCAAGTCTTAGTTTCCTCATCTGTAAAATGGGGATAATCTCAGTACCTACTGCGTAGTTGTGAGGATTACACAGTGCCTGGAACAAACTAAGACTCACTAGTAGCTGCTATTATTAGCATCAATACCAATATCATTATCATTGTCATCAGTACTGTTCCCAGCAAAGAAAGTTGTGCCTCATGACTGCCTAGAGGAATTCACTGAGCTGCAATGCATCTGTGGACAAGTGTAGGACCCAGGAATGGTAGCCCTCTGTCAGCCAGGCAGAGACAGAACCAGAAGCATCAAAGGAAAGGGTAGTGAGCTTTGGCCAGCCTCGGGCTGTTGGTAGCAAGGGGCAGAAAGGAGCTGAATTATGGTCACCTCCTCCTGGAAACCTTCTCGGATTGTTTTGGGCTTACCTTTAGGGGCAGAGCACAGATCCTGCTATGGTATAAAAGTCTGTCCCTCCATCAGACCGACAGCTCTTTGATGTTAAGGTCTGGGAATAATCCATTTTTGTATTCTCAGAGTCAAGCGCAATTACCTGGAGTGCAGTGGTTGCTTGAATGAACAAACAAATGAGCAAATAAAGGATGAATGCCTAAATGGGCTGGCTCTTCCAAGGAGGGGCAAATTTAGGGTGAAGTGGTAAGGAGAGATTCCTCTCCCCCTAAGGATCTTAGTGTGAGGAAACTGCACCTCTTTTCTTAGACACAGGGGGGTGCCATCACTGCAAAACCCCATGAAGAGGCTGCAGGAATCAGAATACTTCCCAGGAAAAGTGACCTGGCGCTTAAGTCAGAAGGGGCCCTGTCTTTCTAGGATACAGATCAGCCTCTCTCAGACTTGAGTCATGGGTTATAAGAGGAAGAACTTGCTAACAATGACAAGCAGCTTACAGCGAGAGGTGGTGAGCTCTGCGTTGCTCCAGGTGTGCAAGCAGAGGCTGGTCTCAAGTCTAGGTCTCTGGAATCAGCCCCAGGCCTTTTCCTGAGACATCCAGGGGCCTCACTAACACCTGCCTGAGAGTGGGAAAGCAAAGCCTTTGGATCTCCTCAGAGAGTTCTCTCCTCTTCTCCTTGTCACAGGCAAACATCTTCATTAAATAATGAATGAGAAAAGTTTCCCAAAAAGTAGTTCTGGGTTTTTTGTTTTGTTTTTTTGTTGTTGTTGTTGTTTTTGTTTTTAATTATTTCAGATTTACAGAAAATTAAAGCAGTAGTACATAGAGCTTTTTCTCCCTGAACCGTTTGAAGGTAAATTGCTAATATGATACCTTATCACTCCAAATATTTTGTATGTATTTCTTACAAACAAGGACATTCTCTACCTCACCACAAGTACCCACATCAGAAAATTAATGTCAGTGCATTATAACCACCCAATCCTCAGAATTCTATTCACGTTTCACTGGTTACCCCAGTGATACCCTTTGTAGAGAAGGACTTGGGCCCGGATCATGTCTCTTCAGTTGTTAGTCTCCTTCATTCTAGAACAGCACCTCAGTCTTCCCAAGGTTTAAAGGACCTTGACACTTCAAAAATTACGGGCTAGGTATGTTATAGAATGTCCTTCAACTTCAGTTTGGCTGCTATTTCTTCATTATTGAGTTCAGGTTGCCCATGTTCAGTAGGAATATCACAGAAGGGATGTATCCTTCTCATTGCATACTGTTAGGTAGCACACAATTTCTATTTGTCCCATTACTGGTCATGTTATCTTTGATCAGTTGATAAGGTGGTGTCTGCCAGGTTTCTCTGCAGTAAAGTTTCTTTTTTCTTTCCTTCCGTCACCAAAAAGTATTTTGTGGAAGAGGTACTTTGGAATTATGTGAATATTCTATTCCCCATCAAACTTTCACTCATTGATTTAACATTTATTCATGATTTTTTTCCGAATCAAGTATTACTAGAAGAGTTGCCAAATGGTGATTTTCTAAATAAATTGTCAATTTATTTAGAATTGACAATCCAATTATTAGGAAAAGGTTTCTCCTCTCCCATTTATTCATTCATTTATGTGTAGACTCAGTATGGACTCATGGATTCCCGTTTTATTTAATGGGTTATAATCCATTATTGTGATTGTTTATTTATTTATTTTTTGATACTCAAATTGTCCCCGGAGAGCACTTAGAGCTGGGGGGCAAGCCACCCTGCCGCTGCTTCCAGGCATGTGGTGGCGGCTTTTCTGAGGATACTTGATTTACCTCAGTATCCCCCAAGGAGTCACCATAAGGGAGAAGAAGGTCTCTGATGAAAGTCTTCATTGTGATAAAGTCTAACACGTACTTCAAAGTGGGAGTCAGAAAAACATGGCGGAGTGAGAGACATCCTCAGATCTCTCCCCTTGAAACAACAAAAAGCTGAACATCTAAAACTCAACAAAAAAACACCCAGACTGCACACCAGTACATCTGAGCATGGGATGTGCGCATAAGAGCTACCACAGGTCAGAACCCTGGGTGTTGGGTGGTGGACTGGGAGAAATTAAGAAGCTGCCTCTCATAGCTGTCAGAGCTACCTGTAGGAGGAGGGAGAGGGGAGAAGGAGCAGCAAGTTCCCTGAACAGCCCTGCCTGGGAAAACTGTGAGCTCCCCGCGGCTGTCAGCAGGGCCCATTCATCAGGACAGAAGTCAGAGAAGTGGGACGGGACTGCAGAGAAACAACAGTTGACTTTTACTGGTCCTGGTTGCAAAACCAAGGCTGAGCCGCAGCCCCCAACCCCAAAACCAGCGGGCCCCTCCCCCCATACCCTCCAAGACCGAACACCATGGAGCCCCAGGGGAATCTGAGCAAATGCTGCCAAGACCATAGCTGACACTGACAGGGACTGAAACTGAGGGTAGTGAGCATGATTAAATATCTATAAGAAAATAAAAAGGCATTTTTAAGGCTTTATAATAAAGCAGAGATCCAGGAGACTTAGACGCCACCTACTGGAAACCAAAAGAAAAGTGCCTTAATTGCACTTTTCTTATAAAGAGAGCTTTATATAATAAATCTTCTTAATGGAAAAACAGCAGAATACACTTCCGTTAATGCCCAGGCAGAGAAATAGTCCATTAAATACCATGAACAACCAAGGTGACAAAGCATCTCAGAAAAAGAGAAGAACTTCCAGAAAATAAGCTTACAGACATAGAAATATGCGACTTAAATGACAGAGAATTCAGGATGGTACTTCTGAAAAAACTCAATGAGTTCCGAAACTAGTCATACCAACAATTTCAGAAATTGAAAAAAACAACTAGATGAGCAGAGCAAGGAGATTGAAACCCTCAAAAAGAACCAAATAGACCTTCTAGAGATAGGAAAAAAATACACTGCAAGAGTTGAAAAATGAAATAGCAAACTTGAGAAATAGAGTTGACCAAATGGAGGAAAGGATCAGTGACTTCGAAGACAGAAATCTAGAAATAAATCAAAAGAAAGAAGAGAGAAACTGAAGTATGAAAAATAATGAAAGAGAAATTCAAGAACTAGCTGATACCATCAGGAGAGGAAACATAAGAATAATGGGCATTATCAAAGGCAAGGAAAAGGAGCAAGGACTAGAAAGCATTTTCAGACAAATAGTTGACAAGCATTTCCCAAAAATAAGGAATGAGCTGAAGCTTGGAATTCAAGAAGTCAATAGAACACCCAATTATCTCAATCCAAAAAGGCCTTCACCAAGACATATTGTATTAAAGTTATCAAAAATGAATGACAAAGATAGAATTCACAGGGCAGCCAGAGAGAAGAAAACGGTAACTTATAAAGGAAAACCCATTAGGTTAGCATCGGACTTCTCAGCACAAAATTTACAAGCCAGAAAGGAATGGAATCAAATATTTAAACTATTAAGCGAAAGGAACTACCAGCCTAGAATGATGTATCCAGCTAAGCTCTCCTTTACATATGAAGGAGAAATTAAGACCTTTCCAGACATACAAAAATTGAGGGAATTCTCCACTACGAGGCCTGCACTGCAGAAAATACTGAAAAGAGTCAGCTCACCTAAAATAAAATGACAAAAAAAAATAATAATAATTAGAAGTAAAGTGACTATCAGGCAAATAGAAGCAGAGGAGTGCAATCCTTACTGAGAATAGGGCATTATAAGCTTAAATAATAAGAAGAGAATTGCATGAAGTACATAACATAAAACAAGAAGAACCAGAGGGAAAACCCACAAAAGCCAACCAAAATAAAGAAAACAGAAACACAAGGACAAGGAAGCAATGGAAACACTGAGCTACCAGAAAGCAAAAGATGAAATGACTATAAGAAGACCTCATATTTCAATAATCACCCTAAATGTAAATGGACTGAACTCACCAATAAAAAGGTAAATAGTTGCAGAATGGATCAAAAAACCAAAACACAACCATACGCTGCCTCCAAGAGACACATCTCAACTCCAAAGACAAATATAGACTCAAAGTGAAAGGGTGGAAAATGATATTTCAAGAAAATGGCATTCAGAGAAAAGCAGAAGTAGCGTTACCAATGTCAGACAAAACAGACTTTAAAATAAAAAAGGTAAAGAAAGATACTGAGAGACACTTCATAACGGTAAAGGGAATCATGCACCAAGAAGATATAACACTTACTAATATCTATGCTTCCAATCAGGGAGCCCCGAAATATGTAAGCAATTACTAACAGAACCAAAGGAAGAAACAGACCAAAAAACTATCATAGTAGGAGACCTAAATACCCTACTGTCAGATATGGACAGATCATCCAAGCAGAAAATCAATAAGGAAATCACATCTTTAAATGACACATTAGACCAACTGGACATAATTGACATTTACAGAGCCTTCCATCCCAAAACAACTGCTTATACATTTTTCTCTAGTGCACATGGAACATTCTCAAGTATCGAGATAGAGATAGCCTCAACAAATATAAGAGGGTTGAAATCATACCAGCTATATTCTCTGATCATAATACTTTGAAACTAGAGATCAACTGCAAAAAGAAATCAGGAAGAACCACAAATACGTGGAGATTAAACAACATGCTACTGAAGAATAACTGGGTCAGAGAAGAAATAAAAAGAGAGATCAAGAGATACATAGAAACAAATGATAATGATAGTACAACATATCAAAACTTTTGAGACATGGCAAAAGCGGTCATAAGAGGGAAATTCATATCATTACAGGCCTATCTCCAAAAAGCAAGAATGAGCCCAAATAAACAACCTAATGCGTCATCTTAAAAAACTAGAAAAGGAAGAACAAATGAAGCCTAAAGTCAACAGAATGAAAGAAATCATCAAAATTAGAGCAGAAATAAATGAAATTGAAAACAAATAAAAACAATAGAAAAAATAAATGCAACAATGAGCTGGTTCTTTGAGAAGGTTTATAAAATTGAGAACCCCCTGGCTAGAATCACAAAAGAAAAAAGAGAAAGGACACAAATAAACAAAATCAGGATGAAAGAGGGAAATTACAACTGACATTGCAGAAATACAAAGGATCATATAAAAATACTATGAAAAAGTATATAACACCAAATTTAATAACCTAGAAGAAATGGACCAGTACTTAGAAAAATACAATCTTCCTAGGCTGAATCAAGAAGATCTGGAAAATCTAAATAGACCAATCAGCAGTATGGAAATTGAAGCAGTCATCAAAAACCTACCAAAAAGTAAAAGTCCAGAACCAGATGGCTTCACCAGTGAATTCTACCAAACATTCAAAGAAGATTTAATACCTTATCTCCTCAAACTCTTTCAAAAAATTGAAGAGGCAATACCTCCCAACTCATTTTATGAGGCCAATATTACTCTGATACCAAAACCTGGTAAAGATAACACAAAAAAAGAAAACTACAGACCAATATCTCTCATGAATACAGATGCAAAAATCCTAAATAAGATATTAGCAAACCAAATACAGCAACATATTAAAAAGATTATACACTACGATCAAGTGGACTTCATATCAGGGGCACAGGGATGGTCCAACATATGCAAATCGATTAATATGATACACCATATAAACAAATTAAAAAATAAGAATCATATGATCATATCAATAGATGCAGAAAAAGCCTTCGACGAGATACAGTATCCATTTATGATCAAAACACTTAACAAAATTGGTGTAAAAGGGAAGTACCTTAACATAATAAAGGCCATCTGTGACAAACCCTCAGCCAACATTATACTTAATGGTAAAAACTAAAAACCTTCCCTCTAAGATCAGGACCAAGGCAAGGCTGTCCACTATCGCCACTCTTATTCAATATAACATTGGACATCCTAGCAAGTGCAATCAGGCAAGAGAAAGATATAAAAGGCATCCAAATAGGAAACAAAGTCAAACTGTCACTATTTGCAGATGACATGATACTCTATATAGAAAATCCTAAAGACTTCACAAGAACACTACTAGAAACAATAAGCAAATACAGTAAAGTTTCTGGATACAAAATCAATGTTGAAAAATCCTTAGCATTCCTATACACTAATAAAGAAGTGTCAGAAAAAGAAATGGAAAAAAATAATTCCTTTTGCAATTGCAACAAAAAGAATAAAATACTAGGAATATACTTGACAAAACATGTGAAGGACCTATATAATGAAAACTATAAGACCCTATTAAAAGAAATTGAAGAAGATAAAAAGAAATGTAAAGATATTCTGTATTCTTGGATTGAAAGAATCAACATAGTTAAAATGACCATATTACCTAAAGCATTATACAGATTTAATGCAATCCCCATCAATAACCCATTGGCATTTTTTAAAAGAATAGAACAAAAAATCATCAGATTTGTATGGAAGCACAAAAGACCCTGAATTGCCAAAGCCATACTGAGAAAAAAGAAGGCTGGAGGCATCACTTTGCCCAACTTCACATTATACTACAAAGTGACAGTAATCAAAATGGCATGGTACTGGCAGCAAAACAGACACACGGACCAGTGGAACAGAATTGAGAGTCCGGAAGTAAACCCATATTTATATGGGCAAATAATTTTCGACCAAAAAAGCCAAAAATATACAGTGGAGAAAGGAAAGCCTCTTCAATAAATGGTGCTGGGAAAACTGGAAAGCCACCTGCAAAAGAATGAAACTAGACTGTTGTGTATCACCACACACCAAAATTAACTCAGAATGGATTAAGGACCTGAATATAAGACCTGAAACAATAAAATGCATAGAAGAAAACATAGGAACTAAACTCAAGGACCTTGGACTTAAAGAGAAGCTTATGTATTTGACCTTAAAAGCAAGGGAAATAAAAGCTAAAATAAATGAATGGGACTACATCAAACTTAAAAGCTTCTGCTCAGCAAAAGAAACCGTCAACAAAGAGACATCCATCTCAATGGGAAAATATATTTGCAAGCAATGCCCCTGATATGGGCCTAATATTCAAAATATACAAAGAACTCATATGACTCAATAACAACAACAACAACAACAACAAAATTATCCAATCAAAAAATGGGCAGAGGACCTGAACAGACACTTCTCCCTAGAGGACATACAAATGGCCAACACATATATGAAAAGATGTTCAACATTGCTAGCTATTAGGGAAATACAAATTAAAACCACAATGAAATGCCATTTCACACCTGTTAGAATAGCTATAAGCAACAGGACAAGTAATAACAAATATTAGAGAGGATGCAGAAAAAAAGAACCCTCATACACTGCTGGTGGGACTGCAAATTGGTACAGCCATTATGGAAAACAGTATGGTGGTTCCTCAAAAACTAAGAATTGATCTACCATATTATCCAGCAATCCCCCTACTGGGTATTTACCTCAAAGACTTGAAAACTCATATCCGTAAAGATATTTGCACACCAATGTACATAGCAGCATTATTCACAGTGATAAGGACATAGAAGCAACTGAAGTGTCCTACGATAGATGATTGGCTAAAGAAGCTGTGGTACATATATACAATGGAATATTACTGCTATTTGCAACAATGTGAATGGACCTTGAAATAATCATACTGAGGAAAGTAAGCCAGACAGAAAAAGTTGAAAATCATATGATATCACTTATATGTGGGATATAAACCTAAAAGCACCAAATGAACAGGACCTGGGAATATACATTTTAACCAGCATGCCAAAGGGAATCCTGCTTCACGTAATGTATTAACATAGTCACCGCAGTTTCCTTTAGATTCACATGTGCATGGTAAATCCTTTTCTATCCTTTCCCTTTAAACCGATTTGTATCTTTATATTCCAAGTGGGTTCATTGTAGATAACATGTAGTTGGGTCTTACTTTTTAAAATCCAGTCTGACATCTGCCTTTTAACTGGGGTGTTTTTGCCATTTAAATTTTATGTAATTATTTATGTAATTTGGTTTAAATCTACCATCTTGTTATTTGCTTTCTATTTATTCTACCAATTCTTTATCTATTTTCTCTTTTTTCTTTTTTTATTTTATTTTATTTTTTGACCACTCAAGTATTTTTTGTGATTCTACTTTATCTCCTTGTTGGCTTATTATATACCCATTTTTTAGCAGTTGCTCTAGGGTTTACATACATATCTTTAACTTATCACACTACATTCAAGCATACCACTTCTCATGGAATATAAGAGCCCTACAACAGAACACTTCATTTTCCTCCTCTTGGCTTTTGGCCTATTGCTTTCATGCATTTTACTTCTTCTTATAAACCCCACAGTAAATTATTATTTTTGCTTTAAAAGTTAATTATCTTATAAAGAGATTTAAAAACAATATTTCTTGTTAACCCATCTGTTTCTCATTACCAGTACTCCTCATTCCATAGTATAGATCCATATTTTCCATCTGATTATAATTTCCCTTCTGCCTAAAGGAGTTCCTTCAGTTTTTGTATGTCTGAAAAAGTCTTCATCTCATTTTTTTTAATAACAGCTCCATTGAGATATAATTTATATTTATAGTTCACCTTTTAAAAAATCTACTATTTGGTGAACATTTCAACCATCCCTACTACTTTTAGAACATTTTTATCACACCCAAAAGAAACCCCACACCCATCTGTACTCACTCACTCATCATTCTTCTCCTCCCCCCCAGCTTTAGGCAGTCACTAATCTACTTTCTGTCTCTATAGATTTGTCTACTCTGAACATTTCATATAACTTGAAACATACAATATATGGCCATTTGTGTCTGATTTCTTTCACTTAGCATGATTTTGAGGTTCATCCAAGTTTCAGCAAGTATCAGTACTTCATTCCTTTTTATTGCCGAATAATATTTCATTAAATGGGTAATCCACATTTTGTTTATCCGTTCCTCAGTTGATAAAGCTTTGTGGCGTTTTTTCTCTTATGAGTACTGCTGCTATGAACATTTCTGTACAAGTTTTTGAGTGGAAATTTGTTTTCAGTTCTCTTAGGTATATACCTAGAGTAGAATTGCTGGATCCAATGGTAACTCCACAGTTACCCTTTGGTGAAACTTCCAGACTTTTCCACAGCAGCAGCACCATGTTGCAATCTCACCAGCAATGTATAAGGTTCCAATTTTCACCCATCTTCACCAGTCCTCCTGGTTCATTCTCATTCATTTTGAAACTTTACTATGTATAGGATTCTAAGTTGATACTTTTTTCTTTCAGTACTTTGAAAATGTTCCACCTTTTCTGGCTTTTATTGTTTCCAATGAAAAGTCTGCTGGTATTCTTTTTCTTTTCTTTGTTTCTCAACATAATGAATGTGTGCTTACTCTTTGGCTGCTTTTTAAGATTTTCTCTTTTTCACTGGTTTTAAGATGTTTGATTATGGTACAGTTTTCTAATGTTTCCTGTGCTCGAACTTCTTGGTTCTGTGGATTAATAGTTTTAGTTTTCATAAAATTTTAAATGTTAGACCATTATTTCTTAGAATACTTTTTCATTTCCTTCCACAACCTCTTTTTATCTCTTTTTGGGGGACTTATTTCACAGCTCACAGATGCTTTGTTCATTTTATTATTTTTCTTTTTTTCTCCCTGTATTTCATTTCGGATAGTTTCTATTGCTATTCATAAATTTCACAAATATTTTCTTCCACTGTAGACAACTTGTTATTAATCCCATGCATATCCCAGACATTCTACTTTTAATCTCTAAACATTTGTTTGGGGACTTTTTAATATTTTTTACATCTCCCCTTCATGCCAATGCTTTTTATCTTCTTGTATATATAGTATATTTTTAAAGAAGCTGTTTTTATGTCATTCTACTGATTCTACCATCTATAGTATATCTGGATCTGTTTCAGTCAAATGAATTTCTCCTCATTATGGTCACATTCTTCTAATTATTTGAATGCCTCATAATTAAAAGAACATTTTATTGTGGATTTAATATTGGGTAATGTATTTCTTCAGTTTTCTTTAAATATTCTTTAACTTTGTTTTGAGACGCAGTTAAGTTGCAAGCAAGCAATTTGATATTTTTGAAGCTTGCTTTTAAACTTTGTTATGGGGGAACAAAACATCCTTTGGTCTAGGCCTAATTTGGCCCCACTTAGGAAATTGCCTTCTAAGTACTCTGTTGCCCTGTGTGTTAGAAGGTCTTCCACTGTGCATGATGTGAATACAAACCATTGCAGACCCTGTGTGAGTCGGGGTATTAGAAATTATTCTTTCCACTCCTTTTCAGTGGCTCCTTCCCAAGCCTCAGGTAGTTTCCTCACATGAATTTGCTAATCAGTACTCAGCTTAATTTTTGAGAAGAACCTCTAAAGCTCTCCAGGATCCTCTCTGTGCAGCATTTTATTCTCTGTACTCTACCCTGCAAATTCTAGCCTCCTTGAGCTCTATGAATTCTCAGTTTTGCCTCCTCAACTCAAGGAGACTACCAGTCTCTCTGTGGATTCCTTCTCTCTGCTCTGTGGCCTGGAAACTCTCACCAAAAAAGTAAGCTGAGGCATCATAGGGCTCCCCCAATCTGTCTTCTCTCAGGGATCACAGTACTATGGTCCTGTTGGTCAATACCTGAAAACCATTATTTCCTATAATCTTGTTTGTTTTTCTTTTTAGTTTGGAAGATGCTGCTGCTGCTGCTGCTGCTGCTGCTGCTGCTGCTGATGATGATGATGATGATGTGTGTGTGTGTGTGTGTGTGTGTGTGTGTGTGTGTGTAAATCACTCCATCATGGCCAGAAGCAGAAGTCCCTATTATTTGTTATTAAGTCTTTGCCAAGTTAAACTGGTATATTGTTTAAAAATGTTAACTTGTTTCCTTACTATGAAGGTTAACATTTGTTCAATATATACAAAGCCATTTGTAATGCCTCTTTTATCAGTTGTTCATACCTCCTTTGCTCATGTTTTTAGAGGAGAAATCTTGGTGTTTATTGATTTTTTTCTGCTCTTTATATTTAAAGCTATTATGCTTTACCAATTTGTTGCAGATTATATTTGAAGCTATTTCTCTTTGTCAAATTGTCATTTACATTTCAAAATAAATTGTTACTTTATTGCAACATACATATAGCAAAGTACACAAATCTTAAGTGCACTGCTTGATAAATAACCACAGTGAACACACTTCCATGACTACCACCAAGGTCCATACGTAGAGCATTACCAGCCTCCCCTTGCTTGCAGCCCTGCTATTCATGACCTCCACCTTCTTCATGAAGGAATCCACGGAAATAACTGGTATGCTAACATCTGACATTATCGATTAGGTTTGCCTGTTTGAATTCTATATAAATAGTATCATATGGAATATATCCTTTTGTGTCTGACTTCTTTCACTCGGCATTATGATTGTGGGATCCATCCATGTTATTGCAGGTAGTAGTAATGTGTTTCTGTTCAATATTGCATGAATATACCACAATTTATTTATCTGTCCTATTGATAGAATTTAGGTTGCTTCTAGTTTGAGACTATTTCGAATAACACTACTTTGTTTTGTGTTTCACATTTAGAAAACCTGGAATTGATTTTTATCATATGGTGTGAGGTCGGGCTTATTTTTTTCTCCCACATGATCATCAAGTTGATCCAGCTCTATTTGTTGAGCTCTGTTCCATTCTGCTGGCCTATTTGCCTATCTGTTTTTTAATATCACATTGTCTCAATTACTACAGGTTTATAATATATCTTGACATCTAGTAATATATATGTTCTAACATTGTTCTTTTCATTTGTTACTTTTTGTTATTACCCACGATCACATATTTGATCAATTGAGATTAACATTGCTTAAACTGAGTCTTTGCTTCTTGTTCAGCCCACCCTAACTAAAAGGGTTATTGTGAGGATTAAATAAATAACCTAAAATGTTTTATATATGCAGTAATAGACAGATATCAAAATCATCATCATCATCATCATCATCATCATCATCATTCTTATCATTGTTGTCCTGTAGTCCCTCCAGCCTGTTACCAGAAGGGCCTGGACCCCAAGTTGACTATTTTGCTGCATTTACAATCATCATGTGGCCCCTTCTGAGAACTAGGCTTCCACCTTCTTCTTGGGCCAAGGTCTGTCTTACCCATGACCCCTCTCTTGCCCCCTTCCCATACACCTTTAGTTATCCAGCCTTGACCCGAGAGACTCAGTTCCTGTCTTCTCCCATGTGCTATTAGGCCCAACTCTGGACAACTTTTCAAGAATGGAGGCAAATGTCACCGCCATGAAGAGACCTTACCTGCCCACACCCCCATCTTATGACTATCTGTCTCTCTTCCTCCTTTATTTTTCTTTGTAACACTTAGTTCTTGCCATTAGAGTATATATATATATATATATATATATATATATATATATATATGTATATATATATATATATTTTATTTGTTGTCTGCTTTTGCTACTAGAATGTATCCTCAACAGGACAGGAACTTTGTTTTGTCATCACTGTTTCCAGCACGTAGAACAGTGGCTGGCACACTATACGTGCTCAGTGAATATTAGTTAATTGGATAAATCCTGTATCTGAAAGCCCACTCCAAGGCTGAGGCCAGCTCCGCCCTTCTTTTGCCAACATTATTCATCCACTGATCCAGTAGATATTTTTGAGCACCTACTGTGTATCTGGCTCTTGGCATCTCTTATGAGTTGAATTGTATCCCCCAAAAAGACATGTTGGAGTCCTAACCCCAGTACCTTAGAATGTGGCCTGATTTAGAAATAGGATCATTGAAGACATGATTAGTTAAGATGAGGTTATACTGGAATAGGGTGGGACCTTAATCCAATAGGATAGGTGTCCATATAAAAAGAGGGAAGAGACACAGAGACACAGGTGCGCCAGGGCAGAATGCCGTGCGGCTGTGAAAGCGGAGATTGACGTGCTGCAGCTGCAGTGAGGATGCTGAGGGCTGAGGGCCACCACCAGAAACCAAGAAGAAGCAGGAAAGGGTTTTCCCTCACAGATCTCAGAGAGAATAAATTTCCGTTGCTTTAAGCCACTCAGTTTGTGGTGCTTTGTACTTAGTTAGGAAACTAATAAGGCGTCCCTCTGCTCATTTGCCTGATAGGACACCAAATCCTCATACCTGCCTAGAGTTCCCCCATTTAATTAAAATTCTTGATTTCCAGTGACAGACACCAGGAAAGGATTAAGCAGAAAAGGACACCCAGCACTGTATGGAATCTCCTGGAAGGCTGTAGAAGACATCTTGGGAAACGAGCTGAGATCAAGGAAGAAAGACACTAGAAATAGTCCAAATCTAACTAGAGGACTCATTGGGTGTGTGGTAGGCAGATTCTGCAATGATTCCCAGTGATCCTCATCTCTAGGTAGTCACACCTTTGTGTAATCCTCTCAAGTGTGTACTGGGTTTAGAGACTACTTCTAATGAATAGAATACTGTAAAAAGGATCGAGGGCATGTTAATTCTTATACTGAGTTACAAAAAGGCTCTGGCTCCCCTCTTGCTCACCCTCTCTTGTTCTGTCACTTGCTCTCAAGAAGGGCAGCTTCCATGTTGAGAGCTGCCCTGTGGAGAGGCCCACATGGCAAAGAACTGAGGGAAGCTTCTGGCCAACAGCCAGTAAGGAACCAGGGCCCTTGATCCAACATCCCATGAGGAGGAAAATCCTGCCAACAAGCATAAGAGTGATGTTGGAAGCTGATCTTTTTTTGGTGGAACCTGAATCCCTGGCTGACACCTTGATTGCAGCCTCATGAGAGACCATGAGCCAGAGGTCTCAGTTAAGCAGTGTCTGGATTTATGATGCACAGAACTGTAAGATCATAAATGTTTGTTCTTTTAAGCTGCTCAGTTTTGGGATAATTTGTTACACAGCCATAGATAACTAATATAGAATGTAAGTACTGTGGGAAACCCTGGTCACTAGACTGATAATTTTTATTTACCTTCAGGATGAAATCACCCATTGTCCTCTCCCCTTTGGTTACTCACACCAGACAGAAAAACACCTAGATGGAAGCATTTGATTGGTGGGATTTAGGTCATGTGCTGAAAAAAGGGACTACAGTTGCTGTATGGACAAAAAGAACAAAATCAGTCTTTTTTAGGCTTCCTGTTTGTATGCTTATAGTAATACTGACTTCCTCTTAGAACTTATCTATGTTACTAAGTCATTAAAGTCTTGTCCATTAGACTGTAGGCTCCCAGAAGGCAAAAACTATGTCTTGTTCATTACTCATTCTTCTGTACCTAACACATGGCTTGACACATAGTAGGTGCTCATTAAATGTTTGATGAATAAAGGAAGGAAGGAAGGAGGGAAGGAAAGAAGGAAGGAAAGAAGGAAGGAAAGAAGGAAGGAAGGAAGGAAGGAAGGGAAGGGAGGTGGAGGGAGGAGGGAGGGAGGGAGGGAGGGAGGGAAGGAGAAACAAAGCAAGCAAGCATGGCACCACTTACTCTAGTTTATGCATGTTATCTTTCAACATGGAATAATATTTCCCAAACTTTTCCTATCATAAAAATCAGCTCGAATGCTTCTTAAAAATCTAGAATTATGGGCTTCATCATGTCTGGGATGCGGCCCAGGAAATTACATTTTAGCAAGTGCTCCATGTTACTTAGGTAACCTAGAACTATAATGTCATTTGTTTCTAAGACCTTTTCCCCCTCAGGCCAGCCCACAACTAGCTGAACCTATTTGGATATTTTGTAGTCTTTTTCTCTGAGACAAATGACCCTTATTTCTTTGCTCTTTCTTTGGAAGACCTGCTATTCTCCCCCCTCTAGTCACCTTTGCATCCTCTCTGCTTTCTCCATGATCTTCAAACATCAGTCCTATCGTTGGACACTAAGAAACTCTTATGCAGAATTGTGTATGGGGCATCTCAGCCTCTTTAGCACCCACAGGCAGCACTGAGTTATAGAACTCATCATTATTGTGAGGTTGTAGGGATGGCGAGGAAAGACAGCCCCTGAATATGGGTGAAAAAATTAACACAAAAAGATGATTATAAAAGAGACCCACTTACTAAGTGCCATATGAACAATAGGAATGGTGAGTGCTATGGAAATTGATGTAGGGAGTGAGAACCGAAGAACCGAAGAACAGAAGCATTCAGGGAGGTCTGCATGGAGGAGGGATGACTTAAGCTTGGCTTCAAAGAAAGATAATTGAATCCAATGAAGAAGTAACTAAAAGCAAAAAGAAAGGAATGACTCTACCAGGCAGGAGGAATTGAATGAGAAAAACTATAGAGGTGAAAATGACCATGGCAAGTGTACCCCCTTACCCATAGAGGATACCTTCCAAGACCCCCAGTGAATGCCTGAAACCATGGATTGCACTGAACTCTATATATTCTGTTTTTTCCTATACATACATACTTATGAGAAAGTTTAATTTATAAATTAGGCGCAGTAAGAGATTAACAATAATAGCTAACAATACAATAGGACTGTTATACTGAAATAAAAAGTTATGTGGATGTTGTCTTTCAAGATAATTTTATTATACTGTACTCTCTTTTTCACTTAAAGGAAGTACTTTACAGCTCCTTTTTGGCATATCTAAATTGCCAGCACCACTGATCATGTACTTTGGGGCCAATATTAAGTAAAATAAGGGTTACTTATTTTACTGCGATATTGTGATGGTCAACCCGATAACCAAGTTGGCTACTAAGTGACTAATGGGTCAGGAGCACGTGCAGCGTGGCTAGGCTGGACAAAGGGGTGGCTAAGTCTGGGTGGGACGGAGTAAGACAGCTTGAGATTTCATCTCGCTGCTCAGAACAGCATGCAATTTCAAACTTATGAATTATTTATTTCTGTAATTTTTCCATTTCATATTTTTGGACCATGGTTGACTGTGGGTAACTGAAACCGCAAAAAGTGAAATGGCAGATAAGGGGGGACGTACAATGTAATAAATGTAATAAATCACCCCAAAATTTAGTGTCTTAAAATAACAACAGTTTATTCTCTCTTGTGGTTTCTGTGGGTCAGGAAATCAGGAAAGGCTCAGTTAGATGGTTCTGCTTTTAAGTGTCTCATATGGTTGCAGTGAGTCAGTGGCTGAGCTGGGATGGGGGTGCTAAAGCATTAAGAGCTGGCAGAGCCCCACTCTCTCTTTCTCTCTCCCTCCCTCCTCATGTAGCCTCAGGGCCTCTCTTGTGCCCTCTCTGCATAGGCTAGCTTGGGCTTCCTCACAGTATGCCTTGTCAAGGCAGTCAGCTGGCTTACACAGTGGCTTAAAGAGACTCAGGTGCAGACTGGATCACCTTTTACCACCAGACTCAAAGTCAAATAATGTCATTTTTGCTGAACTCTGTTGTTCAAAACAGTTATAAAAGCCCACCTAATGTGAAAGGGACATAAACCTCAGTTCTCAATAAGAGGAATGTCAAAGACCCTTTATAAGTAGAACATGTGGGGTGGAAGATATTGTTGCATTCTTCTTTATGAAATAGCATCTATCTGCCACAGCAAGTTTGAGGAATACGCAGGAGACTATCTTGGCTACCACTAGCTTTCCTGGGTCTCCAGCTTACAAATAGCAGATCATGGGACTTCTCAGCCTCCATAAGCATGTCAGCCAATTTCTATAATAACTCTCATATGTACAAACATATCTCTCATATATATCCTATGTATGTATTTATATATGCAAATCTGTGTGTCTGTGTGTGTGTGTGTGTGTGTGTGTGTGTGTGTGTGTATACACACATCCTGTTGGTTCTGGAGAACCCTGATGAATACAGGATCCATATGGTAGTTTGAGGAATTAAGTTTATAGAGATTGGAGGGGTGAGCTTGTTGGGAGGGATGGATTTGAACTTGGTCTGAAGGCAGAGGGGAACTATGAAGGTCTGTGAAATACGAGCAAGTTTTGCATAGCTTTAGGAGAAGAAAATTTGGTGCTATTTGGGGAAAGGATAAAGGAAGGAGAGCCATTTAGGAATGGCAACACCACCATATTGTTGATTCAGCTTGTGAGCATCTGTGACCACTGGGTCTTTTTATTCTGTGCCTGGGTTCATTGCTACAATGGCATTGCTTTTCCATCTCTATCAATGTCAAAGTCATTACTTTTGCATCCCTAAGAATTTTGTACAGTTCTCTTTTTTTTTTTTGGTGGGATCATGATTTTCTGTTAGTCAGGAGTACTCTGAAGGTCTTCTTCCTTTCTCTCAGAGTATTAGCAACTACTTCTAATGCACTGTCATCTGCAGTTTTGGTGAGCACACTTTAGGTCCCTCTGTCTAGTCATGAATTGAGCTAGGTGGTCGCTCTGATCTCAATAGACTTTGAGCAACCTCCTGCAGAAGGGGCTCCTGGCACTGGCCCTTCCTAGCTGCCTGACTTGGTAAAATTACTTAACCTTCCTGGGGCTCGTTTTCTTTACTTGCAAATGGAGATTATAATGACACCTACCTCATAGAGTTGTGCTGAGGGTTTATCATTCATCTCAGAGCCCAAACTCTAGTGGCCTCTCAATGAGCATGAGTTGTTATTCCTAGGTCTGGAGAGTATTGTCTGGAAAGATCAAAAGCCCCATATGATGTAGTAGAAAGAGTACAAGCTCTGAAGGCAGAGATCTGGTTCAAAGTCCAGCTGGGTCATTTACTAGGAGTGTGACTTTGGGCTAATCACTCCATCCCATCCCATCCCATCCCAGTCCAACCCACCCCACCCCATCTCATCCCATCCCTCCTTCCTTCCATATTTCCATCCATCCTTCCATCTTTCCATCCATCCTTCTATCTACCCAACCAAAAACTATTTCTTGAGTACTATCTCTGCCTGGGAGTGAGTTCAGTGCTCAGGATCTATCAATGGATAAGTCAGTCCTAGCCCTTACCCTCATGGAGCTTATGGTCTCTTGGGAAAGACAGATGTTGAACCCCTAGCAACCTGTAGGCTGTGTGTTCGTTATAGAGGATCGAGGTGCTAACCCAGTGGTTTTCAACCAGGGTTAATTTTGCTTTTCCTAGAGGACATTTGTTAATGTCTGGAGATATTTTGGTTGCACAACTTGGGGAGTGCTACTGGCATCTAATGGATAAATGGATAAATGCTGCTAAACACTATATTGCACAGGCCAGCCTCCACAACTAAGAATTGTGCAGCCCAAAATGTCTAAAGTGCCAAGACTGAGAAAGACTATAGGAGCCCATGGCAGGGGGTCCTCAACTAGTCAGGGGGTTGGGGCATCAGGGAAGGCTCCCTTGAAGAAGTGACATTGCATATCTCAGGGTCAAATTAGCTAGTAGTGTGTATGTACATGGAAGGGGAACTTGTGGATGGGAGAATATTCCTAGCAGAGGGAACAGAATTGTAAAGGCCTGGAGGTGAGAGAGAGGAAGCAAGTTAATCACTCCTGGGATACAGACAGTGGTACAACCTGCGAGGGACTGGTGAGATAGTACCTATTACGCACATGCTATAGGAAAAGTGACCACTCTTAACATTCAGTGGCACAGGCCCTGACCTGAACACTTCACATATGTTATCTCATTAAATCCTTACCACAAACCTCTAAAATATGTGCTATTGTTTGCCCCTTTACAGCTGGTTTAGAGAAATGTCAAGTTTCAGGTTGCAAGGCTTTTGTTGCCATGGAGCATGACGCCAGACACATGTAAGTCCAGGCACCAAGGAGGGGTTCAAGTCATGTTTGCTGGTTGAGTAAATGAGTAAACCAACCTAAAGTAGAGCTGGGCTCAATAGAGATGTCTGTCCCATGGGGCCTACAAAATTAAGGCAGAGCCACATCTGTTGTTTAGACAAGCTTGAAAGTGTCCTAGCACCCAGGTGTGAGTCACCTGCAGGGCCCTGAATGTCCTTCTCTTGTTCCTTCTTACCCGCTGGATGGAGAGCACTTTAAAAAGGCTGCCTTCATCCTCAGCTCCCTGTCACCTCATCATGGAAGGATGTGGAACTGGCATGATCTGCTTTTCAAAGGCCACTTCGTTGCTATGGGATCACCTAAGGATACATCTGATGACCTACATTGTGCCTTTTCACAGCATGGCCTTTGGGATTCACAGCAACCCAGAAGGAGTTTGCAAAAGCGTAGGTTCCCGGACCCCTTCCCAGACTCCGAGGGTGGGATGCAGGAAGATTTAACAATCTGTAGGTTTTAGATTTTCACAGTCTCCTCAGATGACTTTTAGGCAGGCTGAAGTGTGAAAAATGGTGCCACGAATGAGCTAAACGGCCAGCATTTTGATGTGCAGCCTGCATCTCTCACAGCACATCATAGTGATGGCTGCATTTGCAGGGGCCTGACTGTGTGCTGGGCTCCAGGCTAACCCCTTCATTGCATGACTAGCTCAAGGATCTCTGCGATGTGCCAGTGCTATTCCCTCATTTTACAAGCGAGGAAACTGAGGCCCAGAGCATTGAAATGGCTTTTGTCTATCCAAGCAGCCTGATCTGTGGTTCAGAAAATATAATCTCATTAAATACAAATGCTGAAATCTGTTTGTGGCCTGGAGGAGTTTGGTCCAGCTCACCTTTCTGGGTTATAAAATAGCCCAACTTTTTCTTATTTCTTTTTCTTTCTTTTTTCTTCCCCCTCTCCCCTTCTCTCCCTCTCCCTCTCTTCCCCTCTCCTCTTTTTTTGGCTAAGTCATTTGCTCAAGGGAAAGGCTCCCTAGAGGTTATTAGAATGAGCTGGGGTAAACACTATGTGAATCCAGCTCCAAGCAAGGAATGAGAAGAATCAGAGAGCAAGGAGGTCAGAAAAACCCAATGAGGAGCTAGTTGAAACAGGGACCTGGCAGGGCTGACATCCTGTACAAGGGAATTGATTATCTGAGACCTCCGGGCAAAGCCATCTTGCACCCAGCAAGCAGAGCGATGGCACTAAAGTTGTCTCTTAACACTGGATTTTTGCTTAGCTGCAAAGAATGAGCCTGCTGGGTTGGGTCTAAGACCAGGAAATACCTCCAGAAATTTGTGTCTGGGTCTCATCTGATAATATATTGAGAAGTATGCCTTGGGGTAGCATTAAAGGCTTTGGGGTAGGGGTCCAGAGATCTGAGTATGACTCTATAGTTTGGTCTCTTTGTTGTGTGGACTTGAGTTAAGGTTTATCCCTCTCTAAGCTTCAGTGTTACATGTTTAATGTTTGGTTTGAACCAACTGTACTCTAAGGGTCTTCTAGATCTAAACTATAAATTCTTGATCTCAGGGACTGACACAGAGTAGATGCTTAATAAATACACCTTGAGTAAATGAATTTGCTTTTATGCAGAGCTTCTCCTCTTCCTTTGCTGGAACTGAGGTTGGCAATGGTGTTCAGCTTCTTCTCACTCATTCCCCGCAGATATAGACACCAACTCTGGTCAAGTGCTTTTCTCTAGCACCTGTATGTAGCCTGTTTGACTCTCCATCCTCCAGGCCACACCACCTGGCCAGCTTCTCACTGCCCCTCCTCCTGCCCACCACCTACAGTCTCGTCCCTTCTAGTCGAATCCCTACAGAGCGGCTAGAGTGGTCTTCCCATAACACAACTGGCCCCTGCACATCCCTTCTCCCAAAACCCACCACCTGCCCACTGACACCTCTCCCCTGGGCCCCTGTGTTTGGCCCCAAAGCAGCTTTCCATCTGTTCCCACTATTCTCTTTAAAACCTGGTCCCAAGGGGTTTCATAGCTCACCTGAAGGAATTTGGAAGAACAGGGTAGGATGAGGCCACTTCTCTATGAGCCATGTCCCCAGTAGTAGCTCACAACTCCACGGTATGGAGAAGGGCAGATAGACTGTTCCCCCAAATACATGTAATGTGCATCAACAGCCCCACCCTAGGTACAGGAAATGTCACAATGTCTAGCCAACCCATGGGTGAGGGCAATTGGGGCAGGTGCAGGAAGGGCCTTTGTTGGGCCCTTATGTGGCCAATCCAAAGACAACAAGAGTATAGATATGCAGGAAGAGCAGCCAATGAGGGGCTAACCCCATTTGTCTCTACTGCTCCACTCGCCAGCTATATGGCTGCAGTGAGTCACGCAGCCTCTCTGAACCTCATTGTCCTCATAGGCACATGGGACTGATATGACTCACAGCCCCCGCCCCCAGCCCCACACACAGTGTTACTGGGAGGATTGCACAAGATAATGGATGTGAAGGTGTGTTCTGTACTTGGAGTGCTTTGTGCGTACTGGTTACTATTATCAGGCATTACCAAGGAGGGCTGGCCCCCATCCAGAATCCACAAGCTCGGAATCCTTCCAGTTTCAGCTGCTCCCAATAATGGCCTGCCCAGTGAGGCTGGCTATCTTTCTGATTTTGGCTCTGAGTTAAACATTGATCTGGGGTGTGTTCTGCAAGGATGGATGAGTGGACACCTAGCCACACTCCAAACTGGATCTCAGCTTTTAAATGATTAATATATTCAGGCTGCAAATAGTACCTTCATCCCAGTGCCTCCGGGATGCTTGGAAAAAAATACAGTTCCTTCAGCACTTAGGAACATGAGGCGAAGTGAAGATTTGGCCCTGTTTGCTAAATTTAGGGTTGGGTGCCCCATCCTGTAAACAGGATGCTGCAGTGTTGGGAGCAGGGCTGGTCTCCTCTGTTCAGGGGGCATAAGGTTTTGTTT
Source organism: Pteropus medius (assembly GCF_902729225.1). Lineage (NCBI taxonomy): Eukaryota > Metazoa > Chordata > Mammalia > Chiroptera > Pteropodidae > Pteropus > Pteropus medius. The sequence continues at coordinate 3,372,865 of NW_024349800.1, read as the reverse complement.
CCTTCTTGGTAAACTGGAAAGAAGCCTGGGTTAGGAATTAAGAAATATGGGCTTGGGTCTCGATATTCTCTCCAGCTGGTTGTGTGACTTCTCTGAGTGTTGGCTTCCCACTTGTAAAATGTGGACATCAGTCTCACAACAGAAAATCATTTTGAGAACCAAGAAGCAAGCACCAGGCAGGCATGAAGCTTCTGAGTTTGTAGTCTCTGCCTTGAATAAAAAATTGCATGGGGCCATCTATATGCTCTTAGGCTCACCAATGGGCATAATAGGACATCAGTTAGCTCTAAGCTCGTCCTTGTCTCTGATCCCAGGGCAGATGACTTTGGGCATCTGGGTCTCAGAGATGCTCCCTTTTATCTCTTTATCCCTTGGTTCCCAGGACAGGTATGGCACACAGTAGGCTTTCAGAAAAATGGTCATTGAATGGATGAGGGCACTGCTGTAGTGACAAAAACTGGATCATCCGCCCAATCCCACAAAGAAAATGCACTGGATGGAAACATCATAAATAGACTGCATCTTGCCTGTGGGTGACCACTGCCTGTGATCACCCTGAAAACAGGGATGATCGTGCGGAATTACATTTAATTAATTTAATTTAGATGCCAACTTTGAGTCTGCCTCACCTGAGCTCCACCCACAGAAACATCCATGACAGTGAGTGACACTTGGAATGCCTTCATATAAGAATAGTTGACCATGCAGACAAGCAAAAGTATATGATCTTGCACCACCTCCAGGGCTGCAGTTGTCACCTCGAAATCTTAAAACAACAAGACCCCTGTGTACACACTTCTTTTTGTTTCTCCCTCTAGTCTGGCTCACTGGTTTGTATACTTTACTGGACTTAATAGTAACACACACAGAGTTCTGCTCCCCAAACCATCACAACAGATAGGATTTTCCAGGGAAAGTTTGATCTGCCTCATACACTCACTTTAGACCCTGTCTTCCATACCATCACAGTACACATGATTCTGCTATACATTCTTTGATCACTGCTGTATTCTGGGCACCTGGTGCAGTGCTTAACAGATAGATAGATAGATAGATAGATAGATAGATAGATAGATAGATAGATAGATAGGCAGGCAGATAGACAGACATAGACAAAGACATAGAAATATATAACAGGTCAATAAATGGTTGTTGCTTGATTTACTTGATATTTATTAATGGAGGAGACAAACCTCTGAAATCTCATGGGCTTAGTATTTAAAAGGTGTTTGTCTTGTTCATGCAGAGTCTCTTCTCCATCTGGTGACTCAAGGACCTCCTGGTTCTGTCATCTCTACTTGTGGCCCTACAAGTATTCATGACACAGAGGGAAGAGAGAGGTGCATCAGCTCTTATCTACGTCAGCCTATAAATGCATGCATTCCTTGGCTCATAATGCATCAAGGAGAGCTAGTCATGCAGCCCCCAAGGCAATAGCAAGGGGCTTGGCAAATGCAGGGGAGCACCTGGACTCTTTGGAGTACCCTTACTGCTATACTAAGAGCCAAGTTTTGACCAGGAAATAGCTCTTGATAATCCCACCCAGACTTAGTGAGCAGCTGTGTGTGCTGGGCACAGCCTGAGGTACTTTTCCAGCTTTTCCTTCATGTCCTCTCTACAAACAATACAGGGAGGTAGACGTAAGAACTCCACTTAGCAGATAAAGAACTGAGGGTCAATGTGGTAAACCGCTTGTCCAAGTTCACAGGGAATCTTAAAAGCGCACAACCAGCACTCAAACACAAGCTTGTTTTTTAATTCAACCCCAGTGCCTTCTCCACTATAGTCTAGATGTCCTATGGGCGCAAACAGTCAAGGAGCTTCAAGACAAAGAAGAGGTGGGACCTGAGAATATTCCAGAACATGGGTAGGGAGAGAAGGATTTGAAAGGTCAGACGCAGTCTGGCAGGGGCTAGAAGAATATGTATGCCACCATCTTTGTGTGTTATTGTTTAGGAAGGAAGCGCTAGACGTGGAGAAACAGCTACTTTAACTATGAGGTGAAGAAAGGCAATGCCTCATAAATGTAACTCAAATTTATTGGCTGCCTCTCACTAAAGTCCTATGCACACTCAAGAGAGTCATTTAGATTTTGCTTCATCTTTGAGAAATGAAGACTGTCTTTCCATTTCTTAGGAAATGAACATTTTTTTGGTCCCACAGAGAACTTACTATTCAGAGTTCTTTTTTCTTGTCAACTTATTTTTTGATTTTGTTGAATCCCAGAGGGGATAATAAATGTATACCATAGGAAGCAAAACAACACAAAAGGAAGAAACATAGCTTCAGTTTTCAACAAACTGCCTTTAACAAATGGGTTCAGTGTTGTTAACAGGTCTTCATCTGCTCTTTGCAAACCTTTACGAGGCTCTGTTCTTAATATAATGACCATAATTTGGGAAAGTGGAGTAATGGAGTCAGGAAAGGGATGATCCATTTTTATCTAGGAGAGCCCTGTGGTTTTGATCAAATTTTCTGATGTGGTGCTAGACTTAGATGACAATTAGCTGGCCCAGGGCTGTTTGAAAACCTGCAGAGACAGCTTCATTAGGCAGCTCTTCTGAGTGACTCAAGAAAGACCATTTGGTCACTGGGCAGCTCTGACCATACGAATGTTCACCTTTTTATTGACTTCACATCTGCCTTCCTGGCCCTAGCACCTACATGTCCTACTTCTGCCCCATTCGTCTTTCCAGGGAAAAGCTATAGGGGTACTTGCGTTATCAAATTTCTCACTCAGGCATAAAAAATAGGTCACTGATTTGTTTCACAGAACCTGAAGCCTTGAACATCAAGACTTCAGGTTGTGTTATATCAGGTCGTAGGTGGCAGCCACTGCCAAGGAAGTGTAGAAACCTGGAGGCCAGAACTTTGATCCTGGGGCTACAAATGTGGCCTGTGCATTCGTGAGTGTTGGTTGTAGGGAGGGGCATGGAGTTTCAGGAGCTCTTACAGAAATGCATCTCTGTCACTCTGATCATGTCACAGCTGCTTAAGCCCACCCACAGCTCCCTGTAATTTCAGAATGGAATCCAACCACCCTCATGTGGCTTCTGAGGACTATGGTTTTATGGCCTCTACTGAGGTGGAATGCTACTTCATCTCCTATTATACAGGCTTCCCACTTCATACTCCAGAACGCTGAGTTGCTTCTAGTCACCTCATGTTCCATACTGCTTCCCTCACTGTCTTTGCTTCTGCTGTACCTGCTGTCAAGCATGCCCTTCCCCACACTCTCGTTCCCACCCACAACATGCACATACACACACACTTCGGGTAACTCCTACTTGTCACCTAAAATTGAACTCCAGCTTGCCTTTCCCAGAAGCCTCTCTAGCTGTGCCTGGACTAAAGTAAAGGTACTTTGTCAGACCTGCCTTATTTCTCTTTCACACGGGCCAGTGAGTTCTGTGTGGGGAGGAAAGGGTCTCATTTGTCTTTGTCTCTTTTTACCCAGCATGGGACTGGTCCCATACAGAGCTCAGCAAACAGGTGATTGATCCAGTGAAAGCCTGAAGAATCCAGGGGCTCTTTGTGTCTGTGGAAAAGGCTTCCAGTGTCCCCCACGTTAGCTCACATCTCAGATTTCATCATTTGATAGAAACACAGCCTGGTCCTGGCAACTCTCACACTGAGGAGACTTAGCTGCATTCCACAGTCCACAGAAAAACACCTGTATTGGGCAAAAAGGACAAGAAGCCCAAGAGGACTGAGGTCATCACAATTCATTCTCTTCTGATTTACTTTTCTTGGAAGGATATAACAGTATTCAAGGAAAAAGAAAAAAAAAACAATAAAACACAAAAACACAAAATTGTTTTGATTCTCTATTTTTTCTTCTCCTTTTCCCACATTTATACATAATTTTATGTAGTGGTAATCAGGGTATTGTCAAACTTTGCATTTCACCTCCTAATGAGAAGGTTTTCTCCCAGGGACCCAGCCTCAAGCTCAGTCCTGGGTGGACGTGGAGGTGGGGGGCTCCAGGTTTATATTTGGGCTCTGGTCCTATTCCAGGCCCCACCCCAACTCCTTCCCTTGTCTCTACCCCCGACCCCACAGCCCCGATATTACTACCACTACCCTGCCTTAGGAATCTAAGGGGGAGGAATGCAGCCTGTATGGAGCATGCTCAGCGTTTTACAGAGAAGAGCCCATTTTGTGCTCAACAACAGTTCTGCAAGGTGAGCACAACCTTCCCTTTCCTACAGATGTGGAAACAGGCTCAGAAGGGAGGCAGCTTGCTCACCAACCAGGCCTTCCAACTCTGAGACTTGGGATCTTGGCTACTTCTGATTCAGCCAATCCCACATTTCTGCTCCAGCCACCTGCCTGTACTCCAGTTCTCACCCAGCAAGCACAGGCCCAACCAGAAAGCTGAAGCACAGCCTGACTAGGATCCAGTTCTTTAGCTCAGAGGTAGAGACAGGCCCTATGTGTTTGACAGACATATTCCCTGAGAGTCAGAAGAAAGTCTTGGCTGAGAGCACAGAAAGAATAGTTCTGCTGCTTACAGACTGTGATCTTAGGCAAGTTTCTCAACCATTCTGTCTTAGTTTCCTCATCTGTGAAATGGCATTTACCTTATTGGGTTGGTGTGAGGATTAAATGAGTCAATAAAAGCAAGCCACTTAAAACTATGTGACACAAAACAAATACCATATAATTGCTATTATTATTATTGTTATTATCACCTCTGACTGTGACATGTCATTTCTAGGCAGTATATGCTCATTCCTGCTGCATTGGCTTTTCTACTACATTTTTTTTTTTTTATTTAGGCATTGAGGCCTCACAAGTCATAGGATTTCCTGAGAAGATAACATTTACTGTAGTCCTACTATGTGTGAAGCCTTTTATATCCATTATTTCTACTCCTAACAACTGCCTTGAGAAAAAGGAATTGTTACCATTAGTTTTCAGATGAGGTTCAGGCTCCCATGGCTGGTCAGCAATACTGCCAAGTATCAAATCCAGGGCCATTTGGTGCCAGAGCCCTGGTTCTCTCTTTCGCCCCCATTTTCACTGGCAGATGTGGTGCTCACATTGGTCTCTCCTCCTTGAGGTTCCTTCTGATGGAGTTTGGTTCTTACTTTGATGGCATGCAATGCTCTTCAGCAAGGAACAGAGGCTTTGGGAAGATTGTGTGGACTAGATTTTCCAGATCATCACTGCTGTTGGTCAGCAAAAGCTAGGAAGACTAGGACCCTGTACCCAGCTTGAGCCTGTCATCAATATAGGTGTCAGTTACCATAATGGCACAGCACACTTCCCGAGGTCTCTAGAAAATTCTCTTGGGGAAGCTGGATGCGAGAAGCTGCCTCCATCCTTCCCTCCTTTTGCCTTTTTTATTCATCACCAAATATTTTTTGAGCCCTACTATGTGCCAGGCCCTGTGATAAGTAGAGTGGCAAGTGCAAAGACCCTGAGATGGGAAGACGTTTAGTGTTTTGGGGACAGAGAGGAGGCCAGCATGAGTGGAACTGGCTGAAGCTAGGGAAGTAGAAGATGAGCCTGGAGAGGTGGGCAGACATTGGCAGCCTCCTCTGCCTTCTGAGGAGTTGAGGTTATATTCTAAATGTAGATGCCCTGCTATTCTGAGGCTATGAGACATAGTGTGAGCTTGTTAGTGGCTCTACCCACACCTGCTTCCCCCACCCCAGGAGCCTTCCATTCATGATCTCCCCACCCCCATAGCTACTCCAGCTAGAACTGCAGAGACGTCCTCAATGCTTCCCTCACCTTCACCTTATCCACATCCTCTTCGATAAGCTTCTCCAACACATCCCTTCCTATGCAGCCCTGGGCCCCTGCTTTGGGCCAAGGTCCCCTCCTTTGAGTTAGGGTCAGCCCTCTTTGTATGACCTTGTAGCCATTCTCCTCAAACTGTCTTCAACCTTCCTTTGTTCCTCTGGAATCCATCTTTCACAAACTCCTTCAAACTAAAATTGGGCTGTGTCACTCCCCACCTGCAAAACCTTCCATGGCTCCCCAGGGTCTATGTTGTGCTGTCCAATACAGTAGGCATTAACCATAGGTGGCCATTTAGATCTAAGTCAATTAAAGTTAAATAAAATTTAAAATGCTCTTCCTCCATCACAAGAGTCACATCTGAAGTGCTCAGTAGCCACATGTGGCTACTGTATTGGGCAGCTCAGATATAGACTATTTCCCTTATCACCAAAAGTTCTGTTGGACAGTGCTATACTTTATGAGATAAAATCCAAATTTGTTAGCATGGTATTTAAGGCCTTAAACAATCTGGCCCAAACTGGACTGTCCCAGTTCATTGCCTACCAACCCTTCACCCGTGCACTCAGCTCCAGCTACATCACACAACTCTACAATTCCCAGTCATACTTGTGTTAATGTATCTTGTGCACCCTTCTAGAGTTTATGCAAACTCATGCAAATATATATAGTGTGTGTGTGGACATATGTGTGAGTATATATGTATGTATGTGTATATGTGTGTGTATCTATTTGCCACTCTCCCTTCTTATACAAAAGGTAGAGGACTAAGGCTTCTTTTGAGGATAATGAAAATATAGATTATGGTGATGGTTGCATAACTCCGTAAATATACTAAAAGCCATTGAATTGTCACTTTAAACAGATGAACCTATGGTAGGCAAATTATATCTCAAATCCATTTTTTGAAAAAGATGGAGCGATACATATACTGATATAGACTGTTGTGCATCTTACTTTTTTTTATTTCACAATATAGCCTGGAGCTCTTTCCTAATCATTGTGTATGGAACTTTCTCATTTTTTTATACAGCTGTGGAGTATTCCATTGTATAAATGTTTCATCATTGTGTAAATGGTTTATTTTGGGGGGAACTGCCTATTCATGTCCTTAGCCCATTTTTATTATGTTACTGATTTTTCCATCTTGATTTCTAAAAGCTCTTTATATAGTGTGGCAATTAACCCTGTCCGAGATATAAGATACACTTTTTTTCCAATTTGTCATTTGTCTCTTGTGATTTTGCTTATGTTTTTGTTTTCCCACATAGAAATTTAAAATATTTTTAAAATTTTGATAAATTCATATTCACCAATGTTATTTTTTCTGGCTTTTAGATTTTGAGTGATAGAAGGACCTTGCCCATTCCAAAATCTCAAAGGAATTTGCCCAAGCTTTATTTCGATACCTTATGAGATCACATTTTTCCCATTAAATTTGAATTTTAGTCCACTTGATCAATTTGGTTATGATATAGTATATAGATCCGACTCATACATTTTTCCAAAAGATTACCCATTCCTCTCAACATCTTTTATTAGTAAGTGTATTTGTGTCCCCACTCATTCGAAATGTTACCTTTATCATGTACCAATCTCTTGTATGGATTTGAGCCTATTTCTGGACTTTCTACTTTGTTCCATTGATATGCCTGTCTCTTTATGTGCCAGTACCACATCGGTTTAATGATTGAGGTTTTATGGTATAAATCTGATTTAAATCTACTTCCTCCATGGTGCGTTCCAAAATACCTTTAAACAAATAAAACCTCCCTTCCCCTCTGCTCTTACTGCACCATATGTCTCTGAACCCCGACAGACTGTGAGCTCCTTAAAAACAGGGCCTTGCTCTCAATGACTATGAACCTAAAGTGCTTGGATGGGGCCTAGCATGGGGTAAGCCATCAACACCACATTCATCCCTCTTGTCCTGTTGGCAGCCTTCAAGCATACAAAGCTAGAGAATCCCGGATATCACATTTTTCCTTGTGTAAAAATAAAGATACAACTTCCATGCCCCCTGCCTTCTGATATCTCTCCCAGAGTACCCCCAGAGGTCTCAAGACCCAGCTGGTGGCTCTACAATGAACTCAATTGTGTTTTCAGGACTGGTTCACTACTTTAGACCCTGGACACTCAAGAGCCCCTGGGAACTGGCCTCCCCTCTCTTCTCTTGGACTTCAAGCTCATTGACCCCACCGTTCTGTATCCAGCAGGAGGTTCCCTCCCTTTGTGGAGAAAGTGTAGTTGGAGTCTCATTATTCTTTCTTCTGTCAACATGACAATAAGGGCACTTTGCCCTGCTTTTGGTGTCTACTCCGCCCTGAAGACTCTGCAATGGAAAAAACTTTTTTTCTGTTGACCTTAGAGATATTTTTGCAAGTCTGGGCCAGTTCCTGGCTATCAGCTCTTTTTAAACATCAGGCCATTTTAAGGGCTACCCAGCATTTAGCAAACATTTCTGGAGCCCATCTTCATATCAGACCCTGTGCCAGGTTCCAGAGGGCACCAAGATAGCTCCTATCTGTCCTTAGAGAGCTTCATTTTCAGTAGGGAGCCTGTGTGGACACAGAAAAAAAGCTAACAGTATGGCATTAAATATATGTGCATTGGATGGTCTTTCTGGGTTTCTGATGCAAAGGGTAGCACAAAGTGACATTTTTCAAGCTAAGATGGACTTTGAGCCTGTCTAGTCTACCTCATTCTCTCATTTTACCCATGACAACACTGAGTCTCAGAGAAATGACAACACTCCAGGTCCCTGAGAAGCTAGTCACAAGGCTGAGAATTGGGCCCCAGAGCATGGTTCTCTGGCCTTCTACCAACCTCACTGTCTTCTCCTTCTCCCTCATTCCCATGGGTAGTCACCACAAAACTCCCAAACATTTCTAATTCCCTATATTTCCCACCACCTCCACTGTTACATGTGGGATCCAAGCCAGAGGCATCTCTCACCTGCATCATCTCAGTGCCTCCCCATTGCTTCCCTCTGGTCCTCAGAGAAGCCAATAGGATATTTTCAAAATGCTGTTCTGATCAGGTCACCTCTTGCTTAGTAACTCTCAATGGCCCCCTATTGCTTTTTTTCTAATTACTTAAGCTCTTTATTTTAAAATAATTGTAGATTTGCATGCAATTGCAAGAAGTAGTAAGAGGTCCTGGGTACCTTTTGAAACCCAGTTTCCTCTAACAGCAACATTTTGAATCACTGTTCCCTGTTGCCTTTAAGAAAGAGATTTCTATTCTAGTTTAGTACTGGAGTCAGAAAGATCTGAGTTCATATTCTGGCTTCACCACTGACCAAGTAACATTGGCAAGTTGTTTTGCCTCTCAGATTCTTTTAGTATTAAATATATGAGGTACTCATCTCAAAGAGTTGCTCAAGGCTGAATGTGATATACTTAGAAAGTGCTTAAAACAGATTGACATATCGATTGACACAATAAATGGTAGAATGGCCTCCCTCTTGTCCTGCTCCCCCCCACCTCAGGATCTTTGTACATGCTTTTTCCACTCTCCTGAATGTTTTTCGCCTCGGCATGTTGTTAACTCTACTTTAGTCTTTAGCCAAAGCACTCCTTCATCGCCTTCATCAAGAGAGGCTTTTGTGACTGCACAAGTCTATCCACATTTCTTCCCTCATAGTGCTCATAATTTTCCCTTACAAGTGCTTATTTCAGGGTATAAATATATAACAATCTTTGTTGTTATTTGTTATTCTTCTTCACCAGACTGTGAGTCCACAAAAGTCAAGATTTGTTGTTTTGCTCATTAAAGTATCCCTAGCACCTAGCAGAGGGTTTTACATTGGAGAAGGACATATATATATATTTGACAACTGACTCAACGAGCAAATGTCAGGGGTGGAGAGGTGGGGAGAGAAGTTGATGATGAGGATGAGGGTGAAGATTCTATTAGCAAATATTTATTAAATGTTTATCATGTGCCATACAACATGCTTAATACTTTGTGTGAATTATCTCCTTTAATTACTAACATTTAAAATAATCTCAGTCATTCTCTATCCAGCTTCATTTTTCCCTTGGTTTTTTATCACCGCCTAATATTATATTGTTTACTTAGTATCTGATTTTCTCACTAACATAAACTTTACAAGCTCAGAAATATAGTCTTTGTTCCCTTCTGTGTCCATAGAGCCTAAAACACTTCCTGGTACACAGTTGGTGCTTAATGATTATTTGTGGAATTAACAAATGATCACAAGAAATGTATGAGGTAGATACAATTATTACCCCACCCTCATTTTAAACATGAGGCAACAGAGGCTTGGAGAAATTAATTTAAGTACCTGGTCCAGGTAAAGGCCAGAACTGGGACTTGAACCTGAGCCCTCTGATTGCAAAATCCATATGTTTAACTGTGATGCTCTCCTGGATTGGGTTTTCCCCAAAATGGATCCTGAGACCAGGATTCAAGCTCAAGTAGTCCCTTTGCGAGTTGATTCCAAGAAATACCAATAGGGGAGAGGGAAGTGCGGCAGGAAAGGGAAGGAGGCCTGCAGAAGTGTGTCATCAAGCAGCTTGCCACTATGGCAACCGGATGAGACTCCTTCTCGTCATCTGGGAGCTGGTATAGACTAGCAGGCTCTCGAAGTTCTCCTGCTTGAAAAGTGAGGGGATTGGAGAACTCACATACCAACTCCCATCAGTGGCTTGTTGAAGGCCGCTTCCAGGGTATTAATGCTCTAGCAGGTCTGGCTTGCCCCACATGTGGGCTGAGGCTCCCATAATCAGACGGAGTTCTCTGGCAAAGAGTCGCATGTGTTTGCCAAGGGTATGTAGTGGGGCACTAGCCAGCACCTTTTTTAGATGCCATACAGAAAAAAAGATTGCTGCATTTTCTCCCAAGATGACATTTAAAGACCACATATTTATAGGAGAAAAGCCCTTCCTTCTCCCTCCCCTGGGCTCTGCAGCTCTCCTCACCCACTCTCTTTCTCTCACTTCTTGGGGTCCTAATATCCTTCAAGGTCTGGGCTGGAAGAAGGCCCAGAAATTACCTGGAACACTTTCTGAGTCAGTGAAGGGGTTCAGCCTAACTCTGTAGGAAGGTCATCTCTGTTAGGGCTGCAGTCTGATCTCTGGGTGGTCCTATTCTCCCGAGACACAGAACACATCACAGTCCATTCATGCGGCCTGAAAACTCTCCTCTCTCTCCCAGGCATTTTCCATAGTTCCTGACATGACAAGGTTTCCTGCCTCTAACTGCACTAGCTTTTTCAGCAGCCACTCCTGGCATATATTAAACCCATAGTCAATTTGAATCCCCAGCATTCTCCATCAAATACTTGGCTTCCAAGTCAAATGGAGATCCCCCATCTGAACTTGAGGGATTAGATCTGTAGAACTACAGTACAGAACAGGCTCTTGGTCCATGTTGAATTTCATCTTAACATAGTCCAAGGAGGAATCAGTCTCATCTCCCCTTGCCATGCTGATCTACGTTCAGCCTAAGGGTCGTTGTCGTTCATGAGAAGTGGAGTTGAATACATTCCCCTTATTTCTGTCTTCCCTCTATCTCAAGGAGGGGCTCTGTGCCAACCTCCTCTCACTACAGAACCTGGCTAAAATCACCCAGTTTTGCTTGCCTGAGCATTTGGGTCTAGTGCAAACCTGAGCTTGTGTGGACCTATCCCTGTCTGACCCCCTTCCCACACTACCAGCCCCTTTGGAAGAAAAGGATTTGTACACACTCATCTTTGAATCCTGCATACCGTGCAAAGGCCTGGCTCACCGTAGGTACATGTCAAATAAATGAATGGATGCATCTTCAGCATGGGACCCGGGACCTTCTATAGTCTTTGTCTTTCCTGCCTCTCTCCTCATGTCTCACTTCACACACCTGCACTCCAGCCACGTCAAACCCCTAGCCTCTGTGTTCTCATCCCCCATCTCTGTTGTCTCTCTCTGACATGCTCTTGCTCCTGCTCCCTGCTCCTCTTGTAGAAGTCCTTCTGAGGATGGAGAAAGAGGCAGCCAGCCTGGCTCTCTTTCTAAATAAGTGTCTCAGCTAATTTGTGCCTTCATTTGCTCAACTGCAAAATGGGGATAAGAAAATGATCGGAGGCCTGGTTCCCTAGAAGCAGAGCCTGAAACAGGCATTCTGGTGCATGATATTTAGAGGTATTTGACACCTGGTGGTCCCCATCAGCCAAAGACAATATCCTCAGAAGGATGTGGGTGGGAGAAGCTACAGCCACAGAGCTAGGGGCTGAGTGCACCTGCTCAGCAGAGGGCAGGATAGAGCATAATAACATCTGCTAACAAATACTTTATAGAATTGTTAGGAGGATGAAATCAGCATATGTAAAATACTAAGAATAGTCATCAACACTTAATAGAATTTAGCTTTTTCTGTCATTTGCACTCTCGCTTCAAAACCCAGCTAAAATTCCACCTATGAAATCTTTCTCACTTGCTGTCTAGAGAATTAATTGTCCCTCCCCCAGACTGCCTTGGCACTTGGTGTTTTTTCTCATTTAAGTTTAAAACTGCGCAAGTGAAACTCGGGAGCATTGTTATTGTAAAAGATTCTGACAGGAATTGAAATATGTAGGGTAGAGTGTTCTCTCTGCCTGTGTCCTCCCAAGGAAATTCCTGTTAAGTCTTCATTGGTGGCACTTTGTGCCTCAAGTATGTTGGCCTGCTTGTACTGGGGGAGTTGGTTTCCCTGACTGCATTTAGAGTTCCTTAATCAGAGGCATCTGGCTTCTTTTTCTTTTTTCCTTTATACCCTGCTCAGCTCAGAGTCAGCCCAACTTTCTAGATCATTAGTTGGGTGTGGATGTCAAATACACATTTCCAACCTCCTCCTCTTGGAGATTCCAACCCTGGAGACGTGAGTCAGCCCCAGGAATCTCTTTAGAGATTCTGATAATAAGTTCTCCAGGTACATAAGGTAAAAATAACAACTTAGAGAATATTGTTTTCAGGGTGGCTTCTATCAAATAAATGTCTTTCTCATCAATTTATTTAGATGTCTCCTCCTTTTTGCTTAGTAGGATGATCGTTTTCCATGTGTGCATTTCATGACTTTGACTAAAAGAGTAAGACATGGTCATTGTGAGGAATTGGAAAATAATCAGCTTTAATCCTATCCCATCAAAACCACTTTTGAGAGACTTTCATGGGGCCCTGGGATCCCACTGTCATTCCCAGTTTTGCTGTTGGCCATTTTTCCCCCCTGCCTCTCTAACAGGCCAGCAGAGACCCGTGCTTCTTTCTGTTCTTATGAACTCAGAGATGTCACGCCAAGCGCCAGTCACTTCATCTCTTCTTCCTCATCTGGTAGAGGGAAGAGGCCGTTTCCCTTATAATTTGCTGCCAGTTCCATCTTTTAAGAAGTCTTCAAGTTTCAAGAGTCTGTCAAGGCCCTGTTTTTAGTGGAATGGGACTTCTCCTGGGTGTCCAGATTGTTAAAGCTCCCTCACTACCAGATGTGCTTCCACGTTGTCAGTGCAGCCTCTTGTTTCCTCGCTTCTCACATGCTCATCACTTCACAGAAACTTTGCCACATCTGAGTAATTCCCCTATCCATGATCAGATGGGGAAACTGAGGCTCAGTGTGGAGAGGTGGCTTGTTTAAGTTCCCAAGTGCAGTAGTAGGCCATCTGCTCTAATTCTAACCCCAGTGCCTCAACTGATACGCCCCCCCTCCAACCTGTCAGCTACTTCCATTCCATTCCCATGACCCTTTGTGCCTTTGAGGTAGACATAACCACATGCTGCCAGAGAGAGGAGAAGGGCGCGTGTGTGTCTGTGTGTAAATAGATAACATTGATCTTCCTCCTGCTAATCCAGAGGTCATAAGCTGCCAGCCTGCTGGCCAAAGACCTACCACAGCTATATTGTGTTCAGCCCTCTGAGGGTTTTAAATTTTTAAAAATTGGTTGACATTTAAAGATCAAGAGCATTCACATAAAATTCCAGATGTCCAGCTTCTCTTGAAAACAGAAAACTACAGTCTCAGCTTGTATTCCTGCCTGGCCACACTTGAGTAGAGCTGAGTAGTGGCTGTACCCATTTAACAGAGCAGATAGCACTGTCCTCACCACTCCTCTGACCTCCCAAACTGAGCCAGTGTCAGCTGCTATTTGTCTCCTCACATACATTGTTGCTTTTCCTTATTAATAGATCCCAGGGGAGAGAGCCATCAGTCAGAATCAAACAACCTCATTCAGTATTGCCTGATTCTTAGAGGCATTTGAGTTTGTAACTTCTGTTGGCCTTCAAATCTCTACCAAGTCATCCTTGCACATTCTAGAGCCTTAGGTGCTCTAGGTGCTCAAGAATAATTAGAGCTGCCATTTGCTGAGTCCTTATCCTCAAGGAGGCTATAGAATTTATCGCCTTTTTAACAGATGAACTGAAAGGCTCAGAGAGGTCGAGGGTATTCCCAAGGTCACATAGCTGATGAGTTTCATCATTAGGACTTTTGTGGTACCATTCACTTTTGCACTGAGTTGCCTCACAGTTTGTAGCTTTTCATGACCATTCCTACTGCCTTTTCAACTTACCTGCTGATTTCTAAAGTTTTCATGAAAGGGGTAGTAACTAAAGCTGAGCCTTGACACTATAACCAGTCAAAGACTGAGAAGGGGAGAAAGGCATTTTCATTCAAGGAACAGAAGGGAAACACAGACATGGTATAGTGCTAAATGTGTATCAAGGAGGGGCATTGTGAATCAAGGTGGGAAAGATGTAAAAAGGGCACTTGGGGCTGGAGCGTGAAATGCCTTGAATGGCAGCCCTAGGCTATAGAGCTTCTAAGGGCACTGAAGAGCTATGAAAGGTTTTAGAGCAGGAGAGGACATGATCTGTGTCTGGCTTCACGAAGGCTAGTGTGGCAGCAGGATCGAGCAGAGAGGATGATACTGTGAGAATCCAAAGAGAGGTGTTCGGGGCCTGAAGGAGAGCCCTTCATCAGAGGTCAGAGAACAGATGCCATGGGGGACTGCAGGGTCTTGATCAGCCAGGACTTGGTGATGGGAGTACCTGGAGCTGGCCATCTGGAGGCACTGCAGTGTCATTAGCTAGCTGGGGAAGGTGGGAGGAAATATGGGTTGGTTGGGCACCCACACAGAGATGTCCCCTGGGCACCCCAGAGAGATGACAGTGCCCCAGCAAAAGTTGCCGAGCTGCCTGCCAAGCCAGGTGTGGAGCAGTGAGAATGATGTGCTCTGAGCCAAGAACAGCCCGGAGATACCTCCTCTCACACCTGCCGGATTTGCTTCTGACCTGCCAGGCTCCCCTCTTCCTACGATGCCTAAGTCCCCAAGAGTGAATATCCTCTACCCCATCCCATGCTGCAGAGCACAGGCCATGATGAATTTTGTCCCCATGAATGGTGGCAAGTTCCCAGCCATTCCCAGGGCAAAGCAGGAGTTCCAGACAACCAGAGCCCAGCATCTCCCCAGGCCCTAGCTTTTCATTTCCCAAACTAAGGCCTGGGGAGGAGAGTTACCATGGTCAGCCCCACTCTGCCTGCCACCCCCATGGGGGCCCATCTTCTTCTCTCTTCCTGCCAGCAGAGCAGTGCATTTGGTTTTTTATAAAGCCAATAAATAAATAAGCAAGTGGGCATGATTAATTGATAGCATGGAGCAGACCAAGGCGCTGGGAGTCAGGTGGCCCAGCTTCCTGGTGGAGCAAGGCTTTTCAGCGACCTTTTCAAGTCCTGTGCCAAGGAGGGGAAGCCTGCTTTGGGGAGGTGCTTTCAATGTGTGCCTGGTTTTTTGCCTTTCTCCTTAGGCAGGGACTCTCTCTTGGCCTCCTCTAGGCCCTTGGCCAGGCCAGTTTGGAGGCTGGGGGCCAACAGGTGCCTCTGCCCTACCCCCATCCTTCTCAGAGTGAGCACCCCAAAGCTAGGTCTCCCCATATGCGGGCGGCTTCACAGCTCAATTCACCTCTTACTATGTGACCCTAGCCACAGGCTCCAGTTGTGTTGAGACGGGGGTCTTGGGGCACCCTGACTCAGGGGAAAGGGTGGGGAAGGGTGCCTCCAAGGACAGGGCTGATGGTGGGAGTAGAGTAGGGTAAGGGGCTGGTGTTGGTTGAGGTACCTGGAGAAGGCGTCTGGGAAAGGCTAGAGACCCCGCCCCGGGCCGCCCCACATATACACGTGGAGCAGAACCCCGGCTGGACAGCGCGCTCCAGTCCCACCAGGCGCTCTCGGTACGGAGTTTGGGGAGGCCAGGGACGCCTGGGAGGAGGGAGCAGAAGGGAGGGAGGAAGGGAGGGAGGCGGGCAGAGCGCAGTGCAGCGGTGGCAGAGGCGGCGGCGGAGGGAGGGAGGCAGGCGGGCGGCGGCGGGGCCGTGGGGCGAGGCGAGCGCGGGGCAGCCGCGGCAGAGGAGCCGCAGCCGCAGCGGGGCCGGGCCGGGCCGGGCGCGCACCAGTGGCGGCGGCAGCGGCAGCGGCAGCGGCAGCGGCAGCGGCAGTGGCAGCATCTCGCTCGCAGAGCCGGCGCAGGTGAGGCAGTAGCGCCGGGCCCGGGGCTCTGGGCCTCCTCCCCTCTCCTTCGGTCTTTATCTCCCTCCCTGCCAGCTCCCCTTCCATAGGTGCCCGGCCTCGCGGATCCCTGCCGGGCCAGAATCCAAGCCGGAGCGCGTCCTGGGTCCCCTCGCTTGGTGCAGGCTGGCGCCTTGTCAGCAGTGACCTTGAGCGGGCACCAGGCGGCGGGCGGGGCGGGCCGGGGTGGGCGCCTACAGACCCGGAGCCTGAGGACGCAGGGAGGGGGTGCGCAGCCTGCCTGGGGCACGCAAACTTTCCGGGCTCGAAGCAGCCCCGGAACTGGGGGGCATCTAGGGTGCTAGAAACCTCCCCAATTTTCTTCTTCCCAGTTGGCTCTGACTTCTTAGCCTGGTTTCCTCCTGGTATTGACCCCCCTCCTTTATCCAGACCCAGATTCCTGCAAGCCAGGGACATGATCAGAACTGTGCGCAGTGACCCTGGGTTGGGGGCTTCTCCTCTCCCCAAAGGTAGTTTCTAAGCTTCTAAGAGCCCAAGCGAGCTGGAGAACCCTCCACCAGGTGCTCACCTCATCTCTGGCCTCACCTCTTCCTGGAGTCCTTCATCCTGCCCATAGCCTGTCTCCAAGCACGATGCGGGGTTTGGGAGACGTGGGTAACCCCACATCATGACTCAAGAGCTTTGAAGCCCCACACTCTATTGGACTCTCAGATCTACAGCTTGGTATTTCAGCCCAGCAGCAAAGGCTCCTTCCGAAAGTGGGCCCAAGTCCCTATGGTGGATCAATATGTTCCTGGACACCTGGACTCACCCTGATGCCCTGTGGTCTCAGCAGGAAGGGATGTCCTGGCTTTGAGGTGTGTCCTGGCCTTCTAGAACATTAGCCTTGGAAAAGAGAAGTGAGGCCCAGAGAGGGTGAGCCAGCCTCAAGGTCACACAGCCAGCCCCAGAGGAGCAAGAACTGGACTTTCTTATAATGGATTAGGGAGGGATGGAGAGGCCTCCTGTTTGGTTCCTATACCTGGAATGTTTGGCTCTGGGACATTCTGTCTCTTACTAGCTGTATAACCTCAGGCAAGTCTTTTCCCCTCTCTGACTCACTTTCTTTATGTGTAAAATGGGGGAAACTACTTCACAGGGCTGTTCTGATGTCTGAGTTAATGTTCTTTAAGTTCTTACCATCATGCCTAGTGCATGGTCTGTGTCCAGAAATTTTTGGCTACAACAAAAATTTCTTTTCTGAGCCTAGAAGGAAAAAAATCTTTCCCATCCTTTATATTCTGCTTCTGGCACCTAGATTTCGGTGGGTTCATCCCTGGAACTCTGAGCATATGTGCTCTATATGTGTTGTTGGGTGGAGCCAAAGTTTCCAGCACACTCGAGAGCCTGCTGGATCCACTGACTGGGCTAGACTGTGGCTTTCTGCTGCTTCCATGGGGAAACCAATACCTAACTTCTATCTGGGAAATGAAGACAGGGCTCTGCTGTAGCCCCAGGAAGAGACTCCATCTCCACACAGTCTACTGGAAAGGGCATCATCCTCACCTCCTCCATCTGACCCACTCTTCTTCCTATCTCTATGACATGTCATTGCTTCCCCCATATGTACTATTGACAACAAAGGAGATGGGGGAGGCTTATTCATTCATTCATTCACTCACCAAGCCTTGATTCATGCCTTCTCTAAGCCAAGAGGTACTTGGAAATACAGAGATTGGACATATCTGGCAGTTATGAAGCGTCTACCAGGTGCCAGTCACTTGCTAGGCACTGGAGACAGATTCATTCATTTGACAAATTTTTATTAAATACTAAATATGTGCTAAACACTATTTTATGTGCTGGGGACACTGGTAAATTAAACAGACCTCTTTCCAACTTTCTAGGATGACCATATAATTTGTTATCCAAACAAACACTTTTGAGAATAAGAAAGAGCATTATTAATAATAACACCAGGACCACAGGCATAAAGCAGGACCATTCAGCCAAACTGGGATGCATGTCTGTCCTGTGACTACATGTTTCTACACCAGTGTTCAAGGAGAGCTGTTAATATGTTTTGAGCTTGCTTTTTGCCAGGCTCTGTGCTAAGCACTTTCAGGTTATCATCCGATTGAATCCTCATAGTATTGCGAAGCTGGTTTACCATCTGTGTGTAGCTGATTACTAGAGAAGCTGGGGACACTTCTGCTACTTAACTGTTGGGCTGCCCTGTCTCACCAGAGATGGATGAGACCCTGAACTCAAGGGCACTCTCTTTCTCTCTGAAAGAGGCACACAGACTACTGTTAGCCAGGAGCACAAGTGCTGTAGTAGATGTGCCGTAGAGGTAAGGGGAAGACAGGTACAGATTCTGCCTGAAAAAATTAGAGGCGGCTTTGGGAAGGAGGGGAACTTTGAGCTGGAGTTCGAGATATGAGTTAGGATTTTGACAGACTGTGCAGGTTAAAAGGAAGTCAGTTCAGGCCCAGGCTGCTAAGATTTGGAGGTAGGGGGTAAGTGGACTGTTTGGGGATACTGTCCCAAAATAGGTCTGGATCCAGTTGTGACAGGACACGAGTTAGGTCTGAAACAGTAGGAGCAAGTGAAAATTAAGTCCAAGAGTGGTGTGCTATGACACTCAATGAGCTCTGAAGATGGGGCTATTCTGTAGGCCAGGAGCAGAGAGAGAATTTGTTGTATGGGATTTCCCTTTGACAAGGTTTTCTATAGCCCGATCTATACTATGGATTGCTTGCAAGGTCAGGGAAATCATTTTTTTTTTTTCTATGGAATCACTGCAGAAGAATTTTACCAACATCTGTAGCAGCAAAAAGGTTTTACTAGGCAAAGTGATTGCTGACAAGAGAAATATTAACCTACTTAAGGGAGAAGTTTTTTAGTAGCATTATTTTCAAATAAAGAATATGCTCATTATAAGTTAAATATTTTCTCTGTTAAATCACATCCAAAAAAATCTAACTTCCTCCTCTTCCTTCCTCTCTATGTCACCTCTGCCACCATATAAATATGTGAGTAATAAAACTGTATTTCGTTAGTAATGTCTTATTCTTCAGACTTTTCATTAATTTAGACTGGCCTCCTTCTCTCTCTCCTCAATGAAGTGGAATTATTAAAGCTTTATGATATCTAAAAATCTGAATTCATTTATAGAGAACTCAAAAAAGGGGGTCAAATATTGAGGCCTAGGAATTGGAAAATCAGGCTAGAAAGATTTGATAAGCAGAAGAGAACTTGACGGAAGGCAGAGAAGGAGGAAAGAGCATGTAACCTATACAGTCACACAGGGCCCTGTGTTGAGAAGGGCCCCACACTTGATTTACCATATTGAAATTCTTAATAATTTTTGGACAGGGGGGCCCCACATTTTCATTTTACACTGGGTCCCACAAATTATGTAGCCAATCCTGGGAGGGAGAGAGAGATGGGAGTAGAAAGAGGGAAAAGATATGGGTAAGGGAGAGGAAAAAAGAAAGTAACATTATTTAAAGCTTCTGCCATATGCCAGATGCTTTGTGAGGCTGTTGTCTCTGTTTACCTACTTTAATCTTCATGACAATGCTATGAGGTAGGTAATATTGTCTCTGTTTTAAAATGTAGGTTTTATTATGATTCAAGTAACATGAGGCCAACAGATGAGGAGACAACTGCCATTGAAAAGACAGTTTCTTACAGTTTGCAGGAGAAGGGAGCATACCACACAATGGGGAGCCACATGAGGGAGCACCATGGTTGGTCAAGAGGCAGAGAGGTGGGGGTGGGGATGGGGATGTGGTTTCTGCAGGAAGGAATGAGAGAGGCAGATAAGCAGGTTTAGGACTGGCTGGTTTGAAAAATTTCAGTGGCTCTGTGACGGGGGCTGTCCCTAGTTGTCTGATACCTGGACCTGGAGTGCTTAGGGTGGAAGAATAGTGGTCCAGTGTGCAAGAGCTCCATAAAGGAGGTGGTGAGGAAGATTATGGGAGGTTGTCTATGATTTCTCTGCCCCTTCCTGCTTCTCCGCATCCCAGCAGGTCATAGAACTTTAGAGCTAAGATATTCCTTGGGGAGTATCTGAGCCAATTCCTTGATTTCACAGAAAGTGAAAAGATAGGCCCAGAGAGATAAAACAACTTCTCTAGGGTCACACAGCATTTTAAGGGGGCTCAGTTAGAACTAGAATTGTTGTCTTCTGCTACTTAACCCACTTCTTGGTTACTGTTTACATTTTTTATAGAGCAAAGTTATAACTAAGCCAGATTCACCAGACTGAACATATTAGGATATGATTTCCTGTCTTATTTAAAGTCATATCTCCAATGTGTCTGGAACATAGGAGATGTTTAGTGTATGATTGTATTAGTTTCCTAAGGCTGCTGTAACAAATTACCACAAACTGAGATGCTTAAAACAGCAGAAATTTATTCTCTCACAATTATGGAAGTTAATAGTCCAAAATCAAGGTATCTGCAGGGCCACACTCCCTCCGAAACCTGTAGGAAAGAATTATTTTTACCTCTTCCTAGCTTCTAATGGTTGCCAGCAGTCTTTGCTATTCCTTAGCTTGTAGCTACATTACTCTCATTTCTGATTCTGTCTTCACATGGCTGTCTTTCCTCTGTGTGTGTCTATATTTCCAGATCTCTCTCTCCTTATACTGACACCAGTCATACTGGAATAAGGCCCACCCTAATTAAGTATGACTTTATCTCGATTACATCTGCAAAGACCCTATTTCCAAATAAGGTCACATTCCAAATAGGACTCCCACATATCTTTTGGGAGATTCAATGCACAACAACAATGAACCAAAGAGTTAGTGCATGTTTATGATTTAAAACAAGAATGAGCTCCCCTTTCCCCCAAAGTTAACACTAGTTCCAAAGAATCAAAAATCTCTTAGAAGGAGAAAACAACAACAGCAACATCTGTTTGATCATGTGTAGAGAGAAAATAGTCTGAATATACACAACAGCATCTCCCATATGAGCCAACCTGCGTGGCTTACAGTCCTGGCACCATTACTTTTTTTTTTTTAATTTTTATATATATTTTCTTCAATTATAGTTGACATACGATATTATATTAATTTTAGATGTACAACACAGTGATTAGATATTTATATAACTTATGAAGTGATCACCCCAATAAATCCAGTACCCATCTGACACCATACATCGTTATTATAATACTACTGACTATATTCCCCATGCTATACTCTACATCACCATGACTATTTTGTAACTACCAATTTGTACCTCTCAATCTCCTTCCCCTTCAGCTATTCCCCCACACCCCAATCTGACAACCATAAAAATGTTCTCTAGGTCTGTGAGCTTGTTTCTTTTTATTTGTTTATCCTGTTCTCTAGATTCCACATATGCCATTTGTCTTTCTCTGTCTGATTTACTCTACTCAGCACAATACCCTCTAGATACATCCATGTTGTAGCAGATGGCAAGATTTCATTCTTTTTCATGGCTGAGTAATATTTCATTGTATATATGTACCACTTCTTCTTTATCCACTTTTCTATTGATGGATACCCAGGTGGCCTCCATATTTTGGCTATTGTAAATAACGTTGCAACGAACATATGGATAGATGCACATGTCCCTTCAAAGTAGTGTTTCGGGTTTATTCAAATAAATATCCGGAAATGAGATTACTAGGTCCTTCTTTGTCCCTTGTTACAGGCTTTGTTTTAAAGTCTCTTTTGTCTGGTATAAGTATTACTATGCCAGCTTTGTTTGTTTGTTTGTTTCCATTTTTATGAAATATTTTTCCATCCCTTTACTTTTGTCTGTGTATGTCTTTTGATCTAAAGTGAGTCTCTTATAGGCAGCATATGTAAGGGTCTTGTTTTCTTATCCATTCAGCCACCCTCTGTTTTTAAAATTTTTATTTTATTACTAGTTTCAACTTTATAGTACATTAGTTAGACATTTACATAGTTTATAAACCAATCCCCCTAATTGCTCTTTCCTCTGGCTCTCCACTTAGCCATTAGATTAATGTTAACTTCATTCTCTATGCTGGGCTCCCCATCCCCATGACCATCTATCAACTACTAATTTGTACTTCTTTAACCCTTCACCCCTTTCTCCCAGCCCCTCAACTCCCCTCCCCTCTGGCTGTCACCAGATTGTCCTCTATATTTATGAGTCTGTTTTTGTATAGTTTGTTCTGTTTGTTTCTTACATTCTGCAGCCACCCTAACTTTTGATTTGAGCATTTAATCCATTCACATTTTAATTATTGCTAGGTATGTAATTACTGCCATTTTATTATTCACATTTTTAATCTTTTTTTCTTTTTTCCTCCTTCTTAAAGAAGTCCCTCTAACATTTCCTGTAATGCTGGCTTGGTGATGATGAACTCCTTTAGCTTTTTATTGTCTGGGAAGCTCTTTATCTGTCCTTCGATTCTAAATGATAACTTTGCTGGGAAGAGTAATCTTATTCATAGGTCCTTGTTTTTCATCAGTTTGAATATTTCCTGCCAATCCCTCTGGCCTGCAAAGTCTGTGTTGAGAAATCAGCTGACAGTCTTATGGGAGCTCCCTCATAGGTAACTGCTTTTCTCTTGCCGCTTTTAAGATTTTCTTTGTCTTTAACCTTTGGCATTTTAATTATGATATGTCTTGGTGTGGGCCTCTTTGGATTCATCTGTTTGGGATTCTCTGTGCTTCCTGGGCTATTGTGTCTATTTCCTTCATAGTTTTTATTTCTTGAAATATGTTTTCAATTCTTTGCGCTGTCTCTTCTCCTTCTGGTATCCCCGCGATGCGAATGTTGATATTCTTGATGCTGTCCCAGAGTTCCCTTAAACTATCTCATTTTTTTCTGATTCTTTTGTCTTGTTGCTATTCTGATTGAATGTTTTCTGCTACCTTATCTTCTAAATCTCTGATTCGATCCTCCGCTTCATCTAATCTACTGTTAATTCCTCCTAAGGTATTCTTTATTTCCGTTATTGTATTCTTCATTTCTGAATAGTTCTTTTTATGCTTTTTATCTCCATTTTTATATGTTCTATCTTTTCGTTAAAGTTCTCACTGAGTTCTACTCTCCTCTAAGTTCATTGGACATCCTTATGACAAGTGTTTTGAACTCTGCATCTGGTAGGTTGCTTGTCTCCATTTTGTTTAGTTTTGTTTTTTTTTTTCTGGAATTTTGTTCTGTTCTTTCATTTGAGACATGTTTTTTTCCTTCCCGTTTTGGCTGCCTGCTTGTATTTGTTTCTATGTAGGGCTGCTATGTCTCCAGGTCTTAGTAGAATGTCCTTATGTAGTAGTTGTGCTGGGGGGCCCAATGGCACAGTCTTCCCTGGTCACCTGACTAGGTGCTCCAGGTATGTCACTTGTATGGGTTGTGTGTGCCCTCATGTTGTAATTGAACCTGGGTTGTTATTTACTCATCAATGGGAGGGATTGACCCTCAGGCTGATTAGTTGTGACACTAACTGTGACCAGTGGAGGAGCTGTTGTGCAGGGGCTGACCCTACAGCGCAGGGTCTGCTTTAGCAGGGCTCTAGTGCCTGTCTTGTCTGCCCTTAGGTTGTGTCGTCCTCAGATGTGACTCCAGGTGGTGCTCTGGCTCAGACTAAAGCTGGCCACCAGGTGTGCAGGCCAGGGCCTCCTGGCCAAGTTCAGCTGCAGTCTGTGCCCTGCCTGGGGTCACCTGGCATGAGTCACCAAGCAATCCACAGGTGGCCGCCACCTAAGCTGGGCTTGGAAGTACCTCGAGAGGCCAAGCTGCAAACAGTCTGGCTACTGCTAGTGCCAGGTTTGGGGCTACTCAGCTTGAGGTGTATCACACACCGAGGTCAGATGCTGCTTGTTTAAGTTTTGTGAACTTTTTAGAGATTTTAGGAAAGTCCACAGCATAAGCCAAGACAGGTCATTTGTATGGAAAATTCACTGGAAACGGCTTGGGTAGGCCCTCACATTGGAGGGGCAGGGTCTCAGAATCTCCAGGGTAGGGCAAATAGTGTTAGATACATTGCTGGAAACTCAGATATGGCTGCCGCCTGGGTCTGCAGGCTGAGCAGAAAAGGGCTCGACAAAAGAACAATGGCCCCTTGCCAACACTTCTGTCTGGGAGAAAGCTGCCCCTCTAACCCTCACCCTGAAGCCAGACAACTCAGTTCTTCCCGATCTGTCCCTGGCACCTTTCGAGCTGCTACCCTAGCACTGGAACTAAGAGTGAGTGAGTCAGTCAGCAAGTAAGTCTGCACATTGGCCCTTTAAGAGGCACATCCGCTACTCCAGAGGCCCTTTGTCTCATTCAGTCACAATCTCTCCTGGTTTTCACAGCCAGAAGTTGTGGAGACTTCTCTTCCCAGCACTGGAACCTGGGACTGGGACCCCTCACTCCTCAGTGAGGCTTCTGCAGCTGAGATATTTCTCCTTATCTCAACCACCATATGCAGGTGCGGGACCAGCCCCTTTCGTGTCTCTGTCTCTCTTACCAGTCTCAAGGAGGCCTCTTCTGTGTGCCCCCACACAGTAGGACTTCCATTCAGCTAGACTTCAGGCAACTCCCAGTGATGCTTATTCTGTAGTTTAGTTGTAATTTTGATGCAGTTGTGAGAAGAGGTAAGTACAGCATTTGTCTTCTCTGCCATCTTGGCCAGAACATTGCCATCACTTTTTAATGTTGTCTGTGTGATCAAGAGTAAGTGGCTTCAGCTCTCTCTCTCTGTTTCCTCATATGTATAACAAGATACTAATAGTGCCAACCTCATGGGAACTTTTTTGAGGAATGACAGAAATTAAGAGAAGTAAAGTTCTTAGAACAGTGCCTGGCACACAGTAGGCACTTTCTAGATGTCAACTGTTATCGCTACCATCATCATCATCTTGTAACTTACAGAGCACCTTTTACATATCTGTATCTTTCAGTCTTCAAGCAAGCCTATGGTGTACTTCGATAAATAGCAGCTTCCAGCCCACAGGTGTAAAGATGTTGCTATCGGATACTTTCTGGTTTCATGGAGCTGGGAGGTGGGAGAGCAGTGATGTGTTAGGCTCTGATAGGGGAGGACATGAAGGAAAGTAAGTAGTACCCAAAAAGGGGAAATGGCTTCAGCATCTGTTGCCCAATTGTCATTATGCTTCCTGGAAAGTAGAAATGACTAGGTCTTTTTTAATTTTGCATTCTCAGGCCCTGGTACATAGTAGGTGATTAATAAATGTATGTTGGCTGAATGGATAAAACACAAATAGTCACTGCCCCCGCCCCTAACAACAAGACCCTAGGATGAGGCTACCTTGCTTAAGCAGTGATTGCTGTTCACCATAACTTACAGGTGGGCTGTCAACATGTAATTAACTTGAAGAATCCTTTTTTTGATACTATTTGAGGAAACAAACTGTTGAGGTGAACATCCAGTGGTCATATTATAAAAGTGGGTGCGTTGTGAGGGGTAGAGATGTAAATAGGGTCCAATATGTAGGTGGGATATAAGAGGCACCATGTGTGATAAACTGGCATTGGACAGATATACCACATTGAACAGAATCTCCCAAATGTTACCATCAAGGGTAAATAAGAACATGAGACTAAGGAAGTTTTTTCTCAGCAAATCAGTGTAAAGGACAACCAGCTGAATTCTGAAATAACTAAATGTTTTTGGTAGCAGTAATTCAGTGTTGACTGTTCAGTAATATAATGATGGTTAAGAGTGCTTAGGAACAAATTCTGGACAGGCCTCTTACTATCTGTGTCACTTTGGGCAAATGGTTTAACTTCTCTGTGCTTCCATTTCCTCAGCAGTAAAAGAACAAAATGAAAGTAGTGCCCAGAATTGTTTTAAGAATTAAGATCTGTGAAGTGTTTAGCATAGAGCCTGAATCATAAACATCATCTCTCTCCCTTACCCTCTTCTTTACCCTCTTCTCGTC
Source organism: Pteropus medius (assembly GCF_902729225.1). NCBI lineage: Eukaryota > Metazoa > Chordata > Mammalia > Chiroptera > Pteropodidae > Pteropus > Pteropus medius. The sequence continues at coordinate 3,346,737 of NW_024349800.1, read as the reverse complement.
CTTCTCCTTCCCTTTTTAATGTAGTGATTTGGTTAGTCATTAGTGATATAGAAATATTTCTAGTTCCTTCCTTTTTAGGCACATGATAAATTGAATTTCCTCACCTCTTTTGCCATTAGTTGCAGCCATGTGTCTTGTTTTTGCCAGTGAACTTTGAGAAGAAGTGGCATGTGTCATTTCTGGGTGGAAGCTCTAAGAACCAGTACACTGTTTAACACTTTCCCTTTTTCCTCCCTTGGTAATTGAGGCAGCATGGTTATAGAGCCTCCCTCAGTCTGATTTCTGAGTGAGAATGATGCAGAATTCCCGGCTAATCCATAATGGACATGTAGCATCAGTGAGACGTAAGCCTTTGCTTTAAGCCACTGGCATTTTGAGCTTATTCACTACTGCAGCGTAACCTGGCCCATCCTGACTGATACATGTAGGGAGTGAGTTGAAATAATCACAACTTGTTTAGAGATATTTGTGAATCTTTTAATTTCTTCAAGCGTGATACCAAAATTTTAGTGTTTGAAGGTGTTATGAACACAAAATAGGTGAAAATCCCTGTCCTAGGGGTGAAGGCCAATCTCCCTAGCATGGCATATGTGGACCTCTCCAGTTTTACCCTGGCTTCCTCTGCTTTTGTCTCCACATGTGCCCTATGCTCTGCCTACAAGTCCATAGCATCCTTGACATATGCCATGTGGTTGTACATCTCCAGGCCTTTTCTCATGCTCTGTCTAGAATGGGGCATCTTGTCCCATGATGAGTGGGCTGGGATGGAGGGGGACAAGTACATGTGCTTGTTCTCTGAGGCACAGAAAGCGTAATTAAGTCTGAGAGTGAATTCCTGCTCAAGGTGAGTTTTCTAGCCATTAGAGCTTGCCTAGCATAGTAGTGAGCTCTCCACAGTAGGTTTCCAAGCAGAGGTAGGTGTCATGGAGGGGGTTTCAGGTTAGCAGAACTAGTACAAACTCTCCAATCCTGTCGCATGTGACTTTAGGTGAGACTGCCCAAAGAAGGTGGATCTTAGTGGCAATTCTCTATCTTTCTCTTTTCAGAATAAAAGTTCTTTTACCCCCTGATTTTAGACACATTACATAATGCTTATAGAAAATTCAAATGGCATTGAAAGTATAAAGAAGAAAGCAAAACTTAAATAAAATGACATAAAATAGCTAACCTCTATTAACATATTGTCAAGTATCCTTCCAAACATTTCTCTATGACTGATAAATAAATAGATAATGAGATTTTTTTTGTACCTTTCTTTCATTCAATAATAGAGCATGGACATATTAAATATCTATAAGTATACCTCTATTTCATCTTTTATAAGTGGCTCTGCCATAACTGATTTAATGGATCCTTTCCTGATAGGCACTTAGGTTGTATCCAGAATTTTGCTATTATAGACAACACTGTGATGAATATTCTTGTATGTGGACCCTTGGGAATGTGTCCAGGCATCTCCTGAGGATGAATTCCTAGAAGTGGAGTCTCTGAATCAGGCAAAGCTGCCTGAGAAGAAAAGAGAAGAAAGCTATGGTATGATCAGATAGAGAAATCATTTCTGGCTTAAGGGAAACCTGCAAAGGATCTGAAGGAAGAGAGAGATGGAAAGGAGATTGAAGCTGGGCTGGAAGGTAGGAAGGAGTGGAAGAGAGGAGATAGGACATGGAGGGAGCTGGTTTTAGAGGACCCCAATGCCTGGTTTTCGATCAGTCATCTCTCAGGCAAAGGCAAAATGTAGATAGCAGTTATGATTTATGTAAAGCTGGGAAATTACAAGTACTTTAGTGTGCACAGTCACATTCGAGCCTCACCACCACCTTGCAAGGAAGGCCTCTGTCCCCATATTACAGAGAAGCAAAGTGAGACCTGAAGATGATGTAGTGAAAGAAGCAGTTGTCTTCATTTACAGTATGTGGGCTTTTCCACATACTGCAAGACCTTTTCTTTGCATACACCCTGGACTAGCTCATGCCTCCAGTCCTTGCAGATGCCATCTTGTCTGACAAGCCAGCACTTCCTCTGTCCTGGAAGGGACAAACTGGTCACATGTGACTTCTTTGTAAAACATTTTCTCAGGACCCTCCACCACTGCACCCATCCCCTAAAGCAAGACAGCTGGTCAGGGCTCAGAAAGGATGTTCTCCAGGCCATTACAAGAGCACTAACTATTGTGTTGAATCAGGGAGTCTGCTTTTGGATTCAGCGAATTGGTTTCCCTGACTCAACTGACAAACAATAAGACCCTTTCTTATCTCACATTAATCAAACTCTGCAGGTAGGTAATTCAACAGTTTATCCATGCCATCAAAACCCACAGTCTTTCTGTCCTTCTCCTCTGCCATCATCAGCCAAAAGTATTTCCTGTATCCCAAGCATTCCCTATGGATGTCACAGTTCCTAGGGTTGGGGTCAAGGGGAAAGGCAGAGGGTATCTCTGTGTCTCTTTTGTCAGTGAAGACTTTTTTCCCAGAAGCCCCAACCAAGTTCCACTTGTGTCTCATTGGCTGGGGTTGGGTAACGTGGCCATGCCTTAACCAATCATAGACAAGAGAATAGGACCAAGGGCTTAAAATGACCAAGATGTATCTCTGAGTCAGTTAGGGGCACAGTCAGGACTCTGTCAATCAGGAAGGAAAAGAGAATAGCCCCAGTGTCCACTCAACTGTGTGCTAACTCTCTTGCCTCCTCCACTAGCCTGGAAACTGAAAGGACAAGGAGTTGGGGCTTATTTCTCCCCCTGACTTTTTCAGGTTAACACAAGGCTTTGCACATGGTAGATATTGAGGAAAATATTGGTTGAGTGAATGAAATGAATCAATAAATGTTTCTGGAGACTCCATCAGACCCTGAAATTTTAGGATTTTCTGTGCACCAGCAGTGCCAATGCTGTTTCAGTTTGTGAGGTGGTTTTTTAAAAGGTATTTTAGAGAGTATAAAAATGGCTTTGCCCTCTAAGATGTTGCAATTTAGTTGTGGGAAAGACACTAGAACCTAAAAACGATGTGGAATTGGGGCCTGGACTCTGGCACAGACTGGACCTGCCATTGGAAGTGATGTGTGTATAGGTCCCCAGAGAAGGAGGATGAGCTCTATTGGGGACTAGATACCATGAAGGGTAGGGATGGGTGGTGAAGAAAAACACTTGTGTACTCAGAGAATGGATGTCAGTGTGATGGATTCGAAGCAGTGAAGACACTGACTAGGCCTGAGGCAGGCTCATTACCGATGGCCTACTCTGTGCTGAGCATTGTACTTATATTTATGTTGTTTCATTTTTCCTGTGTCTCTATGAAGTGAATCATTCTATCCTCGTTTTATAGATTGGGAAGCCAAAGCTCAGAGAGTGGAGTTGCTTGTTTAATACCACAGAACCAGGAAGTGGGTTGTCTGAGAAAGCAGCTCTTTTCTGAAAATGCAGGCTTCCTTCTACAAAGAGGCTGTGGTGGCCCCCCATAGAGGGCCCACCAAGACCAGCGGGTGGTGGAGTGAATGGGAAAGGGGAGCCTGGAAACTGATAGGATGACCTAGAAAAGGCTAAGTGCAGTGAAAATGCAAGAGAAAAATCCAGTGAACGAGATGTTTATACCAGGATTCGGGATGGGCCTGAGGAGCCATGTTCTTTGGCATCAAACTTGACTTTTAATCCCTGATCTGCCAATTAATAGCTGTGACCTTGGAGAGGACACTTCCCTTTTCTATACCTCAGTTTCTCCATCTATAAAATGGTGATGATAAATGTGTGCCCAGTGCCTGGCATATAATAAGAATTTAATAAATGGAGCTATCATAATTATCAATATTGTTGCTGCTATTGTTTTAGAGCTTGGTGGATAACCAGATCTAGAGATGACTCTCTCGGTTGGGGGTCCTGGGTTTCAGTTCTGCCTTAGTCACCACTTCCATATTTGATTTTGACTTCATCCCTCCCAGCCTGGCTCTCTAGGCTTCATTTGTAAACTAAGGGGGTTGTACCAGTTAACTTCTCTCATGCTCTCTTGTTCTAAACACTGCACTTGTGTGAAGTGGAAGAAGGAGGCTGCAACGACAAAAGGGATCAGAAGAAGTGAGGGGGATGCTTTTGTTTCGGGAAAGCAAAGCAAGAGAAGGGCAGAGTATGGAAGGAAAATCAAGGGGAGCTATAGGAGGCCAAGTAGCCAGTGAGGACCAGGCAGGTGTGCAAACCCCTGGCTGGGAAATTTGGAGATGGGCACAGAGGTGAACAGCTGAAATCAAATGAGGCAGAAGCATGTTGAGAACAGCTGCATCTGACACCTGCCTTCATTGTGGGAGAACTAAAGGGAGAGGAATCAATCACAGTTCTTCCTGATGCTTAATACCTGGGGGGCAGGGCTTTGAAGAGTGTGTGTTCAAAGACTAAAATTGAATTTCTCCAAAGTTTGCAGGAACACTGCAATTATGCCTGAGAACATGTCTATGAAATCCCCTTGAAATCTATTTTTGGGCACAAGGTTTTATAACCAGAGTCAGAAATTGAGTGGAAGTGTGTGGGAGGCTGACCCTGGACAGTTTCCATGTTTGAGAGGAGGGGAAAGAGTATTTTTAACTGCAAACACCATGTCTCATAGGGTGAGATTGGGGAGGAGGCAGTCTCACCACTTTGGGTTTCTCACCCACTGTCATGTTAAGACGGGAACTGTCTTTGACAGAAGTTGTTAAAATTCCTTACTCAGAGTGGGTGGCTGGGGGCCGAGGATTGAATGGGGAACTTGTCTGGGGCTTTGCATATAGAAACATATATCTGAAACTTAATTTGCCAGAGAGTCCTGCAGATCCATCTTGTGCAATTGTCACAGTGCCCAGGGAGCTTTTTCTGGCCAGAGACTTTTCTCTTGCACTGCTGTATCAGTTAGCTACTGCTATGTAACAAACTGCCTAAAACTTGGTGTCTTAAAGCAATAAGTTTGTATTATTGCTGAAAAATTTACAGGACGACTGGATGGTTCTTCTGATCCTGGTTGCATTCCCTCATGTCTGTGATCTGCTGTTGGCCAGGTAGACATCTCTGCTGATCCTGTGGGCTCTCTCACATATTTGAGGGCTGGCTGGCTCTGGGCTGGCATATGATGATCTTAGTTGGAACAGCTCCTCTGCTCCATGCAGTGTCTCATCCTTCAGTGGCTCACCTAGGTTTGTTCAAGTGGCAGTGACAGGGCTACGAGAGATAGAGAGCAGAAGCACACAAGGACTTTTGAGGCTCAGGCTCAGCATTAGCATGGTGTCACGTCTAGTGCATGCTGTTGGTCAAAGCAAGTCAAGCACTCACCCCACATTCAAGGATGGGGAAATAGAATGGCACCTCTTGATGGCAGAGTCATACTGGAATGGGCTTAGACACAGGCAGGCCTTTAACTGGGACTGTAGATGCCTTCCATCTGATTAACTGCCAGCATCAGTGTTGGCCTCTAGGGCTGCCACTGTCACAGTGGGTAGCCATCCTTCCTTAAAGTCTTCTTAAAGCCCAGGATTTTCTTGCTGTGCAGAGAGCTTTCCACAAGAGTCTTATCTGTAAAATCAGGAAAATGTATGCCCCCAAGTCATGAGAAATCAATTTTCACTAATGAGACTAGCAGAAATTAAAAAGTGTGATGTTCTCAGGTATTGGTGAGAACACGGAGGAAATAGGTACTGTATACACTGCTGGTCAGAGTTTCCATGCCACAGCCCATTTTGGAAAGGGGCAGTTCTGCAGCATCTATGAGAATTGAGAATACATATAAGGGTTTAACACACTGTAGTCTGACCATCTCATGGAATAAAAGGGAATGAACTGATTGATATTCGCAGCCACCTGGATAAACATCAAGTAGTGAAAAAGACCAATCCTCACAGCTAACATACTGCATAATTCCATTTAGGTAACATTAGTGAAATGACATAATTACACACCTGGAGAATACTGTGCTAATTCTGAGCCTGGGTCTCAAAAGTCCTTGTGTGCTTCTGCAAGGTGAGTGGTTGTCAGGAATTAGGAATGGGTAGAGGGATATGCAACCATAAACAGGAGGTGGGATGTGGGAGGCCTTGTGGTATTGGTACAGTTGAGTATTTTGGTAGTGATGGTGTGTATACAAAAGTACACTTATGATAAAATTGCCTAGAGCTATGCATGTGTGTGCGCACACACACACACACACACACACACACACACACACATACACGAGTGCCTGTACAACTGATGTAATCTGAAAAGCTTTGTGGATTGTACCAGTGTCCCTTCTTAATTTTGATATTGTGCTCTATTTATACAAGATCCCAACTTTGGGAGAGGCTACGGGAAGAGTGTGTGGGTCTTCCCTGTATATTTTCTTGAAACCTCTTGTGACTCTATAATTATTTCCAAATAAAAAAGTTAAAAATAAATACACAGGCTCTCTGGCCTGGTAAGTCCACACTATTGTTAGTGTCTGCCACAAAGACATGATCCTGTGCCCTGGGAGGCTTGTGCAGATGGTCACTGGACACTGTTTGATATCAAAGCATTGGAAAAAACCTAGAAACAACCCAAATTGTTCTTTCACCTAATAATTATTTATTAAGCACCTACTATGTGTCAGACATTATGCCAGGTTCTGGAGATATAGCCATGAATAAAATAGTCCAAGTCTTTGCCCATATGGGGTTCAGGTTTTAGTGACTGTCCCATAACAGGTTTAAATAGACCACAGAGTAGCTGCACCAAGGAATTCCATGTAACAGAAACAAAGAAATGAGATAGAGCCTTGTCTCTGTGTATTAATATGGTTCCATTTCCAGAACATATCACTGTGAGGAAAGAGCAAGAAGCAGAATAAGCATTTACTATGCCATTTATTTTTAAAAGAACAATGAACCTTAATAGATATATACAGAACACTCTATAAAAACAGCAGAATACACATTATTTTCAAGTGTACATGGAACATTCTCCAGGATAGACCACACGTTAGGCCACAAAACAAGGCTCAATAAACTTAAGGGGATTGGAATCATATTAAGAATCTTTCCTGACCACAATGGTATGAAACTAGAAATCAATTACAAGAAGAAAAGAGGAAAGAAAAAAAAAGAACAAAAACCACAGTCAAATAAATGTTGGCATCACTTTGCTGGTCAATAAACCAGCCTACTTCACTAGAATGTAGGGCCTATAAGGGCAAGGAGTTGTGACTGTTTTATTCCTTACAGTACCCCCATACCATAGCAGTCCTGGCATATAGGGGGTACTCAAATATCTGCTGAAGGAATGAGATAATTGTACTCATTTTATAGGTTGGCCAATGGAACAGGAGGTCCTTATTGATGATATACTGGCTTTATTCCCAAGGGAACTGTGAAGTGTTGATTGAATACCCATGACCTTGAGACTACCACATACCTTTCTTTCAACTTTGTCATCAAGAGCACATTTCCAACCCCAACCCCAAGAATCTGCAGTTGTCAAGTCTTAGGTCTTATCCACACTGGCTATAGGTTGTGAAATGGTTTCATATTTTCCTGGTTTGTGATACAATGTGTCAGTCACGCCTGCCTGCATAATCTTGTTGAACCCTCCTATCAATCCTGTTTGTATTAAAATAGATGTTCATATGTTTTCTATCTGATCTCAAGGCCCCAACCCCTCCTGTAATTTTTTATGCACACAGAGATAGATGGCTGGGAGCAGAAGTCTCTGTTATAGGACACATTCTCTTTTCTCTCCACTCCACACTTGGCCCATTAGAGAATCCACCAGTGTCCTGGAGTCCACAGGGAAGGCTTCTCATTCTCAGATTGGGGGAGCTTCTGCAACCCACTGTATCTCTTCATCTCTGTAACACCCATGCATGGCTTAGAACAGAACATGGAACAGACAATTGATAACTGTTTGCTGAGTTATGAGTTGAGGTTTTTTTAAAGCAAGTGCTGAATTTTCAATCACAAGTAACACTGGTACAACACTTAGTTTTTAAGGTAAGAGAAAAGAGTGTATTCATTTTCTTTAAACCGCCTGAGAGTTTATGTGGTAGGGTAACTTAACCAGTAAGGACATGAAGACTCGAAAAGCAGTTCACTCATTCATTCGTTCACTAAATATGACTTGAGGGCCTCATCTGAGCCCATGACTGGTCCTGGAAGTATGGCTTTGACACAATGCCATCCTCAGGACAAGGAAGCAGGGATGCAGGTTGCCTGGTGTTGCTGGGAACCTGCAACATGGAGGTCCACAGCACACAAGTTGTTGCCATGCCTTTCTGTCCTCATCAAAGGACCACAAAACATCTTTCCAAGTGTTGGCCAAGATACTGAAATATGAAGATGCTCTTGGGGTCACTGAGGGAATCATTTCAGACGCAGGGATCCCCTGGAATGTGGGCTTCAAGTATCTGTAAGATGACCTCAGTGTGTCCCCTCATCTGTTTCCCTGCCAGGTCCTTGCAAGTTATTTATCACTGTGCTGTAGAAAAAGCCTGCAAGGCCAGACGGCTTGTCTGCAGCCGGTGAGTCTCAGAGCCCACAAAGCAGAAATTAATGAATGACGGTTGGGAAAGAGGCAGGGAATAGGACAGCAGCTATTTTAGGCTCCTCTGGCAAAGCAGATTCTAATGCCTGCATCTGTGTGTTAACTCTGTCCGCCCTTTGAAGAGAAATCAAAATCATGCTGACTTGAGTTTTATTTGCTCACCAACTCCAAGTTCCTCAAGTTTGTACATCTTATAAAAATATGAAGAATTTTGAGTTAATAAAAAAGAAAATAGAACTACTGTGAAGATGGATTCTCATTTTCTCTCTTTCTTACTTAATGATTCATCAAAATCTTCTCAGAGCCAGCCAGTAAAATAGACTAAGGTCAGAATGACCTGAGTTCCCATCTTTACTTTTGCACAGTCTAAGTGTCACTCAACCTCTCTGGGGTTTAGTTTTCAGAAGGTAGCATTGCTGATGGATTAAAGGAGATGCTGTATGAGAAGGTTCTCGACACCTGTGACCTCTTCGTTGATGTTAGACACCTGATCTATAAAGAAAACCATCACCCCCATTCTTCTGAGGAGAATGTCGTCTAGAGGTGTCAAGGTTTGAGTATGAGCTGCTGTGTGATCCTAGGGAATTTGACATCTATGGGTTCATCCTCTTGAGACGGGAGGATAAAATATCTCCATCTTTCTGCCATAGGGTCCAGGTCTGGGACAAAGAAATGAACACATAACATTCATTGATTATCAGATTTTTGCCAAGCACTTCCTAAGTATAGTCACATGGTGACCATGGTGACTTCCTGGGGACTTCTGGTGCTAGCCTTTGGTGCTGGGCACACTCATCAAGGAAATGGATCTGTGTTCAATGTGGTTGTCTGAAGAGCAGTAGTTCATTTTCTTGAGTAAACTTGAGTACATCCCTTCCTGGTGTTTGACTGTACCAAGCTCAGGTAGAAAACTGGCATGGAGGACCAGGAAAAAAAATGTGAGCTGGGTGCTAGCAGCACCAACTGTTAGGGTGAAGCCTGAGGACCCTACACAGGTGCTGTCTTGGCAGTGGATCCTGAAAACCACAGCTGGAGCAGCCAGGAGCCCAGGCCCTCTCCTGGGCAGATGGGGCTGCTAGTCTAGCCACAGGGGCTGGGGCATGTGGGGCCTGGAAACCGGTGAGGGGAGAGTGGCTTAGCATGATAGCGCTGGGGGCCCACCTCATGGTACTCATGATTTGGAATGCTTTCCCTCATGGCATGATCTGTTGTATGGTTATTTCTGAAGGTTGCTCTATGAATAGTCCTGTAATGGAGAGATATCTCTATCCCCATATTACAAATTAGAGACCTGAGGCTCCAAGAAGCTAAGGAACCTTCCAGAAATCACACAGCTAGCAAGTGGAATTTGGCCAGAATTCATCCCGCCACCCCCAAGGCCTGTGCTGTTTCCATTCTTATTTTAAAAGAAATAAATTCTATTTTAACTTGAAAGTATCTGCTTATGAAGAACTATAGACCCTGAGTAGGCCTTCCGAAAATGTCTTTCATGTGGATAGACAATTCAGTAAAGACTCTGCAGATACTAGTTGAGCACAGACTGCGTGTCAGACACTGTATTGGGTATTTGGGATTCACCAGTGAAAAACGAGGTGCTCAATAGGTGACTGGATTGAGTTTTAAAACTTGATTCAAAAGCTTTTCTAAAATGGGTTTAGGCATCTTTTAATTCATAACCAGGTGAGAATCATCGAGCCATGACCTTTCCCATAATTAAGTGAATGGTTTTCCTCTAGGAGTCAATTTTCCTGCTTCTCTTTCTCCGTGTACAGCACTGCTGTGTGGAGGTGGATCCTGCGCCTCATCAAAGCCATTCCTCTGTCTCTGGGAGTGATTCTGAGAAAAGTTTTATGCATCTACCTCACACCTTTTAGTCATCAAAAGGGAAAGCGTTTAAAGTCATTTAACAGCTCAAGTGAATGACTAGAGCAAGTGACTTAAACTTTAGAAGCCTCAGGGTCCTCATCTGTAAAATGGAGAGGACAGTACCTTTTGTAAGGAGAGATCGAGGTATGGATATAGATATATATATATATATATGGTGTGTGTGTGTGTGTGTGTGTGTGTGTGTGTATTATAAAATTTGTCATATATATTAATATATATATATATATATATATATATATATATATATATTTATAAAATTTAGTCTGTACTGGCTCATGTGAGTGCTCTGTGTCAGCTGTTAAGAAGATGACAGTCCAGGGTTCCACAGTAACAACAGCTTGCCTGTGGATTGGCTGTTGAGCCTTCTGTTGATTTAAAGAGGCATTGTTCAAGAATCAGGGGTGTATCCTCTTCTGTGTCAGTCCTAGATGGTGAATGAAGTCATAGCTGGGACTTAGCTGCCTCCCAGTCCCTTTTCTGCTTTGCCTTTTCAAAATAAAGACTTGGTTTTATTTTTTTTTTACATGAATATTATTGTTGCAGTTTGTTCCCAGAGCTTTTGTGTCTGCTCTGCAATGTGAGGACAGAATCTTCTGTATATGGGGGGACTGTGGGGGTGGATTGGTGTGTATTGGTGCCCCCTCCCTTCAGTTTTAATCTCTATGACTGGCCTTCTGCTATCTCAGTGATGTTCTTCCTTCTCCCGTTCGCCCCACCCTCATTGAGCACCCACTCTGTCCAGTACCTGGGTCCTGCTCATGCAAAGCCTGCTGCTGGGTGGAGGATATGTAGCAAATACCTTAACAGCATGGCAGAGTGTGACAAATAAGGCAAGGCACTAATATCCACCAGGCTTCCTCCTTGTGCAAAGTACATCATCCTAAGTGGTTTCCCAGCAACCACATGAGGGCCAGTGCTAGTGCACGGCAGGGTTCTCTGGTCTAAGGAGTTGAGGGACTATGGGGAGCTTTCTATAAAGCTAAGAGAAAAGGAGGCCCTTTTGTCCTGAGATTACCACCTACACTTTCTGTGTTAAAATGGCCTTTTTTCTATGATGCTGATGCCAGAAGGAAGTCTTTATTTTTTTTTGTTTGTATTTGGCAACACTAGATTGATTTGTCTAATTTTTGTCTGGTTGGTTGGTTGTTTTTTGTTTTTTGTTTTTAATTTTACTGGATCAACACATCCCTAAATCTGGGAAACATTGAGTTATCTTTTTCTGGGAGGGGTTTATCTTAGTTAATATTATTAACAATTCTGTGAAATAGACATTATTGTTCCCATTGCATGGGTGAGAAAATTGAGGTACAGAGAGGTGGCTTTCCCTGAGTTCATAGTAGCAAAAGCAAGTCTCAAACCCAGTTCTGACTCACACCAAAGTTCTCACTTGCTCCCCCACCAGCCCAAAGCTACTCCAAGAGAGGCTCAGGATGGTCAAGGTGATGGGCCTGTTAGAATATATTGAGATCTGTACCAGATAACTCAAGAGTTGACTCATTTTTAGATACACAGGAAGGCCCAAGGAACTCCTTTAGTTGAATGGTGCTAACAAATGGATAGGTGGTCTTGAACCTTCCAATCTGATGTTCACGCATGGCCCAAAGTGGATCCCCTCCATTGGTCATGGGCCTGCCCTCTTCCCAGCCCCTCACACCAGTTAATTTCAGCATGATCATTGGCCCAGGTGGTTTCCATATCAGTATAGTGAGGGGGAAGACTCTCATGATCCCTTCGCTTTGCCTTTTTAAACCAAGAGCCACACTAATACTTTATGGGGCTTTCTTCCCTACTCACATCACTACAGTTCCATCCTCAGTCAAGCCAAGGCTTACATCTTCCCCATCTGATATCCATGAAGGATTAATGGCCTGCATTCTGGTGAGTAAGCACTTGATGGGTTTTGTAAAATGACTTCGCTGGTTTGGCTGCTTCTGTTGGTCATAAGCAAGGGATAAATCATGATGGCATAGAGGTCTGTTTGCCTTAATTTTGTTCCCCTCTGAAAGCAAATTTTCTTTCTCTGGTGGCTCTCTTGGAGGACTCAGGTCATTTGGCACAAACTGGGAGAGACAATCTCTAACTAAAATGGACTTAGACTAATTTCTGAATAAAATATTTTCCTTCTGATCTTGAACAGTAGGAATTTGAGGCAAAGGACATATAGGAGAGTGTTGAAAAGTAAGCCATGCTTGTTATTCTAGGTCTGTGCTCTCAAGAGTCAACATACTGCTGATGACAGGTTCTACACCTTAGAATAGAGGTGTCCTTCCTCTAGTCAGCCACTGGGGCCCTCTGTGGCTGGAGGTTCAGAGAATGGCTGACATCTGGTAGCAGAGACCAGCCCTGGTTTTCTAGGACTTCGTGTCAGAACCAACTTCATGTATCTTGTCTTCTGGGTATTCTCAATAACCCCTCTAGGTGGGCCAGTGTGCACTGGCCTCTCTTGCGGTTGGAGAAACTGAGGCTTGGAAAACTAAATAGCAAAAACACCTAATACCATCCTCACAGGTGTCGTGGTAGGAACCTATTGAGTATATGATATGAATAATGATAATTACTACATATGTGTGTATGTATATATAAAAATCAGAACAAATACTTGGCACATAGAAAGTATTCAATAAATATTGGTATTGACCATTATTAAGATTATTTCTAAGTCCACACAACTAATAACTGGCAAATATCTTGAGTCCCAATAACCCTTTTTATTTCTATCATTTCATCACCTAATTCTTTGTTATTGAGACTGAAAAGTCTGATTAGAGCAAATTTCCTTGAGAGTTGTTCCCAGAAGATTCTAAACTGAAGAAAATAGTGTTGGCCTGAAATGCCATTGGAAAGGCATCTTATATTTGATTCATTTTGGAACAGAAGCATTAAGAGCTTTCTTTAGCTCAGCAAGATAATACAAGTAGACAGTACTTGAGTACTTGGTATATACCATGTACCATGCTAAGCATTTTACATGGTTTATCTCACTTAACCCTCACAGCAATACTTTGAGGAGGGTATTTGTGTTGTTACCATTTTATATATGAGGAAATTGGGGTGCAAATGGATTAATTATCAACCCAAGGCCATCTATAAGAGTCAGAACTGAGTCCCCACACCCATGCTTTTTATTTCCTAAGGCACATGTGTATTAGGAGGTCTTCCATGTAGAAATAGCTTCTCCATACCACTCCTTTGGATCTTGAATAATGTGTAAGCCACAGCCCTATGTTCTCAGTACCCTACATACTTTCAGAAGACAGGGTTCTAGCCCTCAACTGTGCCTCTGTAACATCCCAGGCTCCCCTTCAGGCCTTGATCTCCCCATCTGTAACATGAGTATGTTAGGTGGCCACACACCACCTCCACCCCTCTGTTCCAGAATGAGAAGCTTCCATGAATGGAGCTTAACTACTTTTATTCTTAGTTTTCTCACAAGGGCATAGAAACTACTGTTTAGAAAATGTTCTCAGTTTACTTATCTGTGAAATAGGGTTGCGCCTATTTACTGGCAATGCAACAAGCACCTGGCACAGTGCCTGGAACATAATGAGTACTTAATAACTGCCCACTTTAAAAAGACAAAATGGTTCTATACTACTGAGACACTTGTCAAAGATACTCATGGGGATCCTAAGACATGGTCCCTGTCCTCCCTCAGCCTATCATGAGTTTGAGGAAAACCACATAGAGAGTTTGACTGGTTTCTCAGTGCTTTTCTGTAGGGAATGGTACATGCCAGACTGCCTTTTATCAGAGGCATTGACCACTTTCTGCTTAAACAAATTAAAGTTCCCATCTCACATGACTCAAATGGGAGCATCCACAAGGTTCTAGATCATTGAGAATCAAAATAGAAGGGAAGGAAGATGAAGGACACAAGAAGAAAGAGGAGATGGAATGAAAATTTTATAAGTTAGCCATGAGAGAAGAATGAGTGGCTCATTAAAACACAAAGTCACCCTGGTTCCAGATGGATCCGTTTGATTGAAGGTTGTCCTTTGGTGTCTTTAGCTAAAAGGTCCACATGACATATAAAGAAATTTAGTTTTAGAAATGGAAAGCCTTTGAGTTGAGGCTTAAAGGACAAATCAGTGAAGAATGGAACTAGTGTTGGTTGCCAGAGATTTGTCTATCATAAAGGTCACACGTAGGTCCCTGCTGCTCTCACGCATGTATGCACTCCTGTACATTTGTGTATGCACACACCCCTCTGGGCAGAAGCAGCCCCAGGTTATACCAGTTGGCAAGCAGCCAGTGGGCTAGATATGAACCCGAATTGCCTTCTTAGCCAGATGCATGTAGCCCTACACAGAGATGAGTGCATGTGAGTGTACGTGTGGCCACACACATACACATATTCTCTCTTAGGCAGGAGAGGAAACCTTTAGCTGAGGTCTGGTAATCTCACGGTGAAGTGGAGACACCTCAGCTAGAGTCTCAACAGAATGTGTGGCGATACTTACTTTCCAAGAGTCATTTCTACAAAACACACAGCTTCACTCTGCTTGCTCAGCTGTCTGCTTGAAGATAATCTGTTGTTTTTTTTTCTGTACCTCTTCCCAATTCGTCTGGTCCCAGCAAGCACACTTATTGGTTTGACTCCAGAGTACAGGTTTTATTCCTTCAACTAGATACCTGTTTTCAGGGGAAACAAGTTTTGGGCCCTGCCATTTACAGAGCGCCTTGTTTGATTCTTGCAGCAGCCCTGAGGATTAGACAGTTAAGAATTAATGCACCCATTTTACAGAAGAGGAAATGGGCTCTAAGAGAGGAACCTCAGAGAAACAGAATATCATGGTTGATCTGGACTTAAAGTCTGTCATTTGGTCTCGAGTGAATCTACAGCTCAATTTATTGCTTCTGGTATATTCCCTTGAAAGTGTAAACCACAGTCTTTCAGGCTTAGCTTCCCTTACCCTGTCCCCTCTGACCTGAACCCCAATCCTGACCAACTGTCTTCCATGATGAACTCACAAAAGCAGGAACTCAACTGTTGTCTTGATTTTGTTGTCCCAAGTAAAACAGCTATCCAGTTGACAATGATTGTTATTGGAACTTGTTGCCAAACACTCAATTAGCCTTTGTTGCTAGTGTGATCCCTGCTGTGGTTACTGCTGTGGTCATTATTGCTGCAAACCTGCTCCAAAGAGCTGGGCCTAGACTCAAACATGTTGAACACTTCTCTTTAGAAATTGCCTTCAGTGCCTGGGTCCCATTGCTCCAAATATCCTAAGATGATAAATCTTTATTCTAATTTCCATTTAGGCAGATAGCATGTCAGTGCCAGGCCCAGAGTGAGTACTAAATAGATCATTGATGAATGAGGCAATTAATTGATGAATCCTTGGAGGGTGGTATTTAATAGAAATCTTTCAGTTGCCAGTGGCCAAATCACAATATAACTTAGTTTAAGAAAAAAAAGAATATATTGGCTCACACAATTGCAGAGTACAGGGGTGAAGGGGCATCAGGCACAGCTAAATCCCAAGGCTTAAATCATATTATGAGGGCTTGGTTTTCTTCTCCTTCTCTCAGCTACTCTCCCAGTGTTTCCTTTATTCTCAGGTTTTTTTCTTCTTCTTGATAGATCAGATGGTTACCAGTAGTTCTGGCCTGACCTGGTTCTTAACAGTCAGTTCACAAGCTTAAGCAAAGAATAATCTTTTCCCTTCTCTGTCTACAAGGCAAATCTCATGTATGGACTGGGATTGGCCCAGTTTAGGGCACGTGCCTTCCCCTTAGATCAATCATTGTGGGAGAGGGATGGACTGTGGGGGTTGACCAGGGGAGGCACAATGATTGGCAACTTCACCTAAACCCATGGGATGGAGAAGAGACCATTCTCTAATGGAGATTGGGGCTCTGCACATAGTAGGTGCTCACCGTAAGGGCAGATGAGGTTTATGAAAAGGGAAAAATGTCAGTAGGACAGTCTAATAAAGATTATAAATCAAGTGATAAGACTTTGGGTCAAAATGAGAAATAAAATAAAGAAATATTTTCTTTGATGATTCACCACCAACCGTGAAAGGGGTATTGGCAGTGATATTCTAAGTAGTAGCAGCCGAAGAGAACAAATCTGATGCTTCTCCTGGAGACTGCTTTGATGGGCAGAGAATTTTGAGGTTGGAATTCATATTAGCCAATCACCATTTCCCCCCACCCTGATTCCACATGAAGAAATGGGCAGAGCCATAAAGTCAGTAAAACTCATCTTTAACCAATTTAGATGCCCATCCCTGTCTTCCCTGCTCATGAGGAAGTTTTCCGCTATCATAATTTAGTAACGATATCTTCCCTCACGTTTCCTCCGCTGCATCTCTTTCTCTGATTCATCCTAGGGATTTCAGAGCATGGTTAAGAGCATAGGCCCTGTAGCCACCTGAACCTGGATTATAATCCCAGGGCTGTCCCTTACTGGTTCAATCTCTCCAAGCCTCAGTTTTCTCATCTATAAAATAGACCTAATAACAGTACCTACTGGGCAGGGGCCTTGTGAAGAGCACACAGCAAAGACTCCATAGGCATATGCATGATCATTATTAGTAACCACCTTCATTTCATGCCCCCATCTTTTAGTATATCAGATTCCAAAGAGAATAGCAGTTAACAGTCTACAGTTGAAGAATTATGCACACACAAAGAACAAATCTGTCTCCCATTCCAGTCCTCACTACAGTTGCAAAGCTGCTTCCTGCCAGGTACCCTCAAGTTGTCCTGTCAGAAGCCAGTGGGATCATGAACTAACCCGTGAGGCCTTTCATCATCATTTCTTCTTTAGCCAGGCCCAGACTAGGTATGGAGGATTTAGGAATTTCTTGGGGAATTCCCAAATCCTCCATACCTAGTCTGGGCCTGGTTAAAGAAGAAATTTCTTGGGGATTTATTCACCTAAAACCCCCACCTGGCCCTGCTTCTGCCCTCATTGGAAGTCCTCGTACTCATAGTCTACGGGGACCCCTTGCCTGGGTCTGTCCTCTTCATGGACCTTCATGTAGCTGCTCTTTCTTCCAAGAAAGCTCCCAAGGTATAGAATATTAAATTAATTTTATTTAAAATATTAATTTTAAAGATAAGCTATGCTTACTAAGCATTTCCTGTGTCGTTTTGTAAATACTTAACTTCTACTGAGTTACTTAATCCCCACAAAAGCCCTACAAGGTAGGTACTGTTGAAGAGTTAAATAACTTACCCAAGGTCACACAGCCAATTAACAGGGAAGTTAGGGTTTGAATCCAAGTCTTTCTGTTCCAAGCCCATGTTCTTGGCCAGCATCTGATTCTGCACCTCTCTGATTCATGCTTCCTGTCTCAGGTTTTAATCTTGGAGCCTTCCCCACCTTCCGAGGTAACAGATGTATTTAAATGGGACTCAGTGCTCCAAACTTGCTGTCAGATGCAAGGCAAAGAGGATTTCAGACCTGGTGGTGGAGGCAGATGGAAAGTCTTTAATGGCAGACCTTAGTAAGGCATAGATGGGAGTCCCGTACCCCTAAGATCCCTTCTAGCAGTCCTTGATTGTTAGAGAATTGGTGTGGCTGGAAGGAAGAGAATCTGCATGTGGAGTCCTGGTGAATTCCTACTCATCCCTCGTGTCCCAGCTCCAATGTCTCCTCCTCAGGGAAACCTTCCCCAGCTGCCTCAGGCATCTGTGATCCCCCTATACTGCCAATCATCCATTCATTTAACAAGTACTTTCTGAGCACCTGCTGTGTGCCTGGAGATCAGAAATTCTCTGTACTAAACTGTAGACTCTCAAAGGTAGGGACCAGCTTAGCAGAATAGTTACCTTTGCAGGTTTTGAAGCTGGACTGTGTGTTTGAATCCTGGTTCCCCCATTTACTAACTGTATGAATTTGGGCAAATTCCTTAACCTTGGTCAGCTTCAGTTACCTGCTCTGTTAAATGAGCCTAAAAATAGTACCTGCTCCTTAGTGTGTGGTTATAAAGATAACTTTAATTAATATGTCTGAATATGGTAAGTACCTAATAATTCTTGCCAGGTAGCAGGTGCTTTATCAGCGTTAACAGTTGTTATTGAGGCTGTTTTTGTATTTGTATCCTGAGGACCAAGCACAGTACCTGCCCCCAGTAGGTGCCCCCTGAATGTTTGTATGAACAGGAAAGAGAAGGAGAGAGAGTTGGATACTTCACCCTTCTGCACACGAATCCCTCCCATACGTGAAACAGAGAGACGTGCACCTGCGTCCCCAGCTTGTTGTAAGGATTTGTAGGGGTGCACAGGGCATGACAGAACCTTGGAAACGGAGAGGTACCCAGCACACAGTGGAGAGATTGTGATCATTTTGGCTGTAGAGACAAATGACCTGGGCTTCCAGGACCCCAGCATGGGACCCAACCTGGGAATGTAGTCACTCAGGGAGGGCTGGGGACCTGTGGGAATCTGCTGACTGGAACATCCCACCTGCAGGGATCAGCCTCAGTGAGTCCTGAGAGCACTCTCTGCTCTTCAGGAAACTTGTACATTCCAAGGAGCTCTGTTGAAGAATATGTGAAAACCAGTTTCTGCTTATCAATGAGAGGGGATTCACATAGTCACCATAGTTCTTACATTTGGGGGATACAGAGTGAGACCTAAAGGGCTGTCACACTGTTTGTGGCCAGCTCCTTCAAGCCTATTCAGGGGTCCCAAGCTTGGGTGCTGAGTTTAATGGAAGAGCAGTGATACCACCCTAGAAATGCCCTGGGTCCCTGACATGTAGAAGAAGGGAGAGAACATCAAATAGCTGAGAATAGACCGGGGTGTGTGTGTGTGTGTGTGTGTGTGTGTGTGTGTGGTGTGTGTGTGAGAGAGAGAGAGAGAAAGAGAGAAACAGCATGTGCTTTATCTCATAAACTTTCCTGTATCATAATGTATTGGTTTCCTATTGCTGCATAACAAATTATCACAAATTTAATGGCTTAAAACATCACACATTTATTATCTCACAATTTCCATGGAGCGGGAGTCCAGACAAGGCTTAGCTAGGTCTCCTGTTGAGGGTCTCACCAAGCTTCGGTCCAGGCTGGGGAAGGGTGTCTCCTCTGGCTCAGGGACCTCCACAAAGCTCATGTGGTTGTTGGCAGCACTCATTTCCTTGCAGCTGTAGAACTCATTCATTCTCTGAGGCCAGCAGGAGACTCCAGACCCTTTTTTAAAGTACTGCCTGATTAGGTCAGACCCAACCAGGATAATCTCCGTTTGGCTTAACTTAAAGTCAACTGATGAGGAATCTAATTTATACCTGCAAAATCCCTTCACCTTTGCTATATAACCTAACATGACCGCAGAGTGATATACCATCATATCTGCAGGCCCTGCCTACACTTAAGGGGAGGGAATTATTCAGAGGATATATGCCAGGAAGTGAGAATCTTGGAGGCCACTTAAAATTTTGCCTACCACAGGTTGGTGCTATTGTTTCACTGTTTTAACTCAGTAAAGTGAATTGGTTAGCCTAGGTCACACATTAAGCAGGTGGGTGGAGCTGGGATTCAAATTCTAGCCTACCTTGGGAGCACAATTTCTCTTCCTGCTTCCAGGAGACCTCAATGCTTTTCTGAGAGAGGAGCAGGGATCACCCCAGACCCCAAGCCTCATAGGCATGTGCTGTCTTGAATATCACTCTTTCCAGGAGGAGAAAGGCCATCTCGTCAGTTAGACCTGGATTCCCAGAAGCCAGGGCCAGCCCCTTAGCCACCAAGGTAGCCCCAGCTCACAGTAGGTGCTCAGTAGATATTTGCTGGCTATGGGCAGCTTATATCTCCTTCCCTTTTCTGTTCCAAACTGGCCACCTCTGGGGACTGCCGAGCACATTGCTCATTCTCCAGGAGACACGGAATTTATGCTACAGAATTTCAAAGACAGTTGAGTGAGGACACGATGCTCCAGTTAATTTAGGGATGCCCATCCGGACTTTATTAGACACTTTCATGGTTTCTATTCTTATTATAAAAGCAATACTTATTTATTTTAGCACAGAAAATACAATGAGCAAAGTAATAATAAAAAAATTTTTCAGCCTTCAGAACCCCAACACGTTGCAAGACACGATTATGAGCGCTTTCTCTCAGCAGGCAGCACAGCCTAGCGGTCAGGAGTGCAGATGCTAGGGCCACTCAGCCGCATCTTTAATTCTGGCTTCCTCATTACCTGTGGCATGGCCTTTGAGACAAGCTAGTTAACCTCATTTTCCTCACATGTAAAATGGGCATGTCACTAGGACCTGCCTCACAGGGCTGTGGGAGGAGTAAAGGGGATCATACATGGGAGATGCTGGGCCTGGCACTAGTAAGTTTTATGTAATTGTTAATCATTAATATTGTTTGGATAAAAAGTAAGATCATATTTAATATACTATCTCATAACCTTTCTTCACATCACATATCTTCCCTTGCCAATAAATATTCACCCATGACATAATTTAAAATGGATAGATCACCTTCTGCCTCATGTATTGAAGCAATCTTTTGTTTTGGACCTAGATCTATTTGCATTTTTTTAAACTATTATAAGTAACATTGTATGGAACTGCCCTCCAGCTAGGTCTTTGTGTCATTCTTACTTTTCTCTCCCATAGAATGGCTTTCTTCAAGTGAGATCCATGGGCCTAAGGCCATTCAGTTCCTAGGGAAAATCTCCATGGCCCTCCTACTGAGTGCCAGGCATATAGAGTCAAATTGACCTCTAGAGACGCTTAGCCATCAGTTTACTCACCGGAATCTCTACATGGTTCTGCTCCCCTACCCCACCCCACAACACAGGGAGTCAGTTTTTAAACTCACTGCCTGAAGGCAAATGAGGAGCTGCTCCCTGCTGGGAGGGCAGTGTGTTCTTGTGAGTGTGATGGCTCCTCACATCAGCCATCTGCCACGTTCTTGCCCATGGAGGATCTGAGACTAGACCACTGGGAGTAGCCAAGGGCTCTCCAGTGCTACATGGCACCCCATCCCTAGCAGCAGAAATGGCTGGGACCCACAAAGAGGAGCTGGCTGAGGTCCAGGGTAAAACCAAGATCTAGATATCAAGGCCTGCATCCCTTCTCCTTTACCTCTCTCCTTCCTTTCTTTCTTACTCATTGAACTTAGAAAGTGCCAGATCTGGTGCTAAGTGTTCAGTGGTCCATAAAACATACATAATCTTTGCCCTCAAGGAACTAGTGGAGAGATGGATAGAAAATAGGTAATTTCACAAAAACAGCATGACAAATTGTGATCAGGGTTATGAAGGAGAAGTCCGCACTGCTATGGGAGAGTACACAGAAACCAATGTTCACCGTGGCCATCAGGGAAGACCTCTGCATATGAAGGAAGTGGCATATGAGCCAAGGCCTAGTAGGTGTTCACAGGGAAAAGGGTGGGGGAAAGGCATTCCAGGCAGCGAGCTCAGCATGTGCAAAGGCCCCGAGGTGGGAACTGAAAGGCCACTATGGCTGGAGTGCCCCAGGTGATATGCTAGTGAATGAAGAGGGAAGCAGGGCAGATCACCAGGGCCTGAACAGCAGATCCAGAGGCTGATGGGATGGGTGGCCCAGCTTGTGGTCAAAGCCAAGTATCGTGTCAAGTAAAGTTTGTGTGAATGAGTATAGGCCAGGATCAGCTCATCAGGCATTCAGAGCTGTGTCAGGACCCATGGCGGTATTTGCTGCTCAGCCTATGAGCGAGGTGTCCTGGTGAATGGCAAGGCAGGCCAGCTTAGAGGGCCAGGACAGTACCAGACACTCCAATTTGTTCTTTTGACTGGAAACATCTGAGGCCTGTTTCACTCTTTATTCCTATGAAAATAATAAATCAATAATCCTAAATGCTGTGAAGCACAGATATATGTAGCGACACACCTGAATCTCACAAAGACAGTGTTGAGTGAAAGAAGGCAAACCCCAGAGGGAAACTGCTGACTGATCCCATTCATGTGAAGGTCAAGAACAGGCAGAATTAATCTATGATGACAGAACTTACAGGGGGACTGGGAGGGGCATGAAGGGGGCTTCTAGGAGGCTGGACATTTCTGTTTTGACCCAGGGGCTGGACACATGGGTGAGTTCAGTTTGTGAAAATGCAGTACCTGTCACTTTTCTGTATGTCTGTGAGACTTACAAAATTTTTGCTATGGTTAAATTCTCTTGCCCTTAACATCACCTACGTAGTATTCTTGTTTAGAATGTTGAATATGAATCTAACTGTGAGAAATGGTCAGAATCCAAGTAAGGGACTTCTCCCAAATATCTACACTCTCCCAAATACCTGCAAGAGAGACAAAGTCTGGAGAACTGTTCTCACTTAAAGGAGACTAAAGCGACATGACAATGAAACATAACAAATGATCTTGGATAGAAAAAGTAGTTGTAAAGATGTAGGACAGCTGGGGAAATCTGAACAGGAATGTGGACTAGATGATACACTGTGTCAATGTTGAACTTCCTGGGATGGAAATGGGATAGTGGAGTTGTGGTTATGTGGGAGGGTGTCTTTGTTCTTAAGAGATTCATGCTCAAGTACTTAGAATCAAAATGGACTGATGTCTCAGTAAAGAAGAAAGGGAGGGAGGGAGCTAGAGAGGGAAACAGAGGGCATAAATAGGGTTAAATGTTAACAATTGGTAAATGTAAGTAAACAGTAGGTGAACATACATTAAAATATCCTGGCAATCTTCTGGAGGATTGTTTTTTAAATAAAAATTTGGGAGATAAAACTGAAAAAATACTATTTCCTATATTTTTAGTATGTACGTTTGTATGTATGTATATATGTATGTATGTATGTATATATTTTACTTCTTTAATGTTACCACATATTTGACCCCTTTTACCCCATCTACCTCCCTCCTCTCTCCTCTCCCCCACCCTCTGATAACCACTAGTCTATTGTCCATGTCCATGAGTCTCTGTTTGTTCTATTCGTTTGTTGCTTTTAGATTTATACACTATTTCCTATTTTTTAAAAAAGAAAAATATCTTCCACTCATCAAGTTATGGCACTGTGTCCCTTGCCTGTTAAGCATTTAATATGTATTATGTGCAATATCATGAGTCCTTTAGGTCTTAATAAGTATTACAAACACAACCAAATAACTGCAATGGGTACTTATTGGTCTGAACAATCCAAAGATATCTAGCTTCAGTTCAGGTTTGATCCGGGACCTAAAAAGTATGACCCATTTTCTCTGTTTCTCTGCTCTGCTTCTTCTAGTTTGGCCTCATTTTCAGACACATTCTCCTCTCTTGAGCATTAGCAGCCTGCCAGGACCAACTCGGTAGAGGGTAAATTCCCCAAAGGGAGAAGGGCGAGAATGCCGGAAAGGCCCCCCCAAATGGCTTGCACACTTGTGTGTAATCTGTGAGGCAGATGGTCTTACCCTTTTGTGTATATCGGAACCCACAACACAAAGAAGTTGTCCAAGATCTCACCACAAGGAAAGGAAAGCTGGGATTTGAACTTGAGTCTGCCTGCCCCCGAAACTTATGCTCTCCTCTTTTTTATCAAACCACCTCTCATTACAGAAGTCTGTGAAAATGGCAGGAAAAAGATCACCTGAATGCCACCCTGGCAACCATCACTTTTGTATGTTCTTTTCCAGTCTTTTTTCCATCTCTAAAGGTTTTTGTTTATTTGTTTTAAGAAAAGCACAGTGAAATTAGGAGTTTATATGAGAATACCTAAAGATTCCTGAGCTACCTGGACACCCTTCATTTGAGAGCATCTAGGATCAGGTGTTCCAGCCTGAATTTGAAGGTTCGAGGTCTGCCTTTATCATTTGGTAAAACCCAGTCTCTTCAGGCAACTGGCACATTTGGGAAATAAAAGCGACAGAATGAATGGGAAACGCTGCATGTTCACACTGGTTCATAGGGGCAATCACAGCATATCTTAACCCTCGCCACTCTGTGAATACGCATTGTGACCCCTATATTTTAGAGGAGGAAACTGAGGCTCTGAGAGGAGCAATGACTGGCCTGGATCATCATTCTCTGTATGTGGCAGAGGCAGGAACCAAGCCATGCTCTGTGATAGCTCTGCAAATCATGGCCTTGAACTTCCACCACGCCTTCTTTGAATAATCCTGGGAGTGTGTGCTCCCCTCCGCCCCTCATGGGTTATAAGAACTTGAATCAAAGGCCCCTCTGTTGTTGGAGAAGCCCTTTGGCTTTGCTTCAGCCCAGGCACTTTCTGTCAAGGGGTAGAATCTGTGCTAATAAAAACAAGTGTCATTTTACAGTGCTTTCTATAAATCTGTTAGTGACCTTTAATAAAAATTTATGACCCTAATAATCCTGTTCTGCACACCCTGGTCAGATCATCGCTCACTGGCCAGTAATCTGTAAACCTTTAAAATTTAGTTCCTGGGCCTGGGCCCGGACCTGGGCCTGCGCCAGGGTTCCTGCTCCAAGTGATGGGAAGGGCATGAATAATGATGAACCCAAATAGCCTGGGGCCAAATGCAAAGCTGTTTTCTCGAGGCAGGCCTTTGGGCTGGGAATCCTAGAAAGAGCAGGAACTGCAAGATACCTGGGCTTCCCAGAGAGCCCATTAAACCAGCACTTAACCAAACTTAGCCCCACTTGCCTGACCTTTTCCCTGGCACCTTTCTCTTCTCCTAGGTCTCAGAGCAAGGAGCTGGAAATAAAGTGTACCCCATACTACCTAGCTGTTGTGGGCAAAATCCAAGGGCCTCTCCTGAACCCACAAGTGTGTCTGCTCTGCTTACAAGGTTGGAAACCAGAGTACTGCCAGGAGGTTGAGAAAGTGAGGTCGACCTGAATTTTCAGTGCTTGTTTGTTCATAGTTCTCTCAGCAGAAACCCAAGCTGATTTAACCAGTAGGAGCTTATGATCTCGAAGAATTGCCAAAAGGTTGCAGGCCCATAACACCTTATCAAACGTTTGCTTGACTGTCGTGTTGCATAAAATCATACTGCGTTTGCTCTGAGGCTCTGTAACAGGCAAATACAGACTCTGGCGTCCCCTGCCCACAGGGTCCCAACAGCTTCGGCTTTCCCTGTTGCTTTGGCTTTCTCCTTTACTCGGGATTTGGGGGAATGGCGCACCATGGGGACTTCAGGGGGATGTGCTCTTCTGCAGGTAAGGGGCTTCTCTGAGGCCGCTAACATCTTTGGGTCTCCTGTGAGCTAAACAGGCAGGTATGTTCGCCACCTCACCTCTGCTAGGCAGCTTCAGAGCTTTACCTTCGGTTTCCTAGTTTGAAGAGGGGATATTTGTAAGTCACTCAAGCACTTCCTTTTCTTTGTGGGGGAGAGAGCAGGGATTCTGGAATCCTGACTGTCCAAACAAAACAGATTGGAGACTGCTAGACCTTGCTGCTCAAAGTGCATCTCCTCTACCGCTATCAGCAGCATCAGAGTCACCTGGGAACATTCCATAAATGCAGAATCTCAGACAGGGCTCAAACAGGGTGAGTACCAGGCCTACTGAGTCGGAATCTGCCTTTCAACAAGAGCTGCAGTGATATGTGTGCAAGTGGAAGTTGGAGACATGTTGACCGAGCCCACACTTCCCTACTCTATATTTTGGAAACCGAAGCACAGAGAGGGCCCCAAACCACACAGCAAGTTGGTAGCTGAACTGAAGCCAGTTCTCAGGATTCTCAGCTTCCTGCTTCTCTCTCCTGCCCACACCATCTTCTTTACCAGGAGTCTATGTTCCAACTATGCTTTCTGCCATGCTTGTGGCCTGCTGGGAGAACAGGAGGAATCCTGACTTTTAGGGGTATCTATAGGGCAGTGTACTTCAGGCAGTCCTGCTGGTCACACCTGCTGACCAGACAGTAAATCTGTTCAGATGAGAAATGACCACATTTGAACTTAAAACACCCTGAGATCTCAGAGTCAAAGGGACCTTACAGGTCATCCGATACACCTTGCCATCCAATGGAGAAAAGCCTTTTATGGCTTCCCTGCATCAAGGCCAGCCAGCTCTGCTTAGATGCCTATAGTGACAGGGAAGTCACTACCTCAGAGGGCACCAACTCCTTTGTTGGAAAACACTAATGGTTTTTATATTCATTTCCAACATTAGATTTAATTCTTCCTTGCTGAGCTTCTACCTACCAGTCCTATTTCCACTCTCTGGAGGAGCTTAGAAAGGCCCAGGCCCTCTTCCACACAAAACTCCTTTAAGTATTTTAAAATTTACCTTCTCAAAATTAAACTTTTCTGTTTTGTTATGTTTACTTTGTTCTTTGCATAAATGATTTTTAGATGCCTCTCCCTCCCAGCAGCTCCAAACCGCCATCTCAGTCATTATCTTCAGAGTGATAGCTGCCTGTGGTATCCTTCTTCAGGGGAGTTGAATGTCACACTCCAGCTCAGGTTGGCCTAGTCCAAAGAGAGGCACCATCACCTCCCTTGATTAGATAATCTACTTCTTTTAACGCATCCTAATTTGGGCTTGGCTTTTTTATTGAAGCAACCATATCACACTGTTAACTCCTATGAACCCTGTCAAATACGCCTCTCAAATCTTTCTCGCATGAACCGCTACCAGGTGAATTCTCCCACTGATTGTATGTACTTAATTGTCCGAGTTCAAATGCTTGACTTTCTCTCTCCATCTGTTCCAGGGTTTCTACCTTTGCGGGGAAAATTTGGCTTCTGAGCCTTGTAACTTGTGAGTTAGTCATCTCTCAGAGCAGTGCTGACCTTAGCCAACCCCCAAGAATTTATTGAGCACCTAATAAGCATTCAGGGTCAGAGTGAGAGGATGAAAGTGGAACATGTGTCCCTATCTTTTAGGAGTTTACAGTCTGTTTGTGAAATGAGGACTCGTCCCCAGGGCACAGAGTGGAGTGCAAACCAAGGCCAAGGTTGGGATGCACAGTCTCTGAGGAAGCTCTTGTTCTTGTTCGGAGAGATCTGTGGATGATCCATGTTACAGCTCTCTGGGAGCTTGTCAAAAACACCTGGGTCCACTCAGCTCAGGGACTCAGAGTCTGGGGCAGGACTCAGCCTTTTATTTGTAACTCCCCAAATGAATCTGACACAAGCCAAAGTTAGAATAGACAGTTTAAAGAGCTGGAAGAGGTGAGCCCAGGACACAGGGATCAGAAAGGAACTAGGTAGGAAGAGAGGAGAAAGGAGGGAGCGGGGCTGGGCAGGGTCCTCTAGATGCGGAATAAGAATGGTCACAGGCTAGACTGAGCTGGGTGGAACAGAGCAGGTCAGCCTGTAGGCCGTACCCCAGGCCTGCCCTGCTCAGGAAAATCCTGCAGCATCTCCATGCTGTAACCCCAAGGATGTGGCCCTGGGTGCAGAATACCATCAGTGTCCTTGCCTGGGGTCCCAAACTGAGTCCTCTTTTGGACAAGAAGAGAAATGCATTTAGCAAACAACCCCACACCCTGGTCTCCTGAGGACTGAGAACTGTGGCTTCCCACAGGTTCTTTGCCCACACATCCCAAAAGGGGCCCTCACCCCGACTCCTATTATGTTCTTAGTATCTCAATTGTTGGATCTTTGCTTCCCTTAGCTGAATTTAGCATTTGCAAGCAGTGTGACTTGGTTCAGGTTCTCTAATGTCACCATTTGTAAAAGGGAGATCAAACAGTACCTCTGCCCTTAGGTTGCTGTGAGCAAACATGATTCAACATGATCCACTGAGTGTCTACTTTATGCTGTCTACTGTGTGCTGTGTTCTGTGCTTGGGGCTGGGAATACAGCAGGAAGCAAGCAGATGTGTGGCCTGTCCTGAGCGAGGGTAAATTCTAATGGAGACAGAGAACAAACAAAATACACCAAGTGTTTTAGATGGTGAGAAGTACCATTGATAAAAAAATAAAACAGGACAGGGGGATCAGTAATTTGGGGTGGAGAAGGAGGGATGCAGTTTTAAGTAGGTGGCCATGAAGGTGACATTTGAGCAAAGATTTTGAAGGAGCTGAGGGAGGGAGCCACAAGGATAACTGGGAAAGAGCCTACCAGGAATGGGAATAGCCAGTGCAAAGGCCCTGGGGCAGGGGCATGCCTGGAGGCACGATGGTCAGTTTCAGTGATCTGGCACATAGTATATGATTTAATTGCTCAGTACTATCATTAATATCCTATTAGTGTTGATAATCTTGGTAGGGCCATCAAGTTTTACTTCTGAAGCATGTGGCAGTTAGGGCATGAATCAGGAGTTTGATCAGTCTAGATTTAAATCTCAGCTCTGCAGTTCTCAAACTACGTGATCATGGCCACGTCACTTACCCTCTCTGAACTTCAACTCAGTGATAGTAACAATATGACTTATACTTCAAGTTTGTCATGGGGATAAAATGCACAGAAGCATGGAGTTGACCCTAAAGTGTAGGACACTGGTGAGCTGCTATGAGCCCCCAGCATCACTCTTCCCACCTTATAAGTTGGGAAACCACTCCCCACTGCTGCCACACAAGGTCACAAGGCTCCAAGAGGACCTGCGTGTTCCCCTACCCCGCCCGCCCACCACACTTTCTATCCTAGTTCAGCTATTTCTTTTTAAAAATGATTTTGAAAATAGTTCACTCAGAGTTCTGTCCCTCTAATTAGGTTGTGTCAGTTATTTATTTTGCATAATAAGGAAGAGAGCTTTGGAATTTACCCTGAGGACTGGAGAGAGACCTAAGTCGATAGTTTTTTGGCCACCAATTAAGTCTGCCTGTCTCTCCATCTCATTCTTTCTGAATGTAGCTCCTGTTCAGAGCATACTGGATCTGGGGTCAAAGGATTTGAGTTTGCATATTGCAGCGCATGTTAACTTAGCAAAGGCCACCTTCTCTGGACCTCACAGGGGCCATCAGTGAAGGTGCCCTGCTGAACTCAGAATCTCTTTGTGAAGATCAAAGGACAGAGGACATGCAAAAGTCCCTGGTCATTGTTGACCTGGCTGAGCATTCAGATAATGTGGCGCCTTAGTGGGACTTCTGATGTGGAATACAGCCCAGGTTGGCATGCTAAAAGCAGGGATCCCAAAAAGGCCATGCTCTAAATCACCTTTCCCCCACTGCCTTGTTTCTGAGGGGTTTATACTAAAAAGGTTGGCTTCAGGAACCCACCCAGGCCTCTCAACCTCCAGAGATGTCTCAGAACCACCCAAAGGCATCCTGTCGTGGTATTTGAGAGCATGGACAGCTATGAAATAGAAAGGCCCAGACTAAAATTCCCCTCACTTCTGACCAGCTTGAGCTGGTAACTTAGCCTCTGTGCCTCAGTTTCCTCATCTATAAAGTGGGGAGAATATTTAACTCCTGTAGCCATGACAAGGACTTCTGGAGAATGCCCAGCAAAGAGTAGGTGTTGGTAGGGACCACCTGTGAGATAGTCCCTTCATTTTCCAAGTGGGGAAACTTAAGGCCCAAGAGGGGAAAGAGTCTGCTCAGTGACACACAGCCAGGCAGAGGCCGAGCTGAGTCTCCTGGGTCTCCAGGGCTCTGTCTTGTGGGAGACCTAGTGAGAGTGGAAGCCCGCCTGGATTCTCGTAAGAGTCTAATGGGAGGGGAAGAAATAGTCCCTGTTGCCTGGTAACCCCATTAAAGTGGGAAGCCTGGAAAACATCGGGTGGTGGAATTTTAAAGCTCAGGGAGTAGTTTGGGCAGAACTCTGTGTTCCTAAATGGATAAGAGACCTTCGCCTCTGGGCCAGCAATATCCACTGGGCTCCAGGCTCCAGAGAAAAGTGGGCCTGGAGGTAGAGGCCTATGCCCCTAGGCCACATGCGGGCTAACCCCCAGGTCAAGAAATTAAACACATGCATTAGGGAGGTGGGGAGGACAATGAGCCAGAATGGGAGTGGGAGAAAGATATCCAGGAGTTCACCAGGGATCTGAGCCTCGTTCTTCCATCCATTCACTCTTCCTCTGGGCCTCCACCTGGGCGTATTGCAGGGTTCTGAGTAGACGGGAGACCATGTGATCTGCCCAGAGTTCCTCTTCAGCAGGGCAACTGTCACATGGAAATTCCTAGTGAACAAGAGGCCACAGGGACTGTGAGCCAGTGAGAGCAGGGCATCACCAGCAGTAGCCTGGGGGGCTGCCTGCAAGAGGTAGGGATTGGAGAGCTTGGTGGGACTTGACAAGTAGGAGGGGGATGGGCACTGGTTACTGGCTGGCAGCTGTGCAGATCAGCATCAGGGTTTCGGGATGGAAGGGGACAGCATCATAGAGGAAGATGGAGAGAGGCTGTGGGTTCCGAGGAGAAGGTCGTGTGTCTGTCATCGGGCACAAGGCCACAGTGTTTATGTTTTTACCACCAATTAGAAAAATTGCTTCTCTTCCTTCCACCCTCTGGTGTTCTCTCTCAGTCACTGCCAAGTCTCTGCTTTTAGAAGCAGAATGAGGCAGGGGAGTCCTTGACCAGCCAAACCCCTCAGGCACTTCCAAGTGTCTTTGGAGACCAGGCAGAGCAGCCAGGGGCTCAGTGTGCAGCAGGAAAGCTCTAAGCTGTGAACTGGATTCCATCCTTGCTCTGCTGCAGGCTTCTTCAAAGCAATAGCAAATCCTTACCTGTATCTGGCTTTTGCTCGCTTTCTCTATGAAATAGATAGTGGGAGCCATTCAGAAAGCTGTCTCAGAAGTGTCTCCATCCTGAAGAATCCCTCACAGGATTTGCCTGACCATGAGTCCAGAAGCAGAGCCCTTCCCCAGATGTGTTCGGGTAGCAGCCCTCCATCTGTTTTTCCTTCTGTGATTGATCTCTTTCTGCCACCAGGTCTGACACCTGCCTATCCCAGCACTGGGTGAGTCGGACCCCCAAAGCAAGAGATAACACGATATGTCTGTCATTCCTTCAGGAGCTTAAGATGTCAGGAGGGGATGTGGACCCTAAATTTTAGGAAGAAATTAATTTTTGGCATGGCCTCTGTACAAGCACCAAAGTGGTTTTAGCTATAAGTTCCCACATATCTTTGCTTTCATTTGCTCATCCAAGCAAAATTTATTGAGGGTCTACTATGTGCCAGGCACTGTGGATATGCTGGGGATACAATGATGAGCAAACATATGAGGTCTCTTCCTCATTCTACTGGGCGACAGACCCTAATCAAGGAATTATACAGCTGTGTGTGAAGTCGTATCTGTAATAGAAGATGCACAAATCTCATGCATGGAGCCGTGGGAGGAACATAGAAGTGCAGCGTGGGCAGCGTGCTCAAGGAACACTTGGGGAGGAGTTAGCCAGGCTAAGCAGAGAATGAAGACACAAATGGCCTGTGGCTTGAACTCTGAAAGCAAGGAGGGAGTGGTGCAGGCTGAGGTGGGTGAGGCTGGACCTGAGCCTGGCCAACCCCACATGGAATGTGTTCTTCCCCAATGCAAAGGGGTGTTTGAAACAGAGGAGGTGGGGATCAGGTGATGAGGTGACACAGATCAATGTGCATTCCCAAAAGCTCAGGTGATAGTGGCTGGAGTAGATGGGGAAGCCTGGGGAGGAGCCACCACAGTTGTCTGGGTGAGAGGCCCGGAGGAGGGCAGAGGCAGTGATAGGAATGGAGAGGAGAGACTGGATTTGAGAGCAGCTTGGAGGTAGAATGACAGGACTTAGTGATGGAGTGAATGGGGGAAGGGGGTTTCCGGATGACTCTGGGTTTCTGATTTAGGCATCTGGGCAATAGTTCATGCCTTTTCCTAAGATGAGGGAGACTGGAAGATGACTAAAATTTGTGGGGGAAAGATGAACTTTTTCTTCTTCCCCAAATTAGGCAAAGGGTGCCTTCTCCATTTCCTTTCCTTTTCAAGGCACCCAGAAGATAAAATACCTTTGCTCTTGTGTTTCCCAATGATCTTTTATCATCTCTTACCACTGAGAAAAAGCAAATTAAAAATATGCCCCACAGACCCAGGTCTGAGGCTCACAAAAGAGTTTTGGTGAAATAGGATTAGTCCTTAAGACCTAGCAAAGCTATGGGGTCACGCTGGCCAGAGGGGGAGGTCTAACCTGCAGAGAAGCTGAATCTCATGACTAGGGAGCCTTTCAGAGGTGCCCTTGGTGACGCTAGCTTGTCCCTGGACACAAACCTTTCAGAAAAGGAGCTCCGGCCTTTGCGAGTAAGTAGCTGGACTGCCTTGGAGTTGGGGGCCAGGCATGAGGGGCTTTGCTTTGGGGGGAAGGGACATATGGGGCACGGGTCTCCTTGGGGACCCCAGAAGCCTCTGTGTTGTTAAGAACAAATCTAGTCCTCACAGCCACAGGGAACTAGTGAGTTTCCAAGAAGTGTGGTCTTGCCCTAAGAAATCTGCCAAGGAGGCGACAGGTACACAGGATGGAAGGACTCAGAGTCCTGGCTCTGGAGTGAAACATTCAGGCTTTAAATCCCCCTGGACCACTCTCTGGCTAAGGGACCTCTAGCTCAACCTCATCTGTAACATGGAGGTGATGCTATTCCTGATCTTTGGGGATGTTTGTGAGCAATCAACAAAATCCCTTATAAAATATTCACTCTCTTGCCTGGTACACAGGCTCTAGGATGGGTTGGTATCTTTGTAAATAATTTCATTGACCACAAGCCTTTTCCTCAGTAAACAATGTCCTTCCATGGATAAAGACGGATAGGACCCAGTCCTGTCCTCAGAAAGCCCACATTCTCCTATATGAGATGATTCTATCTTAGCCTCCACTCCCCAGCGGTGGGGGGTGATCCTTACCACGTCCAGACCACGGAGGGTGGTGCAGTGCAGGTCTTCTCACACCCTTGCCGTGTCTGCACTTCCCTCCACCAGCTGGAGTGAGCTCATGCTTCAAATGCCTGAGCTTGTGACTCTAATTCTTTAGCAATCTACCCTTCAGTTCCTAGAACTGCCTTCCCCGCACTTACAGGGAGCCAGAATTGCCTGGGAGTTTCTATCCCCTCTGGTGTGGGGGCTGCTAGGCAAGGTCCAGTGAGTGGGGAAGGCAAAAGCCTCTGACTGTGACTTACCCCCGGGGCTCCTAGCAGCATCAGGCTGTAGCTGCCCTGGAGAGTTCTGCCTAAGGTCACAGCCTTGCTTGCTCCCTTCCTGTCTCTGGTCTGCTTTCCCCTCTCCCTTACTGGTCTCCCCTGGGGTGCTTTCTTTATACATCGCTTGCACAGGAATTCTCATCGTTGTGTCTGCAGTAAGTGTCACTTTTCCCATTCTCCAAATGAGGAAACTGAGGCTCAAGACATTTCAGCCACTTCCTCAGGTGTCCCACAGCCAGGGTTGGCTGAGCTGGGCCTTGGACCAATTGTGGTCTGACTCTAGGTTTTTTCCACACTGCAACATGTGATAAGGGCCAAAGCAGGAAGAGAGATCCATTTTCAAGTGAAATGGCCAGAGGAAGAGGCAGCAAATTGTCATGTTTGGGTATGAAGGTAGATGGTATGTTGCTGATGGTATGAGGCACGGGTTGGGTTTTCCAGATGGAGATGGTGGGAATGGCGTTGTAGGAAGAGAGAATAGCACGTGCAAAGGCACAGGGGTGTGAAAGACACTGCTCATTGGGAAAACATGTGCCCCGCTTTTCCATTCTCATCATTTCTTACCTCTTGACTGCTTCGCTGCTTCCACCCAAACCCCTCTAATCTGCTCTCCAAACAAGCAGCCAGCAAGGAGGCTTTTTAAAATGTAAAATATAAAAATGTATTTTAAAAATGTAAATCTCTAAGCCTCCTCTGAAAAAAAAAACAAAAAAAAAAACCTTCAGTGACTTCCTTTTCCACTTGGAAAAAAATCTAAACATCTTTCCATGTCCAGCCAGCCCTGGTGGTCTGGCCCAACCAGCCTCTGCCCTCATCTCCTGTCCTGCTCCCCTTCGCTCACTTCAGCAACCCTGGCCAACTGCATTCTCTGAACACTGTAAGCTTGTTCCTGCCCTACGGCCTTGGCTGTGTTCTCTTCCAGAGGAAGAAACTTTCTTCTTACAGATCTTCACAGGGCTGGCTTCTTCTCACCCTCGAGGTCTCTATTTATGTCATGCCTTAGAGAAGTCACACCTCAGCACATTGTGCTGTTGGATTCACTCGTAATACTTATAATAACTCTAGTCATCAGGTTTGTTTGATTGTTTCCTTGTCTGTCTCACCCCTTTCCACTGGGATGTGAGCTGTCTGAATTCAGGGACCTTGTCTCTTCCAAATGCCTCTAGCAATGCCTGGCACTTCATAGGTGCTCAAGAATATTTGTTGCACATGGCTGGTGTATGTGGAAGGATCAGAGGCCAGGGAGAGGCCAGGAATGGGCAGTGAAAGGCCTTGAATGTCAAGGTGAGGCGTTTGAATATTATCATTTGAGTAATAAGGAGTTACCAATTTAAGGCTGCAAATTCACCCACAGCCAGTGAAAACTGACCACTTTTAAGTCTTGAAAATAATGTCCCTAGGATTGGTTGATGGACAACAGCAGTGTGATAAGAGTCACTGTGCAGCCCTCTGGCCTTCCACTCTAAGTGTTTTGAGGCACACTTATTGAACTGAAGTCGGTGATAGCCTATCAGCACCTGCACAGGAATTGTGTCAGCCTGCTGCTCTGAGTGCTTGCCTTAGAAATACTCAGAAATGCTCTTTTTTTTTTTTGCTTTGATTTTTTTGTATTGTGGTAAATTTTATGTTATATAAAATTTTATGTTATATAAAATTTATCATTTTAACCATTCTTAAGTAGACAGTTCAATAGCGTTAAATACATTCACATTGTAGTACAATCATCACCACCATCCATCTCCAAAACTTTTTCATCTTCTTAAACTGAAACTCTGTGCTCATTGAACATTAACTCCCATTTCCCCTCCCCCCATTCCCTGGCAACCACCATCCTACTTCCTGTTTCTATGAGTCTGACTACTCTAGGGACCTCATATAAGTGGAATCATACAATATTTGTCCTTTTGTTGCTGGCTTATTTCATTTAGCATAATATCCTCAAGGTTCATCCATGTTGTATGTAGCCTGAGTCAGAACTCCCTTTTTAAGGCTGAATAATAATTCATTGTATACATATACCACATTTTATCTGTTCATATCTGTTCATTCTTCTGTCAGTGGACACTTGGGTTCTTTCTACCTTTTGGCTCTTGTGAATAATGTTGCTATGAACCTGGGTGTACAAGTATCTGTTCAAGTCCCTGCTTTCAATCCTTTTGTGTATATACCTAGGAGTGGAATTGCTGGAACACATTGTATTCTACTTTTAATTTTTTGAAGAACCCTCATACTGTATTCCACTGTGGTTATACCAAGGGCACTGCCTTTTGCTGCATTCCTCCAAGTACTTATGCAGCCAAGACTTCCTTGGGTTCTGGTCACTCTAACATCAATGTGTGGTGTTATAACAACATTTGAGTGACTAAGTTAAAGTTAAAGTCTAGTTTGTTGAAGTGAGCATAACCAGAAATGGGACAGGTCTGCTTTGTGAGTTTAAAAGACTTCTGAAGGGGACCGCCCATCCTTTATTTCCATTGATGCAATCATGGGATGGGTGATGGATTTCATCTGGAAATGATGGAAACTTTCTTCTTGAGGATGGCGCATAGCATCTGCCTCTCAAGGTAGTGTGTGGGGTCACCAGCCTTTAGAGGCAGTTCATACCAGCCAGGCCACATGGGCTGGAGTGGATACAAGAAGGCCCATTTATTCATTTATGATGAAAAATAGCCTCATTATCTGCACCAGAAAAGTCTCTCCTTGAAGCCCCAAACTCCACAAGAAATCAAGTCAGAAGAGAAGGCCATTATATTGATTTACCATGGAACCACCATTACTTTGACCAGAAACCTGGAGCTGGCATGATCAATACATTCTCTCCTGGTATACAAGATTACATGGGCGTCAGAAGATAGCCCTAAATTGAAGTTGGAGAGTAAGAGAGAAAGAGTATGGGATGGCATCAAACTAAAGTACTCTATCACTCAATGGGCAAGGACTGGACAGAAGATTACAATCTTTGATGCTAGTACAGTCGACTACCTTCATCTACCCATTCACTCACCCACTGATACATCCATCTGTTTGTCTATCAGTCCATCCAACCATTTGTCCCTGAGCTGAGGTCTGATAAGTCTAATAAGACAGAAGCTGAGGGACCAGCATGTGCCTAGGATTTGTGGTGGGAGGGAGTTTGTTGATCAGTAGAGCTAGATCAGAGAGCTGAGCAGGAGGGTGACCCAAGATGAGGCTGGAGGGGTGAACAGGGACATGATCATGCGGACTTGTAGGAGACCATAGGGAGTTCTGACTATACTGATAGTATCAATAGAACTTTTTGTGATGATGGAAATGTTCTATATCTATGGGTCCAATACTATAGCCACTAGCCACTAGTTACTACTGAGCACTTGAAATGTGGCTAGCATGACTGAGGAACTGAGCTTTTGTTTTTATTTCATTTTAATTAATTTTAATTTAAATAGCCACATGTGGCTTATGTGTGCTGCATTGGACTGTGCAGGTCTGTGCCTAAAAATAGTGGGATGCCGTGTGAAGGGTTTTAGCAAGGGGTGAATCAATATGATCACAGTTGTCTCTGGCTACTTGATGAAGAATGAATTAGGAAGAGAATGTGGGAACACCCAGTGAGGAGGCTTCTGCAGTGGTCCAGAGAAGAGGATTGGCTGCCTGGGCTGGGGGTAGGGTGAGATGGAGGTAGAGAGTAGCGAAGAAATTTGGTAAAGACCAGGGATGGGAAGTAAACAGGACTTGGTGATGAGGGGGATGGTGATTTGGAAGCAAAGGCATCAGGATAACCCCTTGATCTCTGGCCAGCACAGCAGAATGGAGAAGGGTGCTTTCTCTGAGATAGGGAACTCTAGAGGAGGCGCAGATGGGGGGAGTTTGGTGGTCTCCAGTTCTGCTTGGGTCACATTGAGCATGAGTGGTTCTGAGTTGTGTAAGAGGAAATGTCAGTTTAGAGCTGGAGCTCTGAGAAGTGTGGGTTGGAAATAGAAAGATGTGAGTCATTTGTGAGTGGGTAGAAATTGAGACCATAGGTATGGTTGGGTGAGGAGAGGGCATGGGCGCCAGTTTTGAGGGCCTCTAACTCTGATGCTGGGTGGAAGAAGGTACATCTGCAGAGACGATGGAGAGGGCATGGCCAGAGATGTCAGACGAAACCTAGGATGGTGTTAGTAATGGAAGCCAAGGGAAGCCATCGTTTCCAGATAGAGGGTTTGAGAGCTGGTGAGAGGTCAAGTAGGCCGAGGACAGAGCCACGTCCATCCCATGTGTGGGTGTGGAAGTCAGTGGTGACCTAGCTCACGGGCAGTCAGCAAGGGACAGCTAGCATCTGCCTCTGTGCCCTCTTACTTCTGCACACCCATGTCTGCCCAACACTTCACCTCTTTGACTGTTAAAAACTTCCACCGAGTTACAGTCAAACTTTGCAGACTTGGGAATCAGTTTAAGGTGACTTGGTGTTGATTTTTACAGTAAGGCTCTCAGCCAGAATCTGGTCCCCTCTTTTCCATATTCTAGGGGGCATCGTACAATAGCCCTCAAGTTCTGGAAACAGTATTGACAGCAACTGTCACAAAGAAGGTAGGTCCCCAAGTATGGTTAGTTATAAACACATCTGATTCTACCCTGTCGAGTCCTTAATTTAAGCTTAACTAATCTGTATTTTCACCGTCCTCATTCCCACCTAGAGCCTGAATGACTGAGCTTTCCTTTGAACTCCACATCTGATCCCCTGGGTCTTCTGCTCCTGCATAGATGTCATTTACCTCACTTTTCCTAATCATTTTTATGTGTGTTAGGACAATTTTTATTGGTGGAAATAGAATCCAATTTTGGTTGTCATATGCCAAAATGGGGGCATTGGCATACTACAATGTGGAATCAGTTCGTGCTGAATGTACTGTCATGATGACATGCTATGCAGACAGATAAATCAAGGAAGGATTTGGGGAGTAATAAGGGAGAGTGTTGCAGTTTTCAAACAGGGCAATCAGGAAAAGCCTCACCGAGAAGGTGACATTTGAACAAAGCCTGGATAGGAGTGAAGGAGAGAGCCATGAGGTAGAAGTGGGCCCGGGTATCCGGAGACCAGTGTGGCTGAAGCAGGGGGAGTGGTGGAGAGAAGACTGCAGTGGTTAAGAACAGAATGGCAACAGGGTTGCAAGGCTGAAATGTGCAAGGCCATTTCAAGGACTTTTTCTTGCATTCTGAAAGCAAAGGGGAGCCACATAATGTGACTTGGGTTGAACAGGACCAGTCCCATTAGGATGAGGCTTAGGGCAGAAACAGAGAGACTAGTGATGCCATAATCCAGGACAGAGATGACAGTGGTGGAAAGAGACAGTAGGTGGCAGTGGAGATGGTCAGATTCTGGATTACTTCCCAAAGGTGGACTGGGTGTGGGAGATGAGTCAAGGATGATGCTAAGGTTTTGAGCTTGAGAA
Source organism: Pteropus medius (assembly GCF_902729225.1). Taxonomy (NCBI): domain Eukaryota; kingdom Metazoa; phylum Chordata; class Mammalia; order Chiroptera; family Pteropodidae; genus Pteropus; species Pteropus medius. The sequence goes on along the minus strand of NW_024349800.1, from coordinate 3,308,043 downwards.
CTGGAAGGATGGAGTTGTCATTGACAGAGGTGGGGAAGAGGATCAGAAACAGAAGGGTGGGGAGCCATATCAAGAGGTTGGCTTTTGACTATATTAAACTTGAGATGCCTGTTAGAAATCTAAGTGAAAATGTCAAACAGGCAGATGGATACAATGGTCCAGGCTGGAGATAAACATTTGGAAGTCATCAGCACAGAGAAAGTTTTAAGATAGGATGAGATCATTTAGGTAGTGAATGTAGATAAAGAAGAGGACTGAGGATCTTGGACGATTCTCTGACTGGCTGTGCCTGGTCTGTTCCTTTCTCTCTCAGTCTGTCAGCTTTTGTTCTTACCATTAACTGCTCTCTATTGTCCCTCAGTCCACCTGGCCATCAACAATTCCTGAGTTTACCAGTCCCTAGTTTGGGCCACAAGAAGAGAGAAACTAACTTTCCTTTCTCAATTCAAATTCTGAAATCCGAAGGAAGGAATCTGCTCTAGTTGGGTCAGGTGCCTACCCTTAAACCAATCAGCTTTGTCAGGGCACGAGCTCATGTTATATATGGCAGCTCCATCAAGAACTGTGTGGATAGAGTGAAGTGAGGCACAGTTCCCTGAAATGGCTAGGCATCCTGGGCAGGCACAAATCCAAAAGGGTTTTTAAACACGGATTTAAGGGCACACAAGTGACTCTTTCCTGAGGAAAGACGGCAGCAAGACATGGACTTTGAAATGCCTGTGTAACGAGTGCCTCCTGTCTATTGCCCATCACCATCCCTTTTTTCAGTTCCTCAATTGGTCCAGGCTTGCTGGGGAAAGTCATTGCTGAAAGTCGAGTTATGATTGACTAGTACTTCAATTACTACTATCATCCCATCAACACCTCTCATCGCCTCAGTCACACCAGCAGCCATGTAGATTTCTCTGCTGATTTGCTGAGACTGTTTTCAACCTTCTCCTCCCAACTTAGACTTCCAAGTGCTCCCATCTCTGCAACCCCGCACACTGTTTGCTCTACTGCCAGCCCTCCACTTTCTCAAAATATGCCATCTCTTTGGAAATAACATCATGGAGGAAAGCAAAGAATAGCCTGGAATTGGGCGATGAAGACCAGTGTGTGTGAATGTCATCAGTTTCCCTTTACACCTTGTCCACCCTCCCTTCACTTTGTGAAGGCATGTGGCTCCTTTTGTGCACTTCCCTGGACTTTACCCCTGATTTTTATTTCCCCACCTGCCTGCTCTTTTATTGATCACCATCAACTTCTTTTCCTCTGTTCTCAGACTTGCTCAGGCTTCCTCTACTGAGAAAAAAATATTTCTTCCTTTGATGCTTTCACTGTCCAGGGACCATCTTTGAACCTCTCCTTCCTTCTCTAGCTTGAGTTTCCAGAAGAGAGCTCTACATCTGCTTCCCACCTTCCTATCCCCCATCCTCTGACACCCTATCTAGCAGAAACCACATCCCCTCATGGACAAACCCAGGGGACCCTTTTCATGTCTATCCTCCCCACTTCCCCACAGCAGCTGTGGTGACTTGGTGAGAACAGTCTCATTCATCCTCTTCTTAGAACCGTGCTCTTCAGCTTCTGTGATGGCAAGTTTTGGACCTAGATGCCTGGGGGAGAGAGAGGAGAAAAACAGAATAAAACAAAGTGAAGCGGAGAGGTGAGGACTATTCAGATTTCACAGTCAAATGTGAGGGCACTTTTCTATCCACCGCAGGCTGCCAGACTCCCTCCACTCACCTTCCTCTTGCCCAGACTTACCTATCGGAGGCCCCTGAGCATACCTCCTTGCCTGTTTTCACTTTTTAGGCCTATCTTCCCTGTCAGTAATGCCTCTCCCCAGTCTCTTGTGCAGAAATTCCCTCCATGGGCCGACAGAACTCAAATTCCTCTTTCTCCACAATCCCACCTCTACCCAAACCCTCGCCCTGTGGAAAGGGCAGCCCCCTCACTCTCACTCCCATGTACCAAAGCCCTACTGCTTTGCAGAATCACAGCACCATATAGTGTTCCTTTGTAGTCTGTCATTCACCTGGCAATTAATCTCATCCTGCTGTGCCCCATCTCTGATGCTGTTGATTTGCAGGGTGCTTCATGCCTTGTATTATTATGTAACTCCCCACGTGTTGTCTCTTCAACCTGAATTGAGTTCCGGTGAGGGTGGAGGGAGTAGGCCAGAGTGACTTATCTATCTTTGAATCCTTCAAAGCTCTTAGCAGAGCGGCTCGCACAGGAGATGCTCAATAAATGCGTGATGATTGATGGGCTTGTTGTTGATTTTTCTCCAGCCCATCCTTTATGCTGCTGTCAGAAAAATCTTTCTCAAGGATCTTTCTCATTACGTAACTAATCTGGCTCCCTCAATTCAGTCCACAAGCACTATCAAGTGTTTGCTGGGTGGGTGGTAATGGGCAAGGACTTTGACAGTGAAGAAGAGGAGAATGAAGAAGTAGCTGATGGAGGCCCCCACAGGCCTGACACACTCAGGAAGTGATCACAAATGGAGGCATATATGGAATTAAAGCAATGAATGGAAGAACCGTGAAGGCCATGGGAAGTCAGAGCAGTGGGGGTGTCTTAATGAGCTCCAGTCATCAAGGCTGACTTTGAAAGGTAGAAGGGCTTGAGCTAGGTCTCTTGGAAGGAGAAATTTGGGACAGGAAGAGAGGAAGAAATTCTTGGCAAGGGGAATTTGAGGAGCAAAGCGATGCAGCTGCCAGGACTATCATTGCAGCATTTGTGCGCTCTCAGGCATCCCCAGGACAATGTGAGAAGGTCAGAAACTAGTGTGATTTTCAGAAACCTAGGAGTCTTTATAGATTTCAGAAGGGTCATCAGCACCCCCCAAATAGACAATTTCTCCCACCTCATCAATACAAACTCAATGATATCAGCCAGAACCCTCTCTACACTCCTCTTGCTGTCCTATTTCCTGCAGTTCAGCTCCCTTCCAATCATGTGGCAGTCCTCAGCCCCTGATCAGCCATGGCATCTGAATCCATAGAGGCAAAAAGCGGGCCTTGGGTGCTTATCTCTAGGGAAGATGGTCCGCTGGCCCCTCTGGCGGCCAAGCAGCCCTGAGCAAGGCTCCATGCGTCAATGTTTTTGCAACAGGGATCCTGCTGGGGTCAAGTGGCCCCTCCCAGGTTCAGTGGAGCCACATCAAAGATCCCGTGAGTGCCATGATGCCGCAGGCCTTATGTCGCAAACACAGGAGGTTGAAGCCTCCCAGTCTTCCCTTTGACCCTATTCTAGTCACATAAGGAGACTCTGAAGTATCCTAGGATGAAAGGAGATCCAGACTATCACCCCAGCAGGAACTAGCCTCTGATGGAGGAGAAATTGGGACTGCGGAGGCATGTATGGACCAAACTTCCAGGCTTCATCCAGGGCAGTGTTAGAAAAAGTAAAGACAAACCCAGTTTGCAGACCTTGCTTCTCACACTTGTCTCCACTATGGCCTCTTTTTTTCTTTTCAAAACTTTTTTGGGAGTGTAATTTCAAATTGCAAGAATAATAAGGATAACTCTTACTTTTAGTTATCAAAATCTGGAAACTTAACATGAATCCAATGCTATTGCTCAATCCACTTTCCATATTCACATATCATCAATTACCCCAATAATGTCCTTTAAAGCTCTTTCCCTGGCTCATTTTGAACATACACATACCCCTTTTTTATTTTTAACTTCTTATTTGGAAATAATTTTATGATCACAGAATAGTCACAAGAATACCACAGAGAACCTTCATAGATCATACCTAGATTCACTTATTATTAACATTTTACTCTATTTGCTTTACTATTTACACAGATTCTTTCTTTCCCTTCCTTCCTTCGTTCCTTCCTTCCTTCCTTCCTAACTTCCTAAGTTCTTTTCTTCCTTCCTAACTTCCTTTCTTCCTTCCATCTACATACATAACATTTTTCCTAAAACGTTTGAGAGTAACTTGCATTCAGCATGTCCCTTTAGCCCTAAATACTTCAGTGTGTATTTCCTAAGAAGGGGGACATTCTTTGATATGGCCATAATATAGTTATACACTCCATAAAATTAATAGTGATATAATACTTTTTTATTGAGGTGAAATTCACATAACATAAAATTAACCATTTTAAAAGGAACGACCCAGTAGCATTTAGTACATCACAGTGTCATGCCACCACCACCACTTCTGTTTAGTTCCAAAACATTTCATCACTCCAATAGTAGGCCTTGTACCCATTAAGCAATTTCTCTGCATTTCTCCCTCCAGCCTTTGGTAACCATCAATCTGTGTTCTGTCTCCACAGATTTATCTATCCTAGATATTTCATACCAATGAAATTATACAATATGTGACCTTTTGTGTCTGGCTTCTTTCACTTAGCATGCTGTTTTCAGGGTTCTTTTGCATCCCTTAGTATGGCTAAATAATATTCTGTTGTATCAATGCACCACAATTTGTTTATCTCTTCATCCACTGATGGATATTTCAGTTATTTTCACCTTTTGGCTTTTGTGAATAGTGCTGCTATGAATATTTGTTTGAATACCAGTTTTTAATTCTTTGGGGCACATGCCTAGCAGAATTGCTGGGTCAGATGAAAATTCTATGTAGCTTTTTTGAGGATCACCCAAACTTTTTCCACAACCGCTGTACCATTTCACAGTTCCACCAACAATGTACGAAGGTTCTAATTTCTCCACATCCTTGCCAACATGTTATTTTCCACTTTTTGTTTGTTTATTAGAGCCACTCTAGTAAGTATGAAGTACGTTTTTCATTTGCATTTTCCTGATGGTTAATAATGTTGAACATCATTTCATGTGCTTATGAAACATTTGTACATCATTTTTAGAGAAATGTCTATTCAAGTCTTTTGCCCGTTTTTGAACTGGGTTGTTTGTCTTTTATTGTTAGTTGTAACAGCTCTTTATATATTCTGGATACTAGACTCTCATCATATATATAATATATATGTGATATATATATGCAAATATTTTCTCCCATACTGTAAGGTTTTGTCTCCTCACTTTCTTGATAACATCCTTTGATGCACAAAAGTTTTATTTTTATAAAGTCCAATTTATCTACTTTTCTTTCGTTGCTTGTGCTTTTGGTGTGTGATATAATTCTTTTATTGAATTTGTTGCCCTTATTTCAATTTTGTAAATTGACCTATCTTTTCCCATCCAGCACACGATCCAGTCTATGCATTTGGTTGTCATATCTCCTTAGCCTCCTTTAATTTGGAACATTTACCCAGCCTTTCTTTGTCTTTTATGACATTGGAATTTTTCAAAGAATACAGTCCCTCCACTTTTTTTATAGAATGTTTTTTATTTTGGGTTTGTCTGATATTTCCTCATGACTAGATTCCAGTTATGGCTTTTCAGCCAGAATATCGCTTACATAATGCTATCTTTCCCAGGACATCAAGCCCAGAAGCACACGATGCCCACGTGCCCCACATTGGAGATGTTGATTCTGATTACCTGTCAAGGTGTCATTTAATTTCTCCACTATGTCCTTACTATTTTATCTCCAACCTGTAGAGAGACACTCATATCTTACTTCTCCACAAAGTTTCCCCTAGACTAGGCATCCATTGATAATTCTCACCTGATCCATTCTCTACTATGATGGTTGCAAAATGCTGATTTTGATTTTGCAACTTCAGCACTCCCAGCATTTATTAGGCAGATCGTGGCACTCTGCTCCAAGCGAGACCTCTCCCTTTCCCCCAATGATTCATTGACTTATAAATTTTTTTTCTATGTGAATTTATGAATTCCTGTTTTTCCCCCAATGGCTTATAATTCATTACTGTATTATTTTAGTGCTCAAATCATCTTAGGATTGGCCAGTAGGAGCCCCAGCAAGCTGGTGTTTGCATCCTTATAACATACCTCCATCTTAGTTTTATTCTTATTTTTGTTTTGTATGTGCAATTGTATGTGCGTGCGTGTGTGTGTGTGTGTGTGTATGCGTGCGCGTGTGCGTGTAAGTACCTCCTTAACTTTCTGGGATAACAAAATGTTCCTTCTGCCTCATCTTGAACCTGTCCTGCCCCAGCCGTGCAGTCAACCATCTCTCCAAGGATCTATGGTTCCTGTTAGAGGAAAATGGTATTAGAGAGCAAGCTCTGGGCAGCAGGTGAGCACACACCTTTGCCAGGCCTCCTCCATGAATAAGCGTTTGGGTTGTTGGGTGGAGTGGGCAGAGCTGCTTCCTTACCTCACCCTGGAGCTGTAGGGATCCTCTGAAACACCTAGCCCACCATGGCAGGTTCTCAAAAAAGATTGTCCTCAGGCATTTTTCCATGCTACATCTTTTAGCTAAATCTCCTGGCATACCTGTGATTATTTCCAGAGGAGTGGGCCTACTGAGTCATGAAAAATCATATGTTCTTAAACATAGAAACAGATTATTTTGATGATATGTGAGCACAGGGCTCTGCTGGATTTTACACAGGCCAGATACTGTGGTCCCCACCCATACCTCCTCACTCATCATTTACTTGATCCCTAGAGGGCTTGAATTTGCTATCCCAGATCAAGATACTGCCTCCCTAGTCAACCAGTCCAAGATGAGATTCACTTTGTGGCTGTAGCATTCTACCTTTGCCTCTGTTAAGCCAACAGTTGTCTACAAAAGTGATATTGCCCTATCTTCCACCTGCATACCTGCTGTAGTGGATTCTGCTCCGTTTCTGTGTATTTCCTTCCATCCATTTGTGGTCCCAAGGTTTTTAGTTGCCCTGAGTTCAGTTGAGGCTCTGAGGTTGCTTCTCACCCTAAGGGTCCCGCAATCCTCCCTGCCTTGGGTCACACCCGGCCCCTCACCCTCACTGTTGGTCAGGAAGCCATTAACATTCTCATCCAGATCACCAGTCAACATGTGGAAGAGGCAGAACAGAGCCCTGTGCTATCAAAGATGCCCCTCCGGTTGGCAATTCCAAATTCATTGGGTTATCCAAACACTGTGAATTCCTCTGTCATACCCTCTCTCCAACATTTCCCTAAAAGCGTCAGGAAACACCAACCCCCTGCTCTGCTCTTGTTTCCCTGCCCAGAGAGTCCTGAGAGAGAGAGCAGGAGTCAGGATGTTCCAGGCAGGGAGTGGAGGGAAGGCTGAGGACAGCTGAGCCTAACTCCGCTCTTTCTTGGTTATAAGCTGCCCTCCTCCTCCATTGCTGAGCCTCCCAGAAATCCCCAGAAAGGTCACTGCTTTCTCCCTGCAGCCTCTGGCCTGTCCTGCCTTCTGGCCCTCCCACAGTTCCTCAGATCCCAAACAGCCACTGGGAGATCATGTCACAGGGCCCTCACCTCCCCAGGATGCCCCCTAGAGAAACCAAGTGTTCCTAGGCCAGTGCCACACCCTTGCCAACTCCCGTGCTCCCTCCACAGAGTTTGCAGCCTGAGGATGACTCTCCTTGACAGAGAAGACAGAAGCCAATATAGAGAGGAGCTGCTGCACTGTCTTCTCTGGCATAATTCCTGAATTATTCCCCACCTTCAGAGCAAGTCCTGTAGAGTGAAAGCACGCCTTAGATGGAGGTGATATCAAATCCTGCTGCTTTGCTGCATGGATAGGATAGATGACTCAGTCTCCACATCTGTACAAGGGAGATGAGAACATTGCCCGTGTGCTGGCTCCTCTCCATTTGCCACTCCATCAGAGTGATTCACCATCCCAGTTTCCCTGAGACTAAAGGTTTCCTGGCATGCGAGACTTTCAGTGCTAAGACAGGACAGTCCCTAGGAAGACCAGGACGGTTGGTCACCCTCTGGCCCTACCCAGATTCACTTTCCACTCTGCTCTATGACCTGGGAGACTGACTCCAGGGACTGTACCCCTGAGCTCCTCTGCCCTCCAGCTTTAGTTTGGGTTCTGCCAATGGGAAGCACCAGCAGGAGATGGGAGGGAAGCCAGAAAGGCCGGAGTTTTTCTTCCTCACTCCCTCTCTACTTTAGGGCTTCCATTATGGCTCCAGTTGTCACTGGGCTCTAGTGACACTTTCTCCTTGTCCCTTCAGATCTAGGCAAGGTACCCCCAACCCAACTGCTAGCCTCTGGGTACCTTAACATCCTTTCCAGGACCCCATCCACACCTTGTAAACATGTCCCATATTAAAGTCTCTAATTTGAGCCATTTGGGATGAATTCTGCTGGGCGTGTGATAAGGTTTAAATAATATACTGTGTCTGAAGGACCCAGCTCACTGGCCGGCACAAGATGAGTGCTCAATAATATTTTTACTCTTTACTCATATCATCATGCTAATTTCTAGTTGTCACCTTTTTATCTGGGTGTGTTAGAAGGTATACTGGACTTGTAGGTCCTGAATATATAGCCTTGAAGAAATCTCTTCATCTCTCTGAGCTTCAAGTTTCTCATCCATAAAATGGGGTTAGAAACAGTAACCCCTGCTGTGGCTGTTGACTGGTGGGTGTTTTGAATCATGCCTCGTGTCCAAATAGGTGATCAGTGGTACAAGACCCACCCCATGGCCTTCATTGCCCTGTGAGCAAGATGAGGACCCCTCTTTGCCCTTAAAGACATACATCTGGATAATGAAATGCCGCTTCTCTGTCGTTTGTTCCCAAATAAGGATCAGTGACAAATACAACAGTCAGGGGTTGTTTTCAGAAGTTTCTGTCTTGGCCTCTGGCCCCACAGCAGCCCCTTCACTTATCCTTTCCATCTGGCAGGTCGAGAGGAGGATGCGAAGTGTGGGTTTCTGCCAGCTTCCCAGCCAGTACAGCTTCTCATCTGTGACACAGGGATGGCGCAGCACCTCCCGGGCACTCCCTTTGTGTGAGTTGAAGCTGAATCAGAGCAGCCATCTTTGAGCACTGCCGGTGTGTCTCCCAGAGAGGTAGGGAGAGAACGGGGTTACTAGATTTAACACTGGTTTAGAAAGCACCCTTCTCGAGGCAGATGGCCCGGATGTGGCTGGCAGGTGTGATGATTAGCATAGTTCACACTTAGAACCCTGAGATCCCTTCTAGCTCTGGGATTCTGAGGTTCTCATGTCTTCTGTTACAATGCTCAATGGCCTGTTGAATTAGTTTCTGTTAGTAGTACCCTGACTTGTATCATTATTTGATCATTTTGATTGCAAGTTGTACAAATTCAGTTCCAACATTGTAAAAAATTTTTAAAGAAATATAAAGGTTCTCGTAACTAAAATTATGCAGTCTCAGGAAAGGCAGGATCCAGAGACATCGACTCCGTTATGACCAATTTGTCTGCCTCCACCTGTCATCTCTGATTTCTTCTGCATCTCCCATGATGTTTAAAGATGGCCCCCAGCAGCCCCAAGCTTATGTCTCACCAGCTCAGAGACCTCAGAAGAAAGCAAGTATCCTTTGTTTAGTAGCTTTTGCAAAAGTCCTGAAATTAGGTTCTTTTGAGCCTGACCAACCAGCCTTGGGTCATGTGACCACTCTTAACCCATTACCATGGCCAAGGGGATGTGATGATCTGATTAGCCTGGGCCTGGTGCCCAACATGGCATGATAGGGGAACAGATCCCCCTCGAACCATAGGGCATATTGAGGAGTTGGACTGCAAAACCATGCTGAGGTCTAATGTTTGAAGCTTCTGCAAATCTTATTTGTTCACTTCATAGGCAGCATACAGCTGTCATCAAGAGTAAGACCAACTGGTTCAGGTGCAGGCTGCACCACTTTCTGGCTGTGTGAATGAACTTAAGTGAGTTACTCAGCCTTCATGCACTGCAGTTTTCTCATCTAGAAAATGAGAGTAATAATTGTTTCTACCTTGTAGGCATACTGTGAAGATTAAATGGGTTAATCTTTGCTGCATACTTGATACAGGGTCTGGCATATAGCAGATTCTCTATGTGTAGCCTTGGTGCTGGGGATTCCAAGATAATCCAACCACACTTGCTCTCTGGCCTTATAGAGTGCATAGTCTGGAGGTGGACTGGGGTTCTTTTAATAAGCACATATCAGTTGAGAACCTATTCTGAGAGATCAATTAACCGGGTGATTATAATACAGATTAATAAGTGCGAGAGCCCAGGGGGGTTACATAACGGGGACTTCCCAGAATTGAAGGATTATCTGGGTGAATTTGGAAATGGGAAGGGTGTACCTGGCAGAGGGAACAGCAAATACAAAATCCTGGAGACAAGACTGAATATGCTGCCTTGGGGAAGAAGAAGTTGAACATGGCTAGAGGCTGGCATTTGAGGTTGGGTGGGGAGGCAGGGGAGGCCAGGGTGGGAGGGGCACAGAGAGCAGCCATGGTAAGGCTGGACAGGGCCATAGTGACAAATTGCTTTCCCAGGGTCTTTTAAACTCTTACAGGAATCTGAGCTTCAGATTCCTGTAAGGGGCTGTGCAGAACCCCCCAAAAAATGTTTATTTTGTTTAAGTTGTGTCACATGTATATACCAATGAAACTATCACCAGTATCAATAATGAACGTATCCATCAACCCCAAAGGTTTCCTCATGTCTCTTTGTAGCCCCCTTCCTCCTGCTACTCCCACCTCCCCATCCCCAGTAAACTTCTAATCTGCTTTCTGTCATTATAAATTAATTTGCATTTTCTAGAAGTTTATATAAATGAAATCACACAATTTGTATTCTTCTTTTAGATGGGGGCCTGGCTTTCTTTATTCACTCGACATAAATATTTTTAATATCCATCCATGTTGTAGCACGTAGTAATACTTCATTTCTTTTTATTCCAGTGTAATTTAAAAATATAGTGCAGTTTATCTGTTTACCTACAGATGGGCAATTGGGTAGCTTCCACCTTGAGAGTGTTACAAATAATACTGCTATGAATATTTACATACAAATCTCTGTGCGGACATATATTTTCACTTCTCCTGGATAAATACTTAAGAGTGGAATGACTAGATGTATAATAAACTTTTAAGAAGCTGCTAAACTGTTTTCTAAAGTAGCGTTAGCATTGTACATTCTCACTCACAGTTTATGAGAGTTCCAGTTGTGTCACATCCTCACCAAACTTGGTGTTGTCAGTCTTTGTCACTTTAGTTATTCTAATACTTGGTAATAGTATCTGTGTGGCTTTAATTTGCATTTCTCTCACGACTAAATAATGTTGAGCATCTCTCCAAATATTTATTTGCCATCTGTATATCTTCTTCAGTGAAGTATCTGTTCAAATCTTTCCTCCATTTTTATTGAGTTGTTTTCTTATTATTTAGTTTCGAGAGTTGTTTATGTCTTCTGGATGCATGTCCTTGACCAGGTATATGATTTGCAGATATTTTCTCTGAGTCTGACTTTTCATTTTGACTTTTCATTTTCATAGCGGTGTCTTTCAAAGAGTAGAAGTTTTAACTTTTGAGGAGGTCTAATTTATCAGTTGTTTTTTTATGAACAGTACTTTGGCAGTGTATCTAAGGAATATTTGCCTAGATCTTTGCCTAAGATTGTAAATTTTTTCTCCTAAAGCTATCCCTTGTTCTATCAGTTATTGAGAGAGAAATATTGAAATCTCTGACTACAGTTGTGAACACATCTATCTCCTTGCATTTCCATCAGTTTTTGCTTCATATAGTTTAAGCTCTCTTACTAAGAGCTTAAACATTCAGCAATTGTTTTGTCCTCTTGATGAAATGACACCTTTGTCATTGTGAAATGTCCTTCTCTTTCTCTACTAATAATTTGTGCTCTGAAATCTACTTCGTCTGATATTTTTGGCTAGTGTTAGCATGGTGCATCTTTTTCCATCTTTTTGTTTTTAACATATTTGTCTTTATGTTGAAATGTGTTTCTTGTAGGCAAAAGAGTTGTGTCTTGCTTTTTAATCCAATCTGACAACCTCTGCCTTTTCATTGGAGTGGCTTAGACCACTTACATTTATTGAGATCATAGAAATGGTCAGCTTTAAATCTTTCATCTTGCTATTGTCCCATTGGCTCTTTTTTTTTTTTCCTCTCTCTTTTTCTGCTGGCTTTTGGATTGATTGAATACCTTTAAAATTCTATTTTATTTCCTTTGTTAGTTTATTAGTTCTGTTTCTTTGTTTTGTTCCTTTAGGGATGTCTTTAGGATTTATAGATCTTTAACTTATCACAGTCTATCTTCAAGTGATATCACATTACATGCAGTACACCTTATAATAGTATACTTCCATTTCCCCCATACCCCACCCCCAAACCTTATACTACTATTGTCATATACTTTACTTTTGTATATGTTATAACTATCACGCTACTTTTAAAAATTATTTTTTTAAATAGTCAATATTTTTTAAGTTTTGAATAATTTTTTTTTAAATCTTATATATTTGCCTGTGTAGTTAAACATTTCCAATACTCTGCATTCCTTATGAGGATCTCTATTCCCATTTGGTATCATTTTCCTTTTGTCTTAAAGACTTCCTTTAACATTTCTTATAGTATGACTGCTAGTGATACATATTGCAGATTTCATATGTCTGAAATGTCTTTATTTTGCCTTTGTTTTTGAAAGATGTTTGCTGATAAGTTTCAACTTCTTTTCTTTCTGTGTTTTAAAGATGTTGCCCACTGTCTTCTAAATTGCATTGTTTCCAGTGAGAAATCTATCATTATCTTTGTTTCTCTGTAATGTATCTTTTTTTCTGGCTGCTTTTAATTTTCTCTTTATCACTTGTTCTGAGAAATTTTATTTTGATGAATCTTGGTATTGTTTTCTTTATGTTTCTTGTGCTTGGGATTTTTTGGGCTTCCTGGGTATGTGTGTTTATAGTTTTCATCAAGTGTTAGAAATTTTTCACCATAATTTCTTCAAATATTTTTTTTCTGCCCTCCCTGCCCATTCTTCTCTCCTGTGAGAACTTTAATTGAACATACATTAGACCACTTAACATCATCCCACAGATCAGTGATGCTCTGTTCAGTTTTTTATTCTTTCTTCTCGTCATGTTTAATTTTAATTTCTATTACTGTAGTAAAGTTCACTGATCTTTCCTTCCATACTATCTAATCTGCTGTCGATCTCATCCAATGTTTTTTTCATTTCAAATATTGTAGTACTCATCTCTAGAAGTTCAATCTGTGTCTTTTTTATATCTTCCTTGTCTTTACTTAACTTTTGGAACATATGGAATCCAGTTATAATAACTGTTATTGTGTCCTTATCTGCTCACTCTAACATCTGGATCAGTTCTGGGTTAGTTTTGGTTGATTAAGCTTCTCATTATGATGGTAATTTCCTTCTTTGCATGCCTGATAATTTTTTTATTGGATTCCAGACACTGCCTTTTACCTTGTTGGGTGCTAGACATTTTTGTATCCCCATTAATATCCTTGAGCTTTGTCTGAGATGTAGTTAAGCTACTTAGAAGCGGTTTGATCCTTTTGTGTCTGGCTTTGAATATTTGTTGGATGCGACCTGAGCAGTTTTCAGTGTAGGGCTTGTTATTTCCCACTGCTCAGGCAAGACCCTGTGAGTACTTGACTCCTGAGGTTTGTCAGTCTGGCTGGTGGCCACAGGCAGTACTCTCAGCCCCGCCCAAGTGCCAGGCCTTGTTCCCTTTAATCCTTTCAGGAGGTTCTTTCCTTGGCCTTAAGTAGTTTCCTCACCCACAGGCCAGATCAGTACTCACCTGAATACCAGAGGAGGACTCTCTGCCAGTCTCCAGAGATCTCTTTCTGTACTGCTCTCTTCCCTCCACTTCTATGTGCTAAACTCTCAGCTCCCTCTCCTCAACTCAAGGAGTCCACACTAGGTTCCACCAGGGTTACCCTGCTAAGCAGCAGCCTGGAAACCTTTCAAGGTAGTAAACTGAGGCCGTCACTGGGCTTATCTCTTTATTTCCCATCTCTCAGTTATCACTTACCACCATTGTCTGATGTCCAGTTGCAAACAAATTATTGTTTTACATATTTTTCCTATTTCTAGTTGTTTGTAGGCATGAGGGTAAATTGGTCTCTTACTCCATCTTGGATGGAAGTGGAAGTCCCATGAGCAGTTTAAATCAGAGAAGCAATGAACAAACATTGTTTTTTAGAACAATCCCTGTTTCTAGAAGTTCTTCCTGATCTCCCTGAGATATTATGCATCTGGGCCCCTCTGCCTGAGTGAGCTCATTTTCCCAGCCTCCTTCAGCCCAGAAAAGTGATATGGGCATGAAGTCAGCCCTTTAAGACCAGCCCTGTGCATTTCCTAGGAAGTGACCCAACCTCCCCTGATGTCACCTCACATTCTTGTCTGCAGGTCCCTGGCACTCAGAGGCAGGGAGGGTTTGGGTGAGCCAAGCAACTTGTCACTGTGTTGGCAAGAGTGAGGGGATTGATGCCAGGAGAGCCCTCATGGGCCATGGGAAGAGGAATAAGACTTTACTTTGGAACAGCACTTCTGCATCAGGCTCGTCCACATCCTGACCCCCACAGGGTCAGCAGGCAGAGGACTTTTATCCTCTTCTTAGAGGCTGGAGTTGTGAGAGGTCACCCGGCTGCTAAGTGACATGGTTTATATCTCTGAGCACTTGTGCAGGTTTTAAGGCCCAGAGCACTGATTTGGGTGGCTCTGAGGGGTCCTCCACTCCTTCCCATGTCCCCAGGATGCCATCAGGAAGAACTGGGAGTGACTCGGAGAGCCATTGCCACAGGCTCTCTTGCCAGCATGAATCTCTTTGATCTGAGGCTGGGAGTACTCAGTGAAACACCATTTGTATCAGCTGGCCTTGCCTGGTCAGTGCAAAGCTGGCAAGGATTGATGAAGATGACCAAGAGGGTGCCTTCCTTGTCAGGGAAGAGCAGGGCTTTATGGAAGGATGCCTGTGGATGTTGTGTTGTCACTGCATGCAAATGCTACCTAGGAGGAGTCAGTGGAATTTTCCACCAAGGCCAAATCATGGCAGACTGCATTAGACAGCAGCCTTCAGTTCGTGTCTGTCCCTGCAGTGTCGAGTGCTCAGAACACTGGAGAGGGCGGGGCGGAGGGGAGGCATAGGTGGGCTTTAAAGTCATGTTGCCTGGTGTCCTCAGATGTCATTGGTGGAGGAAACAAAACTGCATGTGACTTCTAGAGCTGCTTCCTGATTACTTGACCTGCAACACTCCTAACCACTGAAACTCTAAACCGGAGCCTCCAAACTGAGGGTCTTCCAGCTCATCCTGTAAACGTGTGTTTATTTTTGTGTATTCTGCATTATCCAACCTGCTGTTTTAAGCTGGAATTAGTTACCCAAATCCCCAAATTGGGAGATGACATAGAAAAACCTGGATTTCTGACTTCTCTTGAAAATTTAGAAGCTAATGCAACCCTAAGCTGAGCAGTGGCCACTCTTCAAGCCCACACAATCCCCACCACTCCCAGTTGCTTCCTGCATACCAGGACCAGTGAGCACTTACTGATTCTTGTGAACATTCATCTTGTGATTCTGTGAGTGCTGGAAAGCCCTGTCCTGTCATGTAGGACCTATCCTCCTCCACTTTGCACGCAAGGGCTTTCTAAAACCATCTCCCTTTTCTTTATGACAGCCTCAAGCTGAGTAACACACTGCTGTGTGTCCCTGACACACCTAACTCAAACCTCCCAGCCTTCGGACAAAAAGCTCTGGCTCCACATATTACGGGGCTTCCCCCACCAAACCTGCCCCTTGAAGCTCATTCCTAGGAAAGTGGAGAGATTTGTTTTGGCAGGAGAGTGAAAACCTTGCACCACAGGCATGAGTTGCTCATGGGGTTCTGGGTGCTGGGAGGCTCACAAGGGAGGTACTTGGTGGGCAAGGTTCTTCTGAGTGACCTGGCTGGCCTGACATGGGGTTAGGGTACAGAAGACAATTTTGTACTCTTCTTCCATGGAAAGGACAGGCCATCCCACTGGAGGCAGGGGAATGAACCAAATGGCCTGTGCTGGGCTCTCTCAGCCCTCAAAATCTATGATTGGAGGCCCCCAAAGGGATACGCTTTATATTTTCTTTATGTCACAGTGACCTCAAAGGACACGTTTTCTCAAGGCTATAGAAAGAAGGTCCTAGGGTTCTTTTTAGTATTGGGGAGATTGTTCATTTGGTTGGGGTTGAACACTGGCCTGGTTCTATAAGACACCATGGAAGGTGCACTTCTTGAGGGGAGGAGTGGCTTGGACCACCCTGGGGATGTCTCCCAGGCTGAATTGGACAGGGCCCCAGCTTGTCACCTTGGGATACAGTGCTATGACAGATTTTGAAACCACGTAAACCAGGGTCTCACCATACAGCCACCACCAACAACTAATAGTGAGTTGGCTATAAGCAAGTCACATGGCTTCAGTTGCCTTTTGCATCAGGAATGGACATGTTGCCTGCACATAACAGAATATATAGCTAAAAGTACTAAAGTAATAAGTACCTAGTAGTAGAAAGTCCCAGGTTGATTCAGTAAGAATCCGGGTGCCATCCCATTGTGTCAGCCTCATGGCTGCAAAATGGCTGCCACTTTTTTCAAGACTCACTTCCTCACAGGGAAGCATCCAATGATAGAAAGAAAGTAGAGGAGGAAGAAGGGTTCTTGTGTCTCTCTTTCTTTCAACTGAGAAGGAAAATCTTCGTGGTATCCCTCTAGCAGAAGTTTTAAAGGATGGATCAGAGGGCACTCTTAGGTGGAAGAGAGTTTAGGAAAGTGAGTGTCAGATATTTCCTGCCTCTGCTATGTCTTGGCAGCATGGAGAAAGGGGACGAAAATAACTATTGTATAGAAAACAACCAAGGCTGCCCTGTCTCAATTGTAGAGTGGAGGCCAGACTAAGGATCTCCTGGGGCTCCTGTCAGATGCCCAAGAATACATATTTGTCTAAGCTTTGTTGTTCAGGGTTATTATTTGAGAATATACTAGAATATTAAAGATTAAGTTAGTCTACCCCCCAGCAGGTTTCCAGTTTTTCTCTCCCACCCAGTGGTCCCAGTGAAGGACCAGTGCTTCAATATTGTTTCCTCTCTTCATCAAAATTTCTATCTCCCTATCTTACTATCAGGGAAGAAGGCATTTGACTTGGACAAATTCATGCTAAAGTGTTAGTGACTGATAGGCCCCAGTGTTGGTCCATGTCCATTAACAAATGAGGGCTTTATTTACCTCAAAGAATGAATCATCGGTATTAGGTTTACAGCGGTGGAATTTGAGAAAGAAAAATATATTGTTTATTGGGAGGGGATGCAAATCTTGGATGGAGGGAATCATATTCCCTGTTATTCCATCTTCGGATAGCAGAAACTTTTAGGAAGTAAGGATATGGTAGGAGAAATAGCATTTATGAAGCACAGAAGTGTGTTAACTCATTTAATTCTCAAAATGACATTGTAAGATAGTGATTAGGATTCTTGTTTTATAGTTGAGGCGAGAGAAGCTCAGAGAGGTTAAGTCACTTGTCCAAGGTTACACAGCTGGGAAGTGATAGAGAGTATTCTAACCCTGGACCTATATTGCCTAGACCACTGGTCCTACATGGCTCCTGCATATCCTTGCCTTTTATCATCTTCATTTCAAGGAAGCTCTGACTCAGCTGGAATCTCCGAGGGCCCAATCAGAAGTGCATACCCGCAGCTCCCAGTAAAGTCAGGCCTCATGCAGTGCTGTGCCCTCCATCTAGCCAGCATGGGAAAGGGAAGAGCAGGAGAGCTAGCCAGGAGAGCAGAGGTGAGCAGCAGGTCTGCTGGACCTCACTCTCCTGGGGCTGTCATGGCACAGGGACCTGGTGACATTGGGAGATGAAGCCAGGATCTCAATGCCCTAGCCATAGCAGGATCTTGTTACCCAATCCACCTGTAGGGGACCTGGCAGAGTTGCCCCATCCTCTTTAGATGCAGGAAAAAAAGAGGCCCAAGAGAGGGGACTTATCCATGCCCAGTGTCCCTATGAAGCAGGCCAGAGTTCAAAGCCCGGTCCTCCTGACTCATTCAGTGCTCATTCCAGCTTACCACAGATAACTGTCTCAGAGTATTTCATCAGAAATTTATGAAGTACCTGCCATGTGGCAGGCCCTGGGGTAACCAAGGTAAACAAGGCAAGGTCCCTGTTCCACAGGGCCTCAGAACAATGACAGCTAATGTGGAAGGACATTCTTGAAACCAGTAAACATTAGTGCTTAAAGGGCCCATAGAGGATATTGACCTACCCCAAGTGGGGCAAACTCAAATGTCCCCAGTGCCAGGTTAATGGCATGCTGTGCAAAGATGGAGTAGGCAATGGGGAATGATGGGGATTGTGGCCCTTCTAAGGAAATAGTCATACTCTATACCATTTACAAGTTCACATTGTGAAAGTATGGGGTCCAGGAGTCAGCTATTCCCATTTTTAAGAAAATCCAGGAATCCGTATTTTTATATGTAATTTTCCCAATTTTAAAAATGCTCTCCAAGACAATAACAAAAAAATCATCTGCAGGCTGGATTCAGCCCATGGCTGCTGCCCACTGCTCATGAGGCACAGAGAAGGATAGGACTTTTCTGAGGTCACACAGAAAGATAGTGTCTGAGCCCCAGTGCCCCGATCCAAGAAGGGGACCTCATGGGCCCGCTTCACATTAACTTCAAAGTCCATTCTCTCTTCTGGGTGTGGGACAATATTTAAGTGGGTGCAAACCACTTAGGGTAAGAAATATAGCCCTCCAGAAACTTCTTCTATAAAAAACAAGTTGGGAGATTGACAGCAAGTCATGTTAAATCTTCTGGCACCTTCTGCAGAGTGACCTGCAGTTTTAATCCTGAAGCTGTGTCAGACATGGAGCCATGTCTGCTCCTTCTTTCTCAGAATGCAGGGGACCCTGTGCCTCCCCTTAAGGGAGGCAGAGCCCATCATTCTTGGGACGTGGATCCCCGAGTTCTCTTCTGAGCTGCCGGGCCCTGTGCATGGTCTGTCTCACTGTGTCCACAGTGGCAAAGACCCTTGGCAAAGACCTTCTCTCCCAAAGCCTGCACCTAAAGTTCCTGGACATAGGAAAGAGAGATTTGTTCCTTGGCTAGTAACAGTAATATTGATTACAACAGATCAATATGTAGTGCACTGAATTAAGAAACGGAAAATTTGGGCTAACAACAAATTTGGTAAATGCTTTCCTCTTCTGATTTATGCCTAGGTTAATTTTTTAAAATTATAACAAATATTTATGTAGCATTTACTAAGTGACAAACTCTGTGCTAAGCACTTTGCAAATATTGACTCATTTAATCCTTGTACCCACTCTCTGAGGCAGATACTATTTTACAGATTTACAGATGAGGAAACTGAGACACAGAGAGAGTAATTAACTTGCTGTAGTATAAGCAGTTGACAAGTGGTAGGTCTGGGCTGTAAAATCAATCCATGTGGCTTAGGGGCTGTGTGCATAACGATTATTTCTTCTTTTGCTGCCTTATTATTCTGAAACACATTTTCCAATTTGGAATTGATCAACTCAAAGGAAGAAACCATTCTTTTTCAACCTGAGGAAGAAGTTGAAAGACTGTGCCATTGGGAGACAAAAGTCATGGGATCAAGTCCCAGCTCTGCCTCCTACCTGGCTGTGTGACACAAGGCAAGTAATTCCCCCTCCTCTGAGCTTTGCTTTTCTCATCTCTAAACAAAGCTAGTAGCCCCACCTACCTCTCAATTGGAGGGAAGTGGAGTCAGCCAACAGTGGATGTGAAAGTGCTTTATAAAGTCTTAAATGCAGTCTTTGAGGCTCAGGGAAGTTAAACAGTCAGGACCATTCAGCTGGTTTTCACTAAAAAGTGTCCAGCATTTAAGGGTTGCCCTCTGTTGTCAATGAGGATCTGGAGATTCACAATGAAACCAGAAGGCAAAGAGCAGCCTCCACCCCTGCCATGGCAAGTGGTCATTCTGCCCCAGGTCTTGTTCCTCGGGCTTGTCCTACTGGCCCTGCCTGGACTCTCTGCTCCAGAATTCGAGGGTACTTACAATCAGCCACTAAGAGGCTCAGCCCCCCTCAGCACACAGCATTGAAGCCCATGTGGGTTGTAAGAGGATTTCTGCCTTTGCGTTGCTTGGCAATATTTTGTTTAAATGAATTTATGCCATGGATTAATATAGTTTGTGAGCCGAACTGCTTACTTGGCAAGAAGGAGGAATGAACAGGATTTTAAGAAATCTGGTGTGAAATCAGTTTTTAGAATGAGGACATGCAGATGAAGCCTAGAGGTGTGGAACTGGACTCCGGAAGAAGCATCCCTGCTTTTCATCCCTGCTGGGCCACTTCCCAACTGTGGGATGCTCCACCTACAACCAAAGCTCTCCATCTCCTCTGGAAAATAACACTCCCGCAGGGTGGTGGAGCAAGATGGTGCACGTGGCGATGCTGCTTGCTGCCTGGCATGTAGCACGTGCTCAGCTAGTGAAGTATCAGCCCCATGAGAGCAGCCTCTGCGCCCCCAACATCCAAAGGGCACGTGGCATATGGGAGGCCCTCAATGGAGATGTGCCAGATCAGCAAATGAATGGTGAACGCAGCCGACCCTCCTTCTTTACAGATTCCCTGTAACTTATTAAATTCACCTACTTGCTGAATTTTATTTGTAACCCCAAAATCCATACTCACAGTGATTTCGCAGTCATTTGCAGATATGTGCACAGCAGTGAAAATTTTGAGTCACCCAATACACAAGTTCCCAGCCAAGGTCAGACAAGGTGTCGTTTCGCCTTCTTGTCTCAGCTCTCATATGTAAACAAGTGTGCTGTTTTGCAATCTACTTGGTGCCAGTTTTTTCGCATTTTTGCACTTTTCGTTGGCAATATTGCTGTTTAAAATGGCCCCCAAGCACAGTGCTGCCTAGTTCATCTAAGCCAAGAAGGCCGTGGTATGTCTTATGAAGAAAATAAGTACATTTGATGAGCTTCGTTCAGATGAGAGTTATAGTGATGTCGGCCATCAGTTGTGTTAATGAGTCAATAATAGATATTAAATAAGGTGTCTTTATACAGAAACACATAAAACAAAATTATGTATTGATCAATTGATGAAAATGTGAAGAGGTTCGCAAAAACCTAATCCTGTATTTCCCCTAGGAGCAGTGGTTCAGTGTTCACTAATTCAGTGTTCATGGAGATTTTATAAAACAAAACTACTGCTAATAACAAAAATCAACTGTACAGCAATAGTTATTATGATTATTATGGTTTTTATTCTTCAAAAAGGAGTCAGGAAAGAGGTTAGGGTTCTCCCCTCTCGACAGTGGCTATGATAATCAAATATGATAAAGGCTGTGAAAGGTGGTTGTAAACTGTGAAGTCCATGATGGGCATTGTAAATGGTATCACCTTAGCTACTTCATAAATCTCTTACTCCAGGGAAGTTGTCCTGCACCGAGACCTCTAAGGAGGACCTGCCTTGATCCATGGGGCTGAGATTGAGTTTTAAGGCCTTAAGAGAGCACCTTGAAAGGAAACACTTCCCTGCATATCAGTCAGTTGCCAAAGCTTGGATAAGGGCTGTTCATGTCTGCTGTCCACCCCATGGACACCACCCAGTCTGGGCTACCATTGCCTCTTGCCTGAACAGTGGCATGGCTGCCTCACTGCTCTCAGTTACCCCTTCGGGTTCTCTGCATCCATTCTCAGCCTTCCACTTTATCACCCTTAATGGCTTGCCATTTTTCCCAGGAAAAACCCCAGAGCCCTGCCTGTGTCCCATGAGACTGGACGGTCAGGCCCTGCCCATGTGTCCAGCTTTGCTGCCTCCACGCTGCCCCTCGCTCTCTGCTGCAGCCACATCGGCTTCCACTCAGGTTCTTGAACTCACTGTGCCCCTCCTGCCACGGGGGCCTTTGCACTTACTAAACCTCCCTCCCCATCCCCATGACCCACTCCCCCCACTCCAGCTCATAGCCTGCACATCCTTTAGTTCTCAGCTCAAGCCACTTCACCGAGGACAAAGTGGGCCCTGTTACTCAGCCCCTACTCCACCACACATGCCCCTTTATCGAACCTGACACTTTACATTCATTTGAGTGACCATTTGGCAAATGACTGTCTTCCCATCCCCTCCCCAAAACTTTAAACTCCATGAGGTCAGATACTGGAGCTGTCTTAGCTCACCACTAAGTCCCCAGAGGAGAGGAGCATGCCTGGCACAGTGTAGGTGCTCAATAAACACTTAGCAGGTGAGCAAACATCCATCCCCGTGCTGCCCACTGGGGAAAATCCTACTGGACAAGATCCAGGCTCCCCCTTTGCAGTTCACAAACTGGAAGAACAATGAGCTAACATCTGTAGAACCCAACCATGTACATGAGTTATCTTTGATTATCTCAACCATCCAATGAATTAGACAGCTCATATGTCCCCCATGTTGGAAGAAAATAATGATGAGGCTCAGAGAGACAAGGAGAATGGGCCCAAGGTCCCACAGCTAAGAAGGGGCAGGGGCAAGATGTACACCCAGGCCTGGGTGACCCAGGAGCCTGAGCTCTGAGCCTCTCCCTCCACCCCGACCCTTGTCTTCCCACCTTTGGTTTGTCCACACTCTGTCCATGTTAGTTTTATATGTGAAAGGATGCATCATTTAGGGGACCGAGGACTTGACCTCATGTCGCCAGCCATTGTGATGTTTTCTCTTTTGTATGTACTGCTTCCAAAGGCAGAGCAAGATGGTTCCTGTCGTGGATTCTGTTCTTAGGGGAAACTTAACTGGTTGCCTTCAGCACATCACTTTGCAGAAGCCTAATTCAACTGACAGATTCAGTGCCTGCTGTCAGCATTGGGGCTGCTTGGGGAGGCTTTGGCCTCTGGAAAGCATTGGAGGGGCCATAGGATGCTGAAATAGTGGACCTCATTTAAATCACCCCTTTTTTATACATGGGAAACTGAGGCCCGGGAGAGGGGGAGAATTTACCCAAGGTCAGAGAGTAAGTTTCAAAAGCAAAATGAGACAAAATCTGGGCTCCCTGGGTAGTGTTGCTCACCTTTGCCTCGAGGTCTTGCTGGTGAAATGAGGACAGGCAAAGGTTCTTCGTCTCTACCGGTCTATTGTGGTATCTGAAATTTCACCATTGATTATTATGTCTTAGAGAAATTTCTGCTAGTTCTCTAACAAAATGAAAACACCCTTGGATGGGCAAAGTGGAGAAGGAGACCCTAAGCCATCAGCCAAATAATTTATTCATTTACAACTTTACCCATTCCTTTCTCTTCCCACCAACATCTTCATCTATCCACTCACCTGTCTTTCCAGCCATCCCTCTACCCATCCACCCATCAACCCTCTATCCACCCATCTAACTACCAACCCAGCCACCCGACCATTCATCCATTCATCCATCAACCCACCTACCCACCCAACCACCCATCCATTCATCTATCTACCCATCCATCCATTTATGTATCCATTCATTCATCCACCCACCCATTCATCCATCCTTTTTATGAAACTCTCACTGAACACCAATTCTATGACTGGCTGTGTAGGATAAAGAGATGAATAAGGCTCAGTCTGGCTTCTGCAGAGACCCCCAATACCCTGGAGGCAGTAGATCTGTGAGGTCACATTTCCCTTGCACTGTGAGGACCACACTAAGGGTAGTGTTCACAGCTGGGCTTTACAAGCAGAAAGAATCTAAAGACCCTGATCTCAAGGTCCATCCCAGCTCTTGCTATTAACCGGCTATGTGTGCTTGGGTAAGGCCCCTCCCCTCTGGACTCAGTGTATGCATACGTGATGTGGGCAGGTTGGACTAGATGAGTGTTTTCCAGACTCCAGCCATTCATACAGCTCCCTCCACTCCTGTAGAAGAGATCACCTGCCCTAAAAAGAACTTAATGTCTTTATTCAAATGAGCTCACTTTTTCTACCAAAATAAATTTTAGAATGAAACCTTATTGCTACCATAAATAAGAAAATATGGTAACAATTGTCATAAATAGAAAGTAATCATAAAAGTAATTTTAAAAAAAGGCAAACTTCTGGTGTTGTTAAATTCTAGGTAGATATTGCTTCCCACCAATGGAGGCCTGCTCTCCTTGGCTAGGAGAGAACTTAGCAAGTGAGGGTTAAAAGTAACCTAGGCCTCTCGCCTTGGAGTGGTTTCTCTACAATGTGTCTCAGCATCACTGGGTGATGGTGGGGATGGGGGTCACCCCTGAAGGGTCCCCGAATATAAACGCCACTACTGCCCAGAAGGGGAAACACCGCCCTGGAGGAAACTTTAGTCAGTGCTGTCCTGGCCACTCCCTTCTGAGCCCTCTGAGTGAGCCCTGGGCCTGGCCCCTCCAGAGAACTCACGCCTCCCCTTGTAAGCCTCCTAGAAGGGTCAGAAAGCTGTGAGCTGGATTCTGTAACTGAAACCTGGTGGTATCTACTTCAAATCCTGACCGAGGAAGGAAACCAATATGGAAATCTGAAGCCAGTCCATCCAGGAGCTTAGCAGGTGCTCCCATCACTCAGACGAGGCTCTGACCCCTTCTAATATTACTTTCAGCCACGAGACGCCTCCGTCCTGTCTCCACCACCTTTCACCCTTGACCCAGGGTCTCCAAAGCCCATGACAGTATAGGGTCCTCAGGGCATGACCTTTCTGAATTTCCCTGTAGCATTATCAGGTATGATCAGGGGGGAAAAAGTCTCTTAGATATGCCAGTGCCTGAAGTGTCTCACTAATGCTTCAAACCCCTGGAATGCAGGTGGTCTGGTGGATGGAGCCAGAAGACCTGGGTTTGGATTACTTTGTGCTCTGATGGCTCCCTGCATGTCTTTGCCTCTGGGTTTCTGGGGCCTGCTGAGCCTGCTGCAGCAACGTTAACATCAAGGGGTATTATTTACTTGAAAAAATGTCCCATTTTGGATTCAGATTTCAGAAAGATATTTGAAATACTAAAGCTGCTGCCCGCTCTGTTAAGGACAGAGAAAAGCCCACTTTCTCGTTGGCTTTGGCTCTAGCCAGGGCTCACAGGGAGAAGGGTCATCTTTGCTGCCCCAGCCCCCATGCCCACATCTAAACAGCCAAGCCAGAAAAGCCCAGAGTGGGGAAAGGTTAAAAACACCATGCTGGTCTTTGCCTTAGAAAGTGCTTTTCTTCTCTAGGTAATAGTTATATTTTCTCGAGCAGTCCTTGCAATTCATTTATTCACTCACTCACTCGTTCGTTAGTTCATTCATTTCGCCAGGCTGATGTTTGACTGACAAGCATGGTCAGGAGAACCTCTGGGTTGTTATAGCTGGTGTTTCTCTTGGTACATGCCAAGGCTATACTACTTGTCAAATATTTTAAACTTCATTCCTGTATTCAAAAATATTTATTGAGCACACACTGTGTGTTTCAGGCACTGAGCTTGTCAGGCTCTGGGATATACCAGTGTCTAGATGTGGTCCTTCCCTCAAATGGTCCACTGCAGGAGGAAACACCCACAATTGCAGTGCAAAGATAGCTACTATGGGAGCTGGAGGAATGTGCCCTCACATCTTGGGCAGAAATAAAGCAAAGACATTTTGGGAAAGTTACCCAGAGGGTGAAATTCCATCCCCAAGATTTTTATTAAATCCCCTTACAGACAGAGCAGGAAGGTGCCTGAGAGATCTTTGAGGTTAGCATTCCCAAAGCGGGTTCTGAGGAGTGCTAGTTTTGTAGTGTTAATAGACATTACTCCAAAAGGGTTGCAAGGTCAAGGAAGTTTATGAAATGTTGGGTCAAGCAAAAAAACTAAGCCGGTTTCTGGGTTGCAGGACCATAGCTTTTCATAGCTTTGATGTATTCATTGCTTTGTGAAATGTACAAAGGTGGCAGGGGCTCCAGCATGAAAATTGGTGCTGTGTTTTAGGGAGCCTCTCAAAAGACTAGCTCTTCAGTGCTCACTGCAGGGAGACTCTAATCTAGTCCAACACCCTTGTTCACAGATAAGGAAACTGAGGCCCAGAGAGTGACAGAGACTTGCCCCATGTCTTACAGGGAGCAGGGGGCCAAGCTAGGACGAAAACCCAGGGCTCCTGCCCTGCAAGCAGGTTCTTTAGGGTATGTGGTTTGGGCTTTGAGTGCTAATGGCAGTGAGAAGAGTGGGATCCATGTGGGCTGAAGCAATCCTGGGAAGATTCCTGGAGGAGATAAAAGGTGAGCTGTAAAGTCTGGGGCCCCTGGGAGCCAATGACTCGTAACTTTACTAACTAATCAGTAGTATCACCAAGAATCAGATACACATATTGATGCCCAATATGCCTGGAGAAGACTTCACGCTGGGGAAGGCTTCCCACCAGAGGAGATTAGTCCCTGAACTCAACAAAGATGCAAGCAGTAGGAGGAATATTTTCCAGGTCTCCTCTTCCAGGAAGCCTCCCTTGATGCTGCCCCTAGGTCAAAATGATCCCTCCACTGATTTTGTTTTGTAATGTCATTTTACGCTTCTCCATTCTTCCTTGTGAGTTTTGTTTTTAGCCATTTTGAGAGCCCCACTAGTTTATAAGTGACTGGAGAGCAGAGCTAGTGGTTTATTCTTCCTCATTACAGTTCATGTTTATCAGGAACTCGCTGTGTGCCGGACACAGCGCTCCATGTTTTCCCTGCATCCTCTCATGTCACCTTCACCACTGTCCTCCATAGTAGTTGTTTCTAACCCCATTTCATGGAGGAGAAAACTGAAGCTTGAGAGGCTGAGGTGACTTTCTCGAGAACATGGGCCAGTAAATGATGCAGAGACTCGAACCCAGGCCTTCATTTCTCTTTAAGTGGCTGGCTTGAGAAATTGGACAGAATTGAGTGGTGGATATTCCCGCAGGAATCCTGCTTTCCTGGGGTGGTCACTTGAAGCCTGGTCTCTCCTGTTTCTACAAGGCTGGGGTTGGGGCCCCTGCCCGGTGACCATGCTCCAAGCTCAGCCCTGTCTCAGCTTGTTGACTGTAAGAGGATCCAGGGTGCGATGTGCGGTCAGCTACAATTTAGAAGGGCAAGAACTGTAGACTGACAGCTGGCATGGCCCCGAGCCTCCTGTGCTTGGACTTGCCCTAGACCTTCAGGAGTCCTGGTCTCACTCACCCTCATGTCACTCCAGAACTTTCCATGCTAAGGGTCTGATGGTTTTCCCACCAATTGCTCCCCACCCCAGCCCTTCACCTTTATTTATAGACAGAAAAACTTGCACTCGAGGTTCATAGCTGTTGTCAGTGTGGATGAAATTTTAACAGTGGTGACACCCAAGAAGCATCCTGACTGCAGTTCTTGATTTGGGCCAGGGGCCGGGGTCTCCTTTCTTCCGTAATTAAAAATTCACCAGTGAAGACAGATTGCTCATCAATCTTTCATCTCAACAGTTTCCGCTGGGGAAGAAAGGGGCCTGGCTGCCCACAGCCCAGGACTGTGCTACCACGTGCATGAGTTCAGGGCCTTGGGTGGGGAGCAGGCATGCCCAGCCAAGACTGGAGAGGCCCTGTGAATATCACGGGAAGGGTACTGGGTGTGACAGGTGGCTAGTTCTGAGCTTTCTGCCTCATATGACCCGTGACATCAGGGAGAGGCCCACAAAGGGTCAGAAAATGAGTGTGTGGAGCAAAACAATCAGGAGGGGTCTGAGTAATGACATGGCTAGTCTTATCCAAGTAAAACTATGGGGAGATATAAAGTTGCTAAGAGAGTAGATCTTAAATATTTTCACCACAAAAAAGAAATGGTAATGATGTAATGTGATGGAGATGTTTGCTAACCTATGATGGTTAATGTTTTGCAGTACATAAGTGTATCAGATCAATACGTTGTACACCTTAAACTTACACAATGTTATATACCAGTTATATCTCAGTAAAACTGAAAAATATGTATATACATATATATCTTCCATGTTTTGGCCAATTTTTAAAAGTTTATAGGAACTCTCCAATAAAACAAACAATGAGATGAGGTGTTTGAGGACTCAGCACAGGGTCAGCCTGGAGAAGGCATGCTAGTCGGCAATACATTATTATTATTGTCAGCGTTGTTGTTGCCTCAGCTCTGGAACTCACCGACTGAGGTGTGCTGGTCTGAGGTGTGCTAGATAATTTCTCAGGAACCTACTTGCTCATCTGTAACATGAAGGACATAACAGCGCCTACCTCGTGGAGTTAGGGTGAGGAGTGAATGTACTAGGGATCTCTTGATGTTGTAAAATTGAGCAAACCCAGTCTCCTGATGCAGCCCGGCCCTCATGTGTCCTGGGACAGGAGGAAGGGACAGCCTTGTGGACAAACAAAGCACTGGCACTGGCACTGGCTCTGTCACTTCCTGGCTATGTGGCCTGTACAAGCCCTACCCATCCCCTGGCCTCAGTTTCCCCATCTGTACAAATCAGGTGCCAGAGCAGATGATCTCCTGGGTCACTTCCAACTCGGTTCCATGAAACCCTGCATGTTGCCTCTTGTCAGGGTAGTGTTTTTCCCAGAAGAGATTTGGGGAGGGAAGGGCTCAGCTGGCCACTTTGTGTGTCCTGTGACTGTTATGTTAGTCTCGTGCCTGTGGGCTCCCTACAGCTCTGCTCCCGGATCTCTGGGAACTCTGGGCTGGGCTGTCTTTCTGGGAAGGGAGTGGCCTGCCACCATAGTGAGAGCAATTTGAAGAGTGTCCAGTGGAAGAGAACAGGTGAGGGCAGTGAGGGGAGCTCAGGACCTAGGCTGGGCTCCAGGTGCTAGAAGCAGGGGCAGACGCTGGAGGATAGGAAAACTCAGGTTCAGGCCAGGTGAGCAGGACAGAGAGGCTTGGGAAGGGTCAGCACCCAGTAATAGTCATTGGGGTGGAACCGAGCTCCTGACTCTTGGGGAGGACCTGGTTAGCCTCACCTTGGGGCCTGAAGGGTGTGGATCCTGTGGGTGAATGGGGCACAGGAGCAGAACCACAGTTCTGGATATCTACCATTTGCCTCTTGAGGTCCACTCTCCCTGCTCTTCACCCAGACCTGTACCCCAGTAGGTGACATGTAGCATCAAAGTCCTCTCTGCCACTCTGGCTTCCTGCTGGCTTTGGCCAATGGATATAGAGTGAGGGGAAATTAGAGTATTTAGTCTCCCAGCTCTCTCTCCCTCAGAGTCACCTTGAGCTAGTTGCATACATTGACCACAGGTGACAACTCCTATCAGAGGTCTTCTACATGCAGCCCTCACCGTGCCTGGGTCTGGAAACCATTTCCTCCTCCCACCCGCTTCCAGACTAGAGGTGATAAGAAAGGAATCCCCACTTCTGCTCTCCTCCTGCCAACACCTTGGTCAAGACAATTTTTATTAAACCCTCAGGACCCTGTCTGATTCAGCCCCCAGCCACAGAGCAGGGACGTTGGAAACAGACGGGAGACGAGGCGACAGGGCCCCCCACCCAAATGTTGTCTGGAGTCTGACTCAATCTTTTCACCCTTGATTTCTCCAAGGGATGGGCTTGGGGTTCTCCCTCCTGACTTCTCAATTAATATGTCTAGAGCGGGAGAAGGAAGGAGAGGGGTGGGAGCCTCGGCAGGCATGAAAGGGGAGCATGCCCAGCTGTGCAGACACCAGAGCAGGAGCTGCACACTTGAGTCCCCATGGGGACCAGACAGGTTGGGCTAGTGGAGCATTTGTGAGCCTAGGGCGGTAGCCCCCATGGCTCCAGCCCGTCTGTATTCTACTGGCACATGGCCCAGAGGTACAGCTCACCCTAGAGGAGTCAAAAAGCTAGACTTTTACATGAAATCTCTTGGTTTATAAATACTTGGATCAGTTCAAATATTGAATTTTAAACAAATATGAAATTTGAAACAGCTAGATCCAGATCCCTGGCCACCACTTTGTGACCTAGAAAATACAAGCTCTTCTAATGGGCCTTTCTCATCTTTGCTCATAGGTTTCCCACACCCGGAGCCAGACTGAGAGCGGCCCAGGAGACAGGTAAGTGTGAGAGCAAGACCCTTAATTCACCTGAGGGGTCTCAGCATCCCCAACCGCACCTGTGCACACACTTCAGTGCCGTTAGTGTCCCCGATTTGGAAATACTGGTTTGCAAACCTGTCTGTCCAATCACCCACCCCTGCTCTTCCCAACCCTAATGCTGAAACTGACTCAGCCTCTCTAACCCCCTTGTTGACACTGGAGCTCTCATAGCCACTCCTAAAAAAACCTGTGGACCTAGGGGTAATAGAGGAAGAAGAGGGAAGCCCTAAGCAGATCCCAAGCTGTAGTTTGGGCATATTTCCTGCATGTGTGACTTTCCCCCTTTCCTGTTCCCCACAGAGCCTTTACCTTGGTGTGATATTCTATCAAAATAGAGGTGCACTTGGATTAGTAAATGTCCTTTTGAGATAAAGAGCAATATTCCTGTATGGGTTGCATGGCTTTTATATCAGTCATTCATACTTTAGTATCTTTTAACACCATCAAATTATTTTTCAATTACTATCTCACTGAGGTCCACACTGTTTTTGTTTGTTTGATTGTTTTTGTTTGTTTGTTTGACTTGGGGAGTTGAGAAGGAGGAGCACTGTGCAGAGGGCTCCTAGGAGCCTGCAGAGGACTGTCCTGAGAGCTTAATGGTCCAATCCATTTACAAACATTTGAAGACACAGCTCGCTTGCCTGGGGGACTGCCTGGGAGTACTGCCTATAGCCCTGGGGCTGCTACTTCCCTAGCAACCTCTGAAAAATTAGAGAAATTGTCCTTTATGGAGTGGGCGGGCGTACAGAGCTGGCTTCATTCCTAGGTGAAATAAGCAATTGCTCCAGTGTTTGATAGGATAGAGGCTTCCCCTACCCAACACCTCCCTTTCTACTGACCTTTCATAGCGCCCAAATTGCCACCATCTGTGTCACTCCTTTGGAGAGGATGAGGAAGCTTTGAAAGCTTCTGTCAAAATGTCATCTGTAGGTTAGTAGTGGTTATTTCTAAGTTATGAGAATATGAGAAATTTGAGTTTTCTGTTTTCCAAGTTTTATGTAATAAATGTGTTACTTTTTTTTTNGAGGGGTAGAATCAAGGAAGGCTTCCCTGAGGAAGTGCTTATTTAAAGTGAAAATTGGAAGATGTGTAAGAATGCATCGACTGAAGCAGGTCGTAGGTGTTAGGTGGTGGACCAAGATGAAGGTGAAGAAAAGGGAAGCCTAAATAAGGGAAAAAGATATTCTTGAAAAGGGCGAAGCCTGTGCAAAGGTCCTACAGTGAGTGAGAAGCGTTGGAAACACAGAAACTGAGCCTCACTAGAACACAGAAAACAAGCAGAGAGGCTGGTGAGATAAAAGGTCAGAAGTGGAGGCAGGAGGACAGCATCCTAAGGCCGCTCTTGTCAGGAGGGTTTAGACTTTAGCTTAGGAAAATCAGGAAGCTACTGGAGGGTTTTAGTCATGGCTATAGATGGGAACAGATCTGTGTTTTTAAAAGACTGCTCTGGCTGCTGCTGTGAAATAAATAGATGGCAGAAAGCAGGAAGGGGGTCAGTTGGGAGGCTGATGCAGTTATCCAGGCAAGAAATGGTGATAGCCTGGACTCGATGGTAATTGTAGGTGGTGAGAAGTGGACAGAAAGGAATGATAGTAAAGACATGGGCAGAAAAGGAGAGAGTCGGGGATGACTCCAGTTTGGGATTTAAGCAAGGACAGAAAGGAGGACATTCGTAGAACCTTTGCCAAACTCACCGCACACTGAATTCCAACGGTGCTACTGCCAGCCTCTCAGAGGAGTCTGACTCACAGCAACTCCAGCAGTTTGGCTGACAGGGATGGCAGGACCTTTCAGCTTGACACAGGGTTCCAGGAAGTGAAGAGGCCCAGTGTCGGGGCCCAGGCTGGGTCCCAGGACTGTGCCCAGGATCTCGGAGTTGTGGATAGACAATTGAGATAAGTTGGCCCCACAACACACAACAGCTTGGTTTCAGCATTTTCCTCTGATTCAGCAAAATCTCTTCTCTCAGCCCCTTTCCTGGGAGACTGACCATTATTCCTAGATATCTGCTTGGTACTGACCCTTTCTTTCTCGCCCAAATGTCCTGAGACTTCTCACCCTGGTAGAAGTTCACACAGGAGTAAACTAAATCACATCCAGCCGGTCTGCCCCATCTACTTCTCAAGGGACCCTCAAAGTGACTCTGGGACACAGGCCAGGAGGTATTAGGATTCTCTCATTCTGCAGCAACAAAACGGAGATTCACAGAGAGGATGCCACTTGTGCAAAGTCGTACAACTCAGAAATGGGAGAAACAAGACTAAAACCCAAGTTAGGATATTCCATGTTCAATACGTTTTTCTCAATTGTGTTTTTGTATTTAATCTCTCAGTAACTTTTGAAGTAAATGATCTGGCACATTTTACTTTCAGAGCATCTGTTTGTTACCTGCTAACAAAGCGTGCTTTTTCTTTCTCAAACTTTAAACTGCACGGCCCTGTTGTGATTCCTTCCACATCTATGTAAATACAACCAGCTGCAAAGCAAGAAATTCCATGAGACACAAAATCATTTGTATGATACCTTTCCCTGCACCTGGCCGTATTCCTTGGTGGCACATATTTACTCATTCATTTGACAAATATTTATTGAGCCAAGTACTGGGAATAGAGCAGCAAACCAAGCAGCTGTGGTCCCTGCCCTCAGGGAACTGCAGTTCTACTGAGGGAGATGGACAATAATCAGTTAAACAAGTTCATGTATGATGTGCCGTAAAGGATCTTCAGCATAAAGTGGAAGAGAGGAGACAGAGAAGGAAGGGGGAGTGGCTAGGGGGTGGGGCTATTTTACATAAGGTGGGCCTGGAAGACCTCTCCAAGGAGGTGACCTTTCTGACTGGAATGAGAGGAATGAGAACAGAGAACATTCCAAACAAAGGGGAAAGCAAAGCCCTGAGGCGAGTATAGGCTTGGGCTGTGTGGGGATCATGGAGGAGTCAGGATGGCGAGGTCCAGAGTAGGGAACAAGTGGTAGGAAGTGAGGTCAGGTAGGGAGGTGAGGCGCCAGGTCATGAGGACTTTGCCTTCATTTCAGGCGGGATGGGGGCATGTGAGGTTTTGATCAGGGGAGTGATACGGGCTGACTTTCATGTTAAAAGAAGCTTGCTGGGGACACAGGTGGAAGCATGGAGACCAGGAAGGAGGCTCCAGCAGTAACTCAGGTGAGAGAGGATGGGGGCTGGAGCAAGACAGCAGCCACAGAGGTGGGGGAAAGGCCACTCTTGGACCCACTCTTATGGGTCCAATGCATGTGGGGGAAGAGGGAAGGAAAATAATGGGTGATGCTTGGGGTATATTCTGAACCAACTGGGGTGCTGAAATCCAAATCTGGCACTGACCACCTAGAGTTAGCATAGACCCCACAAGTTAAAGGACATGGTTCTCCAAGAGACTCCTTCCACTTTAGGTGCCAGCCACAAGTTGGGTCTTCAAGCTACCTCACTTCTGATGGGCCAGCTACAAATCTGTGGGTTCCCACATCTTCTCTGGTTTGATAACTCACTAGAATGACTCACAGAACTGGGAAAGCGCTGTACTTACAATTACAGTTTTATTGTAATGGATATAGATCAGGACCAGCCAAATGAAGAGTGGTATATGATGGCATCTGTCAGGGACACGTCCAGTCTCCCAGCACATTAATTGTTCACCAACCAGGAAACACCACTGAGTTCCTGAGATTTTATTGAGGTTTCATTGTGTAGACATGAATGGTCAAACTCGATCTCCATCCTCCCTCCTCTCCTCTCCTGGACTTAGGGCTGGCTCAAAGCCCCACCTGCCAACCCCATTGTTGGTCTTCCTGGTGACTGGCCCCCATCCTGACTTAGCTGGTTATCGTAAACTCATACATGGTCCCAGGGGCTCATGAACAATAAGCAAACCTAAATCACGTGGGAAATTCCAGAGATTTAGAATCTGCCTCCCAGGAACCAGGGACAAAAGTCAGTCAATTTCTTTGTTATACAACAAGGTGGATGCTGGTGCCATTTACTAACTATAGCAGAAAACTAGAGGCCAGGAGTGGGGGTGAGGAGAAGTAGGTTTGGTAGAGGGAAATGATGGAAATGTTTTGGCCATGTTGACTTTAAGATGTTCATTAGAGATTAAAGTGGAGATGTGGAGTAGGCAATCAGATCTATGAGCCTGGAGCTCAGGGAGAGACCAGTATATGGGTCATATTTTAAGCCACAGGATTGGATGAGATAACTCAGGAAGTAAATGTAATTAGGGAGGGGAAAAGAGCTGAGGGTTGTGCTGGGAGGTGTCCAACATTAGTGGTTGCAGAGAGAAGGAGCTGCCAGAGGAAGAGTGGCCTGAGAGGCAGGAGGAGAACCAGGGAGAGCAGGGGTCCCCAAACAAGTGTTTCACAAGGAGGGGTGAGTGTCCGTACTAAATGCTGCTGCAGCTCAAGGAAGAGGAGGACCAAGAAACGGCCACTGGACTTGGCAAGATGGGGCTGAGTGGCTCCAGGGGAGGGGAAGGGAGGTGATGGAAACCAACTGGATGAGACCAAAGTGGGAAGCAGAGATGGAGCAGAGACCCCAGAGGGCTTGTGGGGTCTGGGGAGCCATTAAGATGGGAGCTATCCTAGCACTACAGGCAGCCAGAGGGAAGTATCCAGCATTCGCTGTCTGCCTAGTTCCGGGCCAGGGGTGGTAGGCGTCTTCTGGAAGCACAGAGAAATGGGAAAGAAGATGTGGGAATCACTATCCATGCTGTAGAATAGAGTGTGAAAAATTGAATGTGGGGTGACAGAAACATGGAGCCAGGAGAAATCACTTCTGATTGGGAGTGACAGGGGCAGGCCTAAGACAACTACAGGTATTTTTGCTGAATGCCTGCCTTCTATGTGCCTGGTAACACACTGGGCCCTTAAAATGCATTCTCTTATTTAAAGCTCTCGGAACTGAGATTGTCCCCACTTTACAAGTGAGGAAACTGAGGCTGGAGAGGTTGAGTCACTTATCCAAGGTCACACTCTTAGGATTTGCCAGAGATAGAAGTTAATGCAGATTGAAAAGAATTTTTACAAGCAAAGGTAAGCAGGGAGAGCGGACAGGCTGAAATGAGAACTCAGAGACAGAAAAGCCTGTGTGAGTTTGGGGGGCCCTGGACAAACTCATTTGGAATAGGAGTGGATCATGTCCTAAATTCCATCTGAGTCACTCAAGAGAGGGCCCTAGCCTCCCTCTAGAACACAATTCTGCTCTGGTCACCTGTGGTGTGGCCTTCAGCAGGCTCCCAAGCCCTCAGGTTGCCTCCATCGGTCAAGGGGAGGGTAACACCACCCCACCTGGGGCAGGGCATGGATGCGAGGGAAGGGAGACCCCAAGAGGAGAGTGGGGTGGGGGATGGATGAGCCTGATGTATGACTATGCTTTCCTGGGTGGCAGCTGTGGGCCGGAGAGGCAGGCATGGATCCCACACACCCCTGCCTGCCCGCTCAATCACTACCCCCACCACCATACACACAGCCAGGGCAGGGGCACACCTCTGCTGGCAGCCTCATCATTCCTTGTCTGTAAAACAGGAGCAGTGGGCCCTACCTACTGCTGCCAAGGTGCACAGTCATGATTTAAAATAACACTGGGGAGAAAGCACTTAGCAGAAATGCACAGTGGAAACCAGGGGTTAGGAGTGGAAGGAAACCACCAGTTCTAACAGACGAGTGGGTAAAATCAGGAGAACGCCTTCCTGCTGAGGTGGGATTTGGCAACTGTTTGATTCTGAAATGTCTCAGGTCTACGGAGGTGCACCTGGGAGCCCCTGGGGCCTGGTTTCCACCTGTGAAATGGGCACATCCTGGCTAAGAAGGGCTGCATGCCACCTGTTGAGAGAGGGCCCAAGCAAGGGCCAGCCAAGTGGGATGAGCTTTTTGTGATCACTGAGGGAGTTCTTCCTCTGGTCCCTCCAGCTGCATGTGTGGTTCTGCCAGCCTTAACAGACACGCATGGCAAGTCTAAGCTGGAAGGGCCCTCCCCCTACACCTCCCATTTCACAGAGAAGTAGACAGTCTCAGAGAGGTTGGGCCAAGGTTCCTTCTACTGGTGTTGATATTTCCTCCCTAAATCTTTTTATATACCATGAAAGAAGAGAGGTGGAAGAAGGGAGGGTGGGAGGGAGGGAGGGAGGAAGGAGAAAAAGAGGAGATGGAGCGAGGGATGAGCCCCAGGGTGATATGTGTATTCGGAAGGATGGAAGCTCCCCTTTATTTTCAAGAAGAAGGGTATTAGGAATCCTGGCCTACAACATTCTCAGTTTGGAACCTGTCAAGCCAGTCACTTTACCTGGAAGTTCATGACCCCACTATTTCATTCTCCTGAATGTTGGTGATTTAATCACAGGTTGTATGGCGAGAAGCAGTTAGTGAGAGGAGAAATGCAGTTAGTGATATGGGCTACAGGGTATCGATGCCCTGCCATAGCCACATACACGTGATTGTGAAAGGGGCTCAAAATGTGGGCTGGAGGCAGGGGTTCGAAAATGCCCGGGATCTAGAGGCAGGTGGCAAATGAGTCTGAGGGATGCCTGGCCCCCTTCCACTCCCGTCCATCCTCACAAAGCGGCTTTAGGGCCAGTTCTTGAAAAGCCAGTGCTTGGCCAGTTCTTGGCTACGATTATATTTCACAGCTTCTGGAACTTCCCTACCTGGTTCTCAGTGTCTTCAAGGAGTCCCTTGGGAAATCTTGAGGAGGGACGGTTAGGAGGGAGGAAATCACATCTGGAGTGGCCGCAATGCACAAGTGCTGTGCCCAGAGCTTTGTGGGTGCTACTTCACTTGAGACTTGCACCACTTCTGAAAAGGGTGGGTACTGCTCTCTCCATTTCACCTACAGGTAAACTGAGGCTCAGAGAGGCTAAGGAGCTTGCTCCGGACGACCCAGCTAATTAGCAGGGAGAACAAGATGGGAAGCGGTGTCTGTGGGACTCCAAGCCTGAGTCTGGAGTCTGCCTGCTGCTGCACCATGTGCATGCCCTTGGGCTGGGTCTCTGAGGCTGGTGCTGACATTGATACTGAGCCTGTGTCTCAGCTAGCTTGACTGTTCCTTTCTCCTTCCCCTCCATCAGTTTTGCAAGCCCCAGAGGCCTTCTCTCCTGAAATGCTTTTCACATTGGACTGCACTTTGGGAATCCCTTGGTCAAATCCAAGAAGAGCCCCAAGGTCCTGGAAATGTCCTAAATGAGGCCACTCAAAAAATAAGCAAAGGGAATGAGAAACTTTCAGAGTTCAGAGGACAGAGCTGATCGGACAGTGCTGGAAGGCTTGGGCCAGAGCCTAGAATAGCCTAGAATAGTGGAATCTTTTTCTAAAGATAGATGGATAGATGGATGGATAGATACATACATAGATACACAGATAGATACATAGATGAGAGACAAAAGAAGAGAGAAGGGGGACGGAGAGAAACAAAGGAACCAGGAATGGTCAGAGAGGGTAAACTGAGTCACAGCTTTTTCCAGGACTGTGATGAGTCCATTAGGAATGTGAAGTGACATCAGAAGCAGCACAGTGTGGTGGGGTTGGGAGGGAGGGAGCTCAGTTGGTTGAGAAGTGACCCAGCTGTATGGGGTCATTCATTGTCTGGCCAAATAGCCCACTCGCCCATGAACAGACCAAAGGCACTGCAGTGTCCCAGTGACATTCACCTCATCAACCCTGAGTCATCAAAAGATACTGAAATTAAAAGTGAGTTCTGCTACACATTATGTCATGAATTTTATACCCATTCCCATTAAAATAAAATAAAAAACCTGGTAGGCAAAGGAGTTAGTTCTTACAGGGTTCACCTTCAGTTACCAGGAACTCCATCCACAGCCCTTCCCCTTGCATAGATGATCAGAGGGCCTTCCTCCGCCCTGTCCAGTGGCATTTTTGTGTTGCCAGATGGTTTACCGTTCACGCCCACCAGTGACCTTTTATTATATGTTTTCCTTTAATTTTCTACTTCTTTTTACACATACTCACAAAGCACCCAGCTTTAACGAGGCACGCCAAGGAGGCTTGTAGTAACAGGATTGATCAATGCCAGGAGGCAACTTGTGACTGCCAGAGCCGCAGTCCTGGGTGGGGGTGGCTCTGGGCTACGCAGCAGTAGCTCTGTCTGCCTCTGCCGTTGGCAGCCAGAGCTCTGGACAGCTGCTCATCCTGCAGACCCCTCCAGCCTGGGGCCCAGGACACGGGAGAGGCCCACTCCTCTGGAAGAGCTAGCCAGGGACACACTGGGAAGGGTAAGTGAGGAGCTACAGATGCCATAGACCATGGAGGCTGGGAAGGAGCCACGGGCTCCAGGACTTCTAGAAAAACAAAGCTGATAAAGCTGTTGCTGCTGAGGTTAAAGAAGGAAGCAGCTCGAGAGCTGTTCCTGGTGATTCTGTGAAGCAGCAGCAGAACTTGGCACTCGAGGTGGCTTGGAATTCTGGGGAAGGAAAGTTGCTATTGGCTCACACCCAAAGCAAAGCATTTACAGGACTTCGCCGAAGGACCTTAGCTCCTTCCCTCATTCTTTGCC
Organism: Pteropus medius; assembly: GCF_902729225.1. NCBI lineage: Eukaryota > Metazoa > Chordata > Mammalia > Chiroptera > Pteropodidae > Pteropus > Pteropus medius. The sequence continues at coordinate 3,269,741 of NW_024349800.1, read as the reverse complement.
AGATGTTTACGGAGGGCTATAAACATGCTAGGCTCCCTACTAGGCACCAGGGGATTCAAGGAGGACTAGAATGTGGCCTCTACACAGAAATGCACCTAGTCTTTCCAGGAGAATGGTTGCTCAGATAACTGTATTGTCATGTGATATATGATAGGAGAGGGTCTGCCCAGGGCAGGAAGAGGCCAGCTGGCCTTCAGAGTGCTTGAGAAGATTTTATAGAGGATGGACCATTTGGCTTGGGTCTTGAAGGATGAGTAGGAGTTCTTCAAAAGGCAGCCAAGATGTTATGACTGCGAAGAGGTTTGGATATACAAAAATGTAATAGTATATGGTGACAGGTTCAGCGGGTCTGCAGAAAGTGAGCAGAAAAGACTGAAGAGGCCACATCACAAAAGGCCTCAAATGCCAGGTAAAGGAGTTTGGAGTCAGTCCTACAGGAAGGTGACAAGCGCTGAAGATTTTAAAACAGTGGTGTGACATGGTCAGCTTTGCATCTTAGAAAACTTAGTCTGGCTGCAGTGTAGATGGAGTGAGGGGGGACACAGGGAGATCCTGAGGAGAAATCTGTGACCTCAAAGTCATGGAGGCCAATGCTTTAGACCAAGGCAGTGGGACCAGGAGGTGGAGAGCAGGGGGCAGCGCTGCTTATCTCTGAGACCAAGCAGCAAGGCTAAGTGGAGGATCAACTGTGAGAGTAAAGGAGGAGTTTGGGTGATTTTAAAGTGGATAGTGGGGACTGGGTGGGCGCTGGCACCTCTCAGTGAGAGGGGGGATGAGGGAGGAGAGGTAATGAGCTCGAATGTGGCCATACCGAGCTGGAGATGCCAGACGGACATCACTTCAAGATGGGGTCACCCACAGGCATCCTTAGTTCCTTATCCCATCAGGCTCCATGGGAAAACCTCTTGAGATGCCTAGTACCCCACATGTAGACACTGAACTTGTGATACCAGCCATCAGACAGTAAGGTCTTACCCTGCACCTGTGTGCTTAGCCTGATCTTCACTGCTTTGGAGTAAATAATACTGAGTCCAAGTATGAAAAAGGAGTGTCACATCCCCACCACAGGCAGATTTTCCAGATATTGAATGGGAATGCTACCGTGCAGGTTGCTGCAGAGCCTAAGTTTGAAATTGGATATTCAGAATGACCTTGTGTCCTGGCTAAGTGCCAGGAAGCCCTGGACAGGGTAGCAGGAGGGTGACTAGAGGCTAGCTAACTGAACATTGACCCAACTCCTAGGAGTCCAGGGATTCTGCTTGGCTTTGGAAAAGACTTTGGGGTTAGGAGAAATAGAAATGTTGGTTAGAGAATGTTTCTAAAGCCCCAGTGCTGGAGGCCTGACAGTGCCCAGCTTTGTGGAGGATCCCTAGGTCAAAGTCACCAGGACAGACAACTCCCAGTTGTGTTGGGCTCTGTGCCAGGCTTTCCCCTGCTCAGACATCTCACACAAGGAGATCAGAGAGGTGAAGCAACTAGCCAGTATACACAACCAGTACTTGGTAGAACTGGGTTCCCGCCCAAGACTGACCAACTCAAGTGCAGGGCTTCTTCTCTCCCTTCATTGACCATCATACCAGTGATGCATCTTGGTCTCTGGGTGAAGTTGAGAAAGAACATTTAAAAACAGTATGAGAGTCATCCCAGAATTACCAAATTAAGAGGGTTTTTTTTTTTTTAACAGATTGGGAACAGCAGAGGTATGTGTGTATAGACTCCTCCATCACACTTATATTTATTGAGTACTTACTATGTGCCAGGCCTTGGAGATATAGTAGAGACCAAAGCAGGCATTGTCCAGGCCCTTGAGAGGTCATGGGTGGGCATATGGGGAAAGATCTCATACATACGCAGGTATGTACAAACACACACGTAGGAATGCATTAATGTTCCAAACAACGTCGTAAGGATAGATACATTCGCGTCTCTCAGACACACACAGATACATGCCCCTGATGCTCACACTCACACATATGCAAAGCCCCGTGCACACATGTTCACCCACAGGAGTTAGCTAAGTAGCAGGACCTGGACCTACAGCCCCATATGGTAGCAGGAGGATTTGAAGTACAACCTGTCTCATTTCACCATAAGGGCCAACATGGGGCTTTAATGCAGGCTCGTATCTCCACCCTGCCTCTCCAGTCATGGGCTGAGCTCCCGGAGTTGGATGGTGTAGACTGCAGCTTTGCCTAGGGTCTCTGCTGAGAGCCATCACCATCATCTATTAAACACAGGCCTAGGTGCTTTGCATGTATCGTCTCCTTACACACTTACTTCACCCCTGGAGATATGTACAGTTGTTACCTCCATTTTACAGGTGAGGAAACCAAGGCTCGGAGACATGGGCACCTTGCCTAGAGTCTCATTCAGATCATGAGTGTCAGAGCCTGGACTTGAACTCTGAACTCCTCAGCTGGAAACAGCAGCCCTGTGCTGGTGCTGCTCAGGATGACCCAGATGCCCTGGGCCACCTTGGATGGTGGAGTCTTCAGGTCTCTCCTGTCACTTCCTGATAAGCTGAGACCTCCTGGGTCATGGGCCCTTCTTTCCTGATGCCCCAGGTTCCTGGTTCCTGCATTTGTTGTATAGTTTCCTCCCAGCCTAGCCCCTCTGGGCAATGATTTGTCAGTGGGAAGAAAGGACTTTGAGCTTAACAAAGGGACAAGAGACTACTGCTCAGTGGTGGTGGTCAGGCCGGCTTTGCAGTCAGAATCCCTACCCACTCCAGCCTCGGTCTCTCATCTGTTCAATGTGGATAATCATCGTATTTCACTTTGGGTTCTTTTGAGCATTAAATGAGATTGCACATGTGAAATGCTTAGCCCAGAGCCTGCACACAGGCCAGCACTGTTGTTTTGTTACTATTAGCCTCTGACCATCCACCCACCAGTGGTTTTCTATGGGCCTGGCTGGTGGGAGAGTCAGTATGTTACACCATAGAGAAATGGAGCAGGCTCACATTCCAGTGAGGGAGACAGGAATATGGAAAAAAAAGGGTGCTTTGATGCAGTGGGGCAGCGGGGTGGGGGGGTGGGAGGGAGAGGAGGTTCCCCTCAGACAAGATGAGAAAGGGGATTCCAGGAGGAGGAACAAGCAGAGGCAAAAGGTCAGGGCAAAAATAGTCAGATGCACTAAAGAAACTGGACATGGAACAAGAGGAGCAGGTTCTAATATCCACAGGACCCAGGCATATGAGCTAAGTGAGAGAAGCAGGCTGAATATAAGGCATTGTAAAGTGGTGGGGACTATGGCCAACTGGAACTCAGATCTAGGCAATTGTTGCCGTGAAGGAAAGCTGGGCCAGTGTTGCCAGGTCTTCCAGGTTTTTAAGAGATACTAGGACCTTAGGTTTTTATGTGAAATCTCTTGACTTTGAAACATGAGGCCAACACTAGGAAAGAAAATCAAAATACACCTGGGGGCTACAGTTTACAGCCTCTAGTGTAGACCCTAGCAGTGGGCTGGAGGGTTGGGGGTGGCACAAGAAGAAGCGTAGCTGTAGATTCCAGACTCTGCTTTGTGCTGGCAGGCTGTGTCCGACAGTTGGGGCCAGAACCTGGCCCATAGTAGGTACCTAATCACCACTCACTCTGCAGATAAATTAGGGAATTTTGACATTTTTTGGAAGGTCAGGGGAGACTCAGGTTTGAGGCAGAAGAGTGAAGTGATGGGAAGTTTATCTTACAACCATCACTCCACCTGACACATGGAGGTGGGGCAGGATGCTTAACAGGGCTCCAGGCAGAAGGTCATGGTGGCTGGGACCAGGAAGACTAGGGGGCAAGAGGAGAGGGATCATATCTATCCAGAGATCAACTTAGAGAGCGTAGGGAGACCAGGGTGCCTGACCAGCTCCTTGATCTACTTGATGACTCAGTGGTACTTCTCACCAAGGTGAGGAATTGGGGGCAGGAAGAGCGCAGGGGCAGCGAGAGGAGGGGCCATGAGTCTGGTTCTATTAAGTTTAGATGCCCATGGGACATCCAAGGGAAGATGTGCCCCCAGCCAAACATGCAGCTCTCAAGAAAGGGAAGGCTAAAGACTCAGATCTCACTCTCTTTCCAGAGACCCCTGAGATCTATATTCTTTTCGTGGCTGCTCTGTAGTCTGAGAGCTGAGAAGTTTATTTCTTGGGTTTTGGTTGGTGTTTTGTTCCTAGAAAGGCCGAAGAAGGAGAAGGTGGATTGATTCTTAATGCCAGAACAAAGATCTGTGAACACATCAGCTCTGATCGATTCTCCCCACCCCAACCCCATGATGTGGGCAGCTGAGGAAGGGGAGCAGAGAACACAGGGGTTACCCAGGCCCCACAGTTAATACATAATAAAATCTAATTTCCAGGAACCAGTCTCTGAGCTTGGCTATCCTGAACTCTTGCAACAGGATTTACCTGCACTTGAGAGAAGAAAAGGATTTGCTAAGCAGCTTGATAGTTTAACAAGCCTACTTAGGAAAGCGGGCTTTTAGCAGCATCATTTGCATTCTAACAATGAGTGTACAAATTATAAATGACTTCTTATCTATTTTTAAAGTGGTTTTAAGACTTCTCATCTTCTGTCAAGAGTGTCACCGAGGATACCAAGGACATTCACAGCACCACTGCATTCCTTTTGAAAAGAAACCATTCTATTAGAGAACTAACATTTATTGAGCATCTGCCAAATACACCAGGCACTGTGCTAGGTATTTTAGTAGTGTCTGCTCTTTTAAGCCTCACCACAGTCCCCAGAGGGATGGCAATGTTATCATTTGTTACAGAGGAAAGGAGTCCAGGCCCAGAGAAGGTGAGCTGCTGGTGCAGACTTGCTCAGCTTGCGAGGGCCAGATCACCCAGGGCTAGCTACCAGGTCTGAGTTCTTTCTAAATATACCTCGCAGTGGTTTCTCACTAATTCAAGTTTTTGTCCCTTGACCAGAGCAAGAATGGTCTGAAATGGAGCTTCACAGGGTTTAGAGAGCAGAGGAAAGGGCAAAAGGTGGGAGAGGAAGCCGAGAAGTCGGGAAGAGGACTTGTCCATCCACCCATTGGTTCAGAGGCAAGAGAAATAAAACAGCCCCAAAAATAGAGAAGGAGGGAGGCTCTGAAGAACAGTCCAGAATGTGGCTGAGCTCAAATCTCAGCTTTGCCATGAGCTCCCTTTGGGCAAGTCCTTACTCTCTCTGGGTCTCAGTTACGCATCTGCAAAGGGCGTAGTTTGTCTTCCATATCAGCTTTCCCCAAATGCAGTCATTTGTATTCTACCTCACGATTTTCACCATATCTGAAAATCACCTGTACTACTACTTATTCGTGCTTTTATCTGTTAGCCTTTTTTACTTGATTACATTATTTTAAAGATTAAACATTATTATGTAACTTGAATAGAAATCACTTGTCACACATAGAAGCTAACCATCAAAATAAATACAAAGAAATTTTTAAAAAATCATTATGTTACTAATTCTTCCCAGCTATTGTGGCCTGATGTCTGCTAGCTCTCTCTCTAGTGCTCTCTCTCTCTCTCTCTCTGTCTTTGTTAGAAGGGAGGGGGGTCAGCAAGTGCCAGCAGGTGGGTGGTAAAAAAGACACATTGGCTTTGAGCTGAGTCATCTTTCCTGGAAAGAACCAGCAGGAATGAAAGGGAGCTGGAACTTGTTCTCGCACCATGCAGCAACATCGTTTGGTATATCCTAAAAATCGCCTCTCCGGTTGTCTCCAGGGTCTAAGGTCATCCTCTACAGAAAGCCAGGCCAGATGTCATGTTATAACCCTTCCAGCACCGGCAGAGCCTGGGGAAATTTGGGCTTGAGAAGCCCACAGAGGGGTGCGAAAGATGACAGGGAGTGAGTAGGATTCCAAGACAGCCCCCCTTTCTGTGACCAGAAGTGAGCATGCTTTCCATGCTTCCTCCCTTTTAGTGAGGTTGGGGAAGGCAGAGGGGCTCCAAGAGTCTTCAGCCCAGCACTCTCTGTGCCTTCTGGGATGAGCTGCTCCAGCCTCAATTTCTTCCTCTGCCTGGTAGAGAGGACATCTTGAGACCCCACAAGTTTGCCCTGGGTCACCTTTAGTGGGGGACAGCCTATAATCCCTATAATCTCATATTAATGAATTTATGTGCCCAGGAGCAGGCTTAGTGGGGGGAAATGAAGAAAATTAAGCATCGTTCCTCTCCCTCCCTGGGAGGCTGTAGGGGAACCAGGGACTGCTCCTAACAGGGTCAGCTCTGCTAAATCCCCCATCAACTCTGAGCTCCAGTCAGCCTCCACTGCCCAAGTTCTAGGGTTGTAGGGTCTCCGCCATGGCCTTCCCTGCTGTCGCGTGCAAGCTTATATGGTAGACGCATACTCAAGCATCCCCTCCTTGCCTCTCAGGGGCCTTCCCTATTTGGCTTTGCTCAGGTACCGGCCTTAATGAGGAGGAGGGGACAGGGGACGGGAGGGAGAGATTTATTCTGAATAACCAAGAGCAGACAGAATGTTAGATTGAAAGAATCTTAGAGACCTTCTAGTATACAGTTGCTCCACAACCAGGATTTCAAATTATGACTTCCATTTTACAGATAAGGAAACCGAGGCCCAGAGAGGGGAAGGTCTGACAGCCTGTCTGGGGCAGAGCCAAGCCAGACCCTAGGCTTCCTAACTCCCGACCCAGGCCTCTCTCCCTGCATTATTCCTCCTCTTGGGGAGGCTGATGCTTAATATGCTGTGTGTGGCTTCAAATCGTGCCCCAGGGACCTACCAAGTGGATGTCCCCATTATATGGACTTTGGACTCAGGGTTTGACCTCATATCTGACAATTCTAAGCATTCTAGGAGTGTCTTTGCTCACAGTCACCTTCAGTCGTGCCCGCTGCGGACACCTTCCCCTTTTCTGCCTGGAAATTATGGCCACTTTCCCTGTCCTTTGCCAAGCTTGACACACGGTCTCCTCCATCTTCAGAGATTCTAAAATGACCTCACCTGGGCAAGCCATCAAGATTCCCAGCACACATGAGGGGACTGCCCCCAAACATACCCTGCCCTCCCTGCGTGCACTGGGACCCCCTCTTTTAGAGAAGCTGGCTTGTGCAGGCTCAGAGCGTTCCAGGTCTTGGAATCTGGGGGTCTTGCTTGATTGTAGGATGGGGGCCCTAACCACTGGATGATGAGCCACGACTACAGACCCAGCCTCTCCTGGAGACTTCTCAGTCTTGCCCTGCCCCTTCATCTAGTCTTCTGTCCAACCTCCATCTGTTTTCCATGGTCACCCTGCTCATCCCAGCTCATTCTCCCAGGGCCCTCCTCCACTTTGCAGAAAGGAAAATGTTGGCTTTCAGGTGAGCAAGGCGAGCCGTCCTCAGGTGTCGCTACAACAGTTGCAGGCAGGTCCTCAGTGTCCCTTCATCCAAGCTGGACCCAGCAGATTGTCATGGGTTGGGTGGGGGCAAGTAGAAGGCTATAGATCCTGCTGATAGAGAACCAAAGCAACAACCCGTCTGGAGTCTGAAACCAGAGGCTCGTGAGTAAAGCCATAGCTGACGCCGCCGATGCCACGGAGCCAGTTCCTATGAAAGGGGCTTTGTTTTATCCCCTGGTTCCTGGGTGAGCAGTGATTCCATTTTAATTAAATACTCAGTGACTGGGGTTGAACAGGCTGCCAGAGCCCTCTGCCCCAGGGCCCGGGGGGAGTAACAAAGGAGAGGCACTTCCCGGCTGGAATGGTGAGCAGGTGATAGGTGGAGAGCCCCAGGCAGGGGCAGGTCATTCGTGCTGTTCAGCAGCTGGTTGATGTTCAGTGCAGACGTATTTACCCTGCAGGACGCCAGTCCTCCTTGGGTATCCCATTAATGGCACCTTCAGGGACACACTTGAGAAAGTAAACCAAAGGGCAGGAGAAAGAGTTTTTATTTTACATAGGCCTGGCAGGGGCTCAAAGAGAACCTGATGGAGGGATATGCTGGGGTGGCAGCCTACCCACCCCCACTGGCCCTAGCCCCTCTATTCTCTGATACCATCTTCTCTGCTTGCCACATGCTGGTTTCTTGCCCGGAGGCAGTCCACTGTTCAGCAAGACAGCACGGACAAGACTCTAAATCGAGAGGCCTGAGGGAAAAACCAGCCAAATTACCCATCTTACCTCCACCTCAATCCATGTGATTGAGGTTCAAATGTCTCCTCCCTAGAGGAGCCCTCTGGAATCTGAGATATCCCCTACCACCCCACACTCCATGTTACCCATCACTCTAACGTCATCTTGTTTGTTTATTTGAATTCTTACATACGGGCTGTCTTTCTCCTGCAGAACAAAAGCTTCATGAAGACATTGGCTTGGTCTATTTTATTCTCAGTGCCTGGCAGGGATCACGTATTCGGTAACGGTTGAGTAAATACACCTAGTTAAACTATACTTTGCCTGGGGGGCAAAGACTCCACCTAAAAATGTGACATAATTTAATAGTGTAAAAGTACATTGTGAACACCCTGATTCTGGGGCTCGTCCTGTCAGCGGAGGTTCCCTGAGCCCCGTGCCAGTCCCTGTGCTGAGCGTTGCTGGGATGCGCAGTACAGAGATGAAAACCAGCACCATGCCCACCTTCAAGGAGCTCTAAGTCCTGGAGAAGACAGACACAAAATCACATACAGTGGGATAAGGCTGTAATGGAAGGTCAGAGAGAGTCTGGGCAGGGAAAGAGTAAGCCTACTTACTCTTTATGAAAGGGCGATCAAGGAAAATGAGCAAGAGACCACCTGGGAGAGAAAAGCCCACAGTTAGAGGTGGAATACCCAGGAGGGTGAGGCCAGTTCTGGGAACCAATGGCGAAGCCTGAAGTTGAAGGGTAAATGAAGATCTTGTTTCTAAGGGGCTTCAAATGCCACACCTAGACTCCAGACTTTGCCCTGAAGGCAGTTGGGAGCCATTGAAGGTTATTTAGCAAAAGCAGTGTACCAGCAGAGCTGTGTATTGGGAAGATTACTCCAGCAGCTTCTTGGAGTATGGACTGAGACCCCAGAGTATTCAGGGCCTGCCTCTGCTCCCACTGGGGAAATGGAATACGATCTTGGGCACTGAGCCCCTCTCTGAGGACGGTTGTTAGTCCAGACCTCTGCAGAGGGCCTGGAGGTAATTCAGGGGCAGGGTGATCACTTACCTGTTATAAGATATGCTTTCCTCTGAAGGGGATAAATGTCTTCCTAGATTAGAGGCCGAGAGGGCAGGTACCACCACATCAGTGTTTCCTAGGTATGTTCTCCAGGCCTGAGACTGCAGGTCATCACCCCTGGTTTGTTTGTTCTAGACCTGCAAGGCCACCTTGGAAATGCCATTCTCTTGGTTAAATGCATGTTGTACAGTCAATCAACAAACACTTATTTAGTGCAGAGCAGGTTTTTGTTTGTTCATTTGCTTGCTTTCTTTTTTACTTTATTCAACCGCACATCCTCCTAGTGGATGGGGGCGGGGGGCAGTCTGCATGGGCAAAGGCTCAGAGGTAAGAATAGGTTTGCAATAAATTGAAGAGAAGGCCAAGGATCTTTTGTTTTCAATCTCTGTAGCCTTAGGGTGGAATTCTCTTTTTCTCAGAAGAATGAACATTTGGGCGGGTGTAGAAACCACATTTCTTTGTGTTCACCCCACATTTTTGTAATTTAAGAACATAAAGTTTGTGGCATTGAGGCTACATGGTTAACATAAGTTCTCTCTTAATCTTTATAACAACCCATGAAAGTAAGAACTGTAATTACCTCCATTTCACAGTTGAGTAAGCCGAGAAGCAGAGAGGGTAAGTCACTTGCTCAAGGTCACACAGTTTGGAAGCAGAGTAACCCGAGTTTTGAACCCAGACACTTTGTACCCACAAACCTTATTTTTAACCACTACAACAGTACTCTATCCTTCACATACCTCTGCGGCTAGCTTGGTTAACCCCAAATTGTGATCAATTCACCTCTTTATGATGCCTTTCTAGAATATACATCCCAGAGGACCTTGTTCTTACCCAGAATTCCAGGAAAGCCTGTTCATTCTAAGGAGTCTCCTTTGCTGGTGGTCTTATCGCTTATCTTCCCCTGTTATCTGCCTTTCCAAGCAGCCCAATCTGGAGTCTAATCTTTCCCCTCTTAATTATGTGACTTTCACTGTTTGCAAGTCCTCTTCCCACTTAATCCTTGCCACATCCTCTGAGGGTTGGTGGTTTAAGGGCCATTTGACAGAGGAAGGTGATTTAAGGGCCATTTGACAGGGCTCAAAGACTTGAGGACAATGGCAATAATAAAAATTGCAGCATGCAGAGCCTACTTATAGGCAATAGTAACTGTCATTGTTCCCTTTTAGCATGTGGGGAAACTGAGGCAGCAGGCTCTAGAGCAATGCATCCAAGATCACAGCTAGTGAGAGGTAGAACCAGGATTCAAACCCAGGAAGTCTGTCTCCAGAACCCGTACTCTGAACTAGTAAGTATACAGGATCTAATGTACTAGGGTCTAATTTCACTCGGCTGCCGCACAGCTGGCTTTTGGGGAGTTGAGGTAGAAGCAAGTGACAAATATTTGGGAATGACTTAATTGCTTATTACTGACACCTCCTTTACATTGGCGGCTGCCCCCTTTCTTTCCTCCTCAACTGATGGTTTGGGCCACAACGAACTCTCACAGGCTGCATGCTGCATGGGCTGGTTTTAAGTGGCGTTAGTCCTGAGAGGATGTGCGTGTGCGTGTGCATGTGTGTGATGTGGTATGCCACATGCCAGTTTGCTGAGATTCCTTGTAGAGTGTGCCTGGGGGAAGCCGAGCACATCAGAGCTCTCTGACTCCCTGCAGCCTCCTTCATTTGGGGAGGAAGGCTTTCTTAACTGTGTGTTTGTCTCATCCCTGGGCTGCTGCTGGCAGCTGATTGTGGAGTTTTCATCTTAAGAGACAGAGAGAAGTGGCCTTTCAAAATAATTTGAGCCTTCTTCGGGAAATTTCGGTTGCTTTTGAAACTAAGCCACAGAGGAACGACAGCCAAGGAATTTGCCATCATTTCTGGGACTGTTCTTTCTTCTTTGAAGAAATATGGGCTCTTTTAACTACTAGAGTGACTCTTAAGCATTCTGAAGTGACAGCCTCTCACTCTACAACTGTGATACGGGGCCTTCTCGTTTAAAAAAAATGTTTTTTAAGAACTCGTTTTCAAAGCCTTGGCATCTCTTTCGAGGTAATTTGAGACACCTTGGAGACGTGCAAGATCTAAATCTGTGGTAACTGCATGAGATAAATGATGAACATTATTTATTCAGGAGACATTTCTTGGTTGTCTGCACTGTGCATGATGCTGGAGTTACAGTGATGTTCAGCCCCACATAGTCCCTGCCCTCATGGAACTTAGGTTCTATACAAGAGAGAAAGACGATGCACAACAATCTAGTGGATCACTTCAGATATGGCATAAGGTGATATGATAGAGCGATGAAAGGCTACTTAGCTCAGGTAATCAGGGAGGCCCTCTCTGAAGAGGGGGCCTTTGAGCTAAGTGCGGAGTGACAAGCAGGCAGCTTTGCAATCTGAAGGGAGAGCATCCCGGGCAGAGAGTATGCAAAAAGTATCAAGTTGGGAATGAGCTTGGTGAGTTCAAGGAGCAGCAAGGAAGAGGACAGCTGTAGGAAATGAGATCAGAGGGCTAGGGAGAGGCCAGTTTACATAGAGCTTTACAGGCTACTCAAACAGCTTGAATTTTATTCTATTACGTAGACTACATTTCTCTTGATAAACAGATGATGTTTGAATCCAAGGAAGGTGTTAGATATGGTCATGTTTATTGTTTTGCTCTTGACACAAAAATTCCAAGCATCATGTAAACATAATAATTTTGATGAAGGTGTAATATCTTTAATGGAAGGTGACAAGGTCTCTTTAAATGAGTCATTGGCAACTCATGTAATGATCACAGGGTTCAAGTTTCGGCTCTGAGATTTTCTATCTGTGTGACCTTGGGCAGGTCATCTACTATTTCTGAAACTCTGTTTCCTTATCTTCACTGTGGGGTAATATTCGATTCACAGGGTTGTTGTGAAAATGGAAAGTTATAATGCCACTAAAAAAATGTATTTTATAAACTGCCAGGTGGTATGCAACTGGAAACATGTATTTTTCCATTGAGAGCTCTCCACTAAAGCACTCCTTACTAACTAGGACCTTAGATTTCACCTAGAGGAGGAGATACCCACTATACAAGTGAAAAAGGGTCTTGAATGACCTCAAACAGGAATGGAAGGGTGAGAAAGGAGAGGGGTATATCTAAGAATATCTAACACTCTGCCTCATGCCCTGAGGACTTCCACCACCCCTCCTACCCGCAAAGGTCCTCAGACACCTGACGCTGCGCTGTAAGTAAAGGCCCACTTTAGAGCAGAAGATGCCAACCTTTCAGTAGCCTCCCGGTTTGGGTGGGAGGGACCTATCCAGGGTGGGCCTATGAGAGCCTTGGATTTCACCGAGGTCATCGTCCTGGAGCCAATCAACGTGGAGGTTCTTGGAGCTCTCCGGGGTCCTGACCAGCGGGGGATTCCAGAACATTTCAGTCATCTCTGGTTCCGATTGCACTGTCTTAGAAATGGATTGTGGTTACCACTTCTGGACCAAGAACAAGTATCTGGAAAAAGGACCACATTTGGGATCAGACAGACCTGAATTAAAAATCTCTAACTAGCTAATGACTTAACCACTTAAACCTTTATTTCCTCATCTACAAAATGGAATCATGATGCCTGTTTCTTACTGGCTGTGTGAGTTAATGAACTAAAGCATTGAAAGAACTTCATCTAATGCCAGGAAAAGATAGATGCTTATTAAATAGAAGTTTCTCTGCCCAGGCAGTGAACTCTCAGAGAAGCCTATTCTAGGCCAGAGTATTTTTTATGAGAATATGGACTCTGGGTTCCCTCAGACCTAGTACAAATTCCAGCTCTGTTTACTCCTGGCTGTGTAACTGAGCCACTCTAAGTCTGTTTCCTCAACTGTAAAATGGGCTAATCCTGTATACTTACTAGGGTCTAATAATTTGAATTTAGTAAGTACTCAACAAAGACTTGTGGATTTGGATTGAATTTTTAGGCGACATTTCTTTCCTTCTCTTTTTAAAATAGAAGCGAATTTAGAATCTACCTCTTATCTAAAAGTGGGTCTATTATGTTTTTCTGAACCTCATTAAGAGAGGCAGACCATAAATAGAAGCAAACAGTCGTGTTCCAGCATGACAGTGTGAAATGAAATGAAACCTAACTTGGGTTCGAGTTGAATAGGTATTACCACTACAGGAATATCATCAGTCTTAGGTGGAGTCTAAGCACATGACCATCAACATTTCATGGACATGACCCCAAGGAAAAGATCTGTTCTCAGAAGGGTTAGGGCCCTTGGGGTGTGAGAACAAAAATATCTGTGAGATTTGTTACTAAAGTTTCCATATTCACTGAGGAAGAAAAATGAAGTTGTGGCCCATTTTCCAACAGAGAAGCACAAAACTGAGATGAGCAGAGTCCCTGTGGAGCAAAGAAGAAATCACATGGGTATAGGAGCCACCAGGCTTGACTTCCAATGTCTGCTACACCACTTAGCAGGGTGGCCTTATTTATGTTTAGCTTTTAATTGTGGAGAATTTTAAACATATCAAAAATAGAATAGTATGGTAAAGCCTGTGTACTCATTACTCAGCTTCAGTAATTATCAACCATCAGTAAATCTTGTCTCATCTCTCCCCATCTGCTTCCCTCCCTCTTGTATTGTAGTGAGGCAAAAGTCGGGTACATTAAGTATTCACCTCTGTGAGCCCTGTTTCCTAAGCTGTCAATCAGGGGTGATAGTGACAACACGGGGTGTATGGGAAGATAAAGGAAGAGCACAGTGAAGTTCTGATGGCGGTTGTCCTCAGTGTCTGTGAGTGCCCTCATCTTCCCAATCTCCCAAGGCCTTGGATCAATGCAGACCTCAGCCTCAGACCTCTTTCTTCATGCTGCGGTTCTCTGACCTGCCTTCTATTCAAATTTGACCTCTGCACATAGACCCACATTCTGGAACTAAGCTCCTATTATTCTATTTGCTCTTCGCCTTTGAGAATTGAGGTTGCCCCTCAGTCCTCTGGTCTGCCCTGATCCAGGGCTGATCAGGGTGCTGTGGAATTGAAAGTCAGAAAATACAGGTATCTATCAAACTAGTTAAATGGCCTTCACATGCAGACCTCAGTTCCTCATCTGGAATAGTACCAACTTCATGTTATAAAGCACTTTGCAAAATTTAAGCTATGTGAACTGTTGCAATGCCTGATATTCACTGTTCATCCCCTTTGAAGAAAACAATGTTGAAAGGGATTGTAGCCATTGAGGAAAACAGAAATAGAGGAAGAGGAGAGGCCTGAGATCAAGAGAAGGTGTGTTTTTTTAAGATGGGAGGGAGCACAGTATGCTTGGAAGCTGATGGGAATGATCCAGTAGAGAGGGAATAAGAGGAATGATTCAGGAGGGGAGCTAGGGAACCCACTGGGGTGAGCTCTTGTCCGAGGCTTCACTTTCAGCAGGCCCCCAGTCACAGAGGCCATAGGGGTCAGCTGGTGTGTGAATCTTGTCCTGAAATCATTGAAGAGCTTTGAGCAGGAGAGGTGACACGGTCATGCCTGCTAGGTGAAGGACAGATTAGTAAGGGTAAGACAGCTTGAGGAGGCCTGACTGATAGACCCTGAGTCTCCAGTGGCTGGCACAACCTCGAGATTCAGTTAAATATTCACAGAAGGAGCATCTGCAGTGCTTCTGGGACGTCTACCGAGGAAGTTCATGCATGTTGAGAAAAGCAAGTGTTCTTCTCAGAAGGATGTATGGACTTGGTGGGTCACCAGCACTGTGGCTACTTTAGCCGTGGAAGGGCTCAGATAAAGTATAGGTAGACCAGGAGCTGTAAACTCACATCCTAGAGGGACTGAGCTTGTTGTGTAAATATAGACATTGTAATGCAACAGGGAGAGGTAGAGACTGTGGCAAAGTGGTACATGTACCCCCACTGAAGAGCTCAGCAGCTCCTCAGCCTCAGCTCACACTGCCCTGAAAACCCAGTGTTGCCAGAATTTTCAAGAGGATCTAGAAGTCTAGATTGTTATGTGAATTCACCCATTCTTTAAACCAGGGTGATCCAATAGCAATGTAACTCAATCCACAAGGGCAATTTAAAATTTTCTAGTAGTCACACTAAGAGAAGTAAAATAAAATAGGTGAAATTGATTTTAATGGTCTGTTTTATTTAACCAAATATGTCCAAAGTATTATTTCAACATGTAATTGATATGACCAAAAAAGAGGAGGTGAAATTTTTATCTTCTTTTTTTTTTTTTCTGTCGTACTAAGCCTTTGAAATCTGGTATGGTTTTTAACTTAAAGCACATCTCAGGTAGGATTAGTCACATTTCAGGTGCTCAGTAGCCACATGGGCTCTCAGCTGTGTTCTTGGACAGCACAACTTTAACCATCGACTCTAATTGTTTTAAAGCACAGTGAGGGTCAATCAGAAGAGAGCTGTAGGCTTCGGTGTCTGGCTTGCTGGTGCTGGAGTGGAGTAACTTGCCCAGAGCCCAGTCAGGCCTTCTGCTCTGGCATTCCTGCACTCAGGCCTGGCTGGTGCCCCTCCCACTTCCCCTCTCCGTGCTGAGCTGTCTGCCTAAAGAGAGACACCAGGGATAACGAAGTGCTTTTGAGCCTTCAGCAGGACACCCTACTTGCCTGGTGTCACCATTCCATAGCTTGTGGAGTGTGGGAACCAGGAGGGCGGGAGTCCAGGAGCCCAGCCTTCTTGTCAGCGGACATGGCCAGCTGGTCTTTGAAACTTGGTCCCCGGTCCCTGAGCCTAGGGCACCTGCACAGGTGCACATGCTACAGACTCTCTTTCCCGGTGCCAGGGTTGTGAGCACAGCTGCCCTCCTCTCAGCTTCAGGGACTTCACCTGGGGAGTAGCACATGGGGGTTCTACACAGACAGGCCTATCAAGGGAGTTTGGGGACTATGGCTCCCATAGCCCTGGGCGGCTACTGAGGGAAGTGAATGCTAATGACAGGACAGAGTGGGTCTAAGAGCTCTGCCTCCCTCCCCATCTTGGGGTAGAAAAGGTTGGGCTGCCAAGCAGGAGGAGGGGAGAACCCACCAGCCCTGGGCAGTTCAGAGAAGGAAGGATTGGTCCAGGAGGTGGTCCTAGAGCCTTCAGCGGGCCACAGACACTTTGGAAGGCTTCTTTTTCCTATTTTTTTTTATTAAGGTATAATTTTCATACAATAAACTTCACCTCTTTTAATGTACAATTTGTATGAGTTTTCACAAATACATACAGTTGTGTAACCACCACTCTGATCAAAGTATAGAGCAGTTCTTTCACCTCCCAAAATTACTACCTGTGACTTCCCTCCCTCACCACCTTGGCAACCACTGATCTATAGATTTGCCTTTTCTATAACGCCATATTGAGGGAATCATACAATATGCAACCTTTGAGTCTGGCTTCTTTCATTCACTATAGTGCATTTGAGATACTGTCATATGTATCAGTGATTCATTCCTTTTCATTGCTTAGTAGTATTCCATTGTAAGGATGCACCTTGTTTATCCAATCATTCGGTCATCCATTGAGAGGCATTAGAGTTGTTTTCAGTTTTTAGTAAGTATTAATAAAACTACTTTATTTGTGTATGAACATAAGTTTTTCTTTCTCCTGGATAAATACTTAGGAGCAGGATTGCTGGGTTGTATGATAGGCTTATGTTTAATTTTATATGGAACTGCCCAACTCTTTTTCAAAGTGGGCACCCCATTTTGCATTCTTGCCAGCAATGGATGAGAGCCCCTCATCCAGTTGCTCTGCCTGCTCACTAAAACTTAGTATTGTCATCATTTGTTCTTTTTTTTTTTTTTTTTTTTGCCATTCTGATAAGTGTTGGGGGCATTACTAAGTACCTCCTAAGTGTTAGGCAATGAAGTAAGTGTTATATTATCTTCAGTGCTAGGTCTGTGATATCATTTTGCAGGTTTGGAAACTGAGGCCCAGAGTAGTCTCTGAGGTCCCCTAGGACAAGGGCTGGCCTACACAAGAGCGTAGAATCACAACTGTCTGATCTGAAGCTGAAGCTTTCCCACTGAGCTATCCTGAGAGATTCTGCCCCAGTATGAGGACGGTGTCAACACTTGCTCATACCACAGGAAAACCGGGTTCAGCACAGGCTTGCCTTTCCCTCTACTCTAGCATGTCTCTCATGACTATTACTTCTTGCCTGTCTGCTTCCTTTGATGGTCTGTCAGCCCTTTGAGGGGCTATTCATCTATCTCCAGACCTGGGTCAGACCCAACAAAAGAGCCAGCCAGCAAGTGTATGAGCTCCTGCTGCAAGGCTGACTCCCATGCTAGCCCTTGAGGGGCCTCTGTCCTTCCCTACATTCCAATGACCTCTCCTCTCATCCCCTAGAGAGGAAGCTACTAGGAAGACAGGGCCAGAGGTCAGTTGGACCAAGCCAGGCATGGATAGCTCTGTCAGCTCTGACCTATCCCAGCCCCACAGGCCCTCCTAAAAAGACTGGCCTGTCAGAGCCATGTACACAACCGTCTGCCATTTGTGGGCCTTGTTCCCTCCTTGCTGCCCCATCTCATGCCCAGAAGAGAAATCAGGATCTGAGAAACTTGCTACTGTCTCCCAGCTCCCCCTAATATCTAACACATAGGCTCATGAGGCATTGCTGGCTGAGGACAACTCTGGGAATCCAGCGGGACTTGAAATCTAAAAGGGGAGGTTATTTCCAGTTGTGTCTGGGTCTAGTTCTTTTCTTTCTAACATGAACTTCCAGACACTTAACCTCTCTGAGCCTTACTTTGTTTATCTGTAAAAATGAGCATATAAAGCCTCTCTACTTAAGATTGTGGTTGAGATTCAGTGAAATAATCACTCAACAGGGGAGCCCCAACTGAGTGCTCAGAGAGTGCTGGGTGAGAACAATTATCATGAAGCACTTTTCTCCCTTGAGGCTTCCAGCTTATTTGGGTCTCACCATGGTCCTTCAAGAAATGGTGCCAAAATCCCCTTAGGACATTCATGCCTTATGCTTGCCAAACACACCTTCTCCCAGCCATAGTTACCACGTCTGTAAAATGAGAATGTCAAACAGGATGGTCTCCACACCAGCCTTCTTTGCTCCAAAAATCTTTCCCTTCCAGGTCCCATTTACTCTTCCCTTCTAGTAGCTCAGGGTGTAAGCAGATGTGGTAAGGAAGCTGAGGAACAGAATTTGGGAGGTTGGTACCTAGTACAGCTAAAAGAGACGTGGCCCAAGTTTTTTGCTCCAGAAATCCATGGTGATGCTAATGGCAGTTAGGCTGGGCAAGGCTGGCCAGAGTTAGGCAGAGGAGACTCGCTGTGATTCTTGGGTCTGCCTTGGAAATCAGAGTCAGGTACACAATCTAATGTAAATTTTGGGACAGGCAGCCATCAGAAACGTCTGGGGATATGGAAGTAGGTTCACAAATATTGGTTAGTGGCTACTCCTGGGTACCCAAGGCAAGTACAATATGATCCTCTTTAAACATCTGTCTCTTCCTCTAGACCAGCAGGTCTCAATGCAGTGACTTTTGCCTACCCCCACTCTGGAACATTTGGCAATGTCTAGGGACATTTTTGATTGTTATGACTAGGAAAGAGCTACTGACATCCAGTGGTAGAGGCCAACGCATGTGGCGACCCCCACAACAAAGAATTATTCAGCCCAAAATGTCAACAGTGCCATGGTTGGGAATCTTGTCCTAGTCTAGGAGTTCATAAGAGCCCAGTGCTAGCTCAGCACCTGGAATACAGTGAACATGCAATACATCATTTGCGAATAAACAAGCTTGTGAAAAGATACATCTGTAATATAGATAAGTAAAATCTGGCAGAAAATACTCTTAAATGTACCAGTGGCATGGTGGAATTACTGAAGATTCTTATTTTCTTCTTTGCATATCTATATTTTTTAAAAATCTCCCAGTATGATTTTGCATTGCTTATATAATAAAAACTTTACTTAAGGAGGGAAAAACAGAATGATGTCGGGAAGGCATAAAATGTTGTACGAATATATATAGTAATTATTATCATTTATTCATTTATTTAGCCAACATTTATTGATCCCCCACTATGCACCAGGTATGGTTCTAGGCACTGGGAACACAGCAGTAGAAAAAAAAAAAACAGATAAAGTTGTCATTTTAGAACTTATATTCTAGCAGAAAGAGACAACAATGGACTAAACAAATAAATATATGTTATTTATAAGGCAACGGAATTGCTAATGGTGACAAGTGCCATGAGAAAAACTAAAGTGGGGTTAGGAAAGAGTGTGATGAATTGCTGATAGGAGACCTCTGTGAGGAGGTAACTTTTGAGTAGGAACCTGAGTGACACCAGGGAGCAGGGCATCACATGATGAATGGACAAATGTAGATGTGTGTGTTTAAAGTAGAGATATGCATCACTCTCCTTTGGAAGGTCTCTCACCGCCAAGCTTTGAGAAATGGCAGGAATTCTTATTTTGGAAATGCAATCCATCAAGATGCTCCTTCTGACACCTCTGAGAAGAGGCTGGTGGTGTGTTTTAAGCAATGCCTTCCTTTGAGAAGGACAGGAAGGATGCACAGGCATTTAAGGTATAGACTTTCAAGGATGGGGAAAAGGTTCTCTCAAGAAAGGCAAGGTAGAGTTCACTTCTCACCACTTGCCAGCTGTGTGACCTTGGGCAGGTTGCTTAAACTCTCTGAGCCTCAGCTTTCTCATCTGCAAAATGGCAATAATAACACCTACCCCCACTGGAGTGATGAAGACTCAGATGAGATGATATAACACAGCAGGTGTTTCTGTATGTTTGCTGAATTAAAAAAAGATGCAGGCTCTCTCTCTCTCTGAGGACTCCCAGTCCAGAGGGGAGCAAACAGACTGATGGTTGTCAACTTGAGGGATTAATTGATGACCTGCAAAGTCTCTTCTCAACTCAGCCACAGATGCCCATAGCAGCCACTACAGCAACTCTGGCCAATACCCTTTCCTCTCCAAATTTTGGGGTCCCAAAGAAAACAACGACCCCAAAACTAAGGATTTCTCCCTGGACCTGGTTGCCACACAATGCGGCTTTGGAATGGAGAAGGTATTTTTAAATGTTCTTGCAAGTGCCAAAGTGTGTCTTGTTAAAAATAAGGTTTGTGTTCATTGAAATGCCGTTCAGGTTCGCCACTCTGCAGCAGTGTTTAAATTAACCACATTGTGCACCAAGCAAATTCCAAACAGCATGTGAATCATTTGGGGCAAAAAAGTTGGGAGCTGATATTTGCTAAAGTTGGATCTTATTTGTGTTCTGTATTTACCTAACAAACCGCTCTATAGCACTTACTCTGTGCCAGGCACTGTTCGATGTGCTTTGCAAATATCAACGCATTTAATTCTCAAACAAGCCCTTGGCGTTCCCCATTTTACAGTTGAGGAAGTCAAGGCAAGGAATTAAATTGCTTGCCCAGGTTCATACAGCTAGTGCCCTTGAGGGAGTTTTTGCCAACATTTTGGCTACACGGAAAACCTTGCTTATAACCTGCCCCGCCAAAAGCCATTCAACTTTCGCTTATATCCCTTTTTTAGAGAATTAGGAATTCCTTGCAATGCCTAGGTAAGGAATTTCCTGCAGCATTGCCTCCTTCTCCTGCCTGTGGACTTGGCAGCTATTTGGAGCTCTGCAGACAAATTGCCTATATACATTATTTTAAGAATGTCCTCCTGTGGTTCACCATCACCCCAGCTTTGGGCCAGCCTTCCCCCAGCTGGCTCATGCCCCTGCTTTGTCCCAGTTACTGGCCCACCCTTCCAGATTTTCTTCATGTGCTCTTCCAGATCTCTCACCTCCCTCCATCCAGCTAAATCTCTCCCTGAATGACTCAGCTCAGCTTCCGTCTCTTCCAAGAGCCTTCTGGGCTCCACTGGCCCCATTTACCCTCATCTAAAGAACTTCTCTTGTGCTTGTGGAATCTACTTGCAGCATGCAAGCTAGCCCTGTTGTGTTTGTCTGATGTTTACAATGAGCGTTTATTTCTGGAATATAGGACATTGTTGGATTCAAATCCTAGCTATGCTGCCTACTCATTGTGTGACCTTGGGCAAGTCCCTTTAACTCTGAGCCTCAGTTTTCATATCTATAAAATAGACATAACAGTAGTTCCCAAGTTCCTATAAGGTTGTAAAAATGTAAACAAACAAACAAATAAACAAACAATATGTTTAAATCTCATAGTCTGTACTTACGTATGGCAGAGGTCAGCAAACTTTTTCTGTAAAGGGCCAGATAATAGATATTTCAGTCTTTGCAGATCGGACCATTTCTGCCACAACTTTTCAACTCCGTTATAATGTATAAACAGTCATAGACAATACATAAATGAGTGTGACCATGTTCAAAGAAAACTTTATTTGCAAAAGCAGGTAACAGCCAGATTTGGCCCAGAGGCCGTAATTTGCCGACACCTGGACTATGGAGCAGTCTTTATTATGATTATCTTTGAAATGCTGTGGAAGATCAGAAAATAGAAAGCTCCCACTCCTCTCAGGCATGACAGTTTCTGTGAAGAGCAAGGCGTGGAAGCAGGCAGACGGGGAGTACGGAGGTATAGAGGAGGAGAGAACTGGGATAAGACTCAAAGATAAGAAAGCAGAGGGTTGGACAGGGGCTCAATATAGAGCATGTGTGCAAGGACATCATGGGAGGGAAGCCTGGAATGCCAGTTCAGTCCAGGTCAGGCTGATTGTGAATGCTGCACTCATTCCCAGAATCACCAATTTCCTCATGTAACAAGTATTTACTGAGCACCTATTATGAGGCATGCACTGTGCTGTGTGCTGAGGCCACAAGGAGAGCAAGACACAGAGAAAACCTGCCCTCTTAAAAGCTTAGGTTCCCTCAGAGGAGGGAAACTGAGGCACAGAAAAGACTAAATGACTCTCCTGGGGTCACGTAGCTGGTAAACGTCCTTTGGTTTCAGTGAATTTCAAGGTTGCTGTTGTTGCAGTGGGACCATTACAGGGTTTGAGGTCACCTGGACTGGACTCTCGCTGCCCCACAGTCCACTGGTTTGTGAACCTCGGTCTCCCTGTCTGCAGCGTTAGGCCTGTGATCCATGCTCCCCCACTGCTGCAGGATGGTTGGGACCTCTGCCCATCCTTGCTGTTAGAGCATGTGGATCACAGCTTCATGAGTCCCCTGGAGCCTCTCTGTGACCAGGGCACCCAGAACTCCCACCTGGAGTGACTCATGCTGTGATTAAAGAAGGGCATGGGGAGGGGCTAACATTCCGGGTCTCCTTCTGGGACTGTCTCAGAGGGAAGGGCAGCTGCACAGACTCTCCCCACCTTGGCCACCTGGGTGGCAGACCCCATTCTGGGCACCTTTGAGGTGTTACCCCCATAAGCTATGAGCCCCTCCTTATTCCCCTTTTACAGAGCAAGAAATGGAGGCCCGAGAGAATGAGAGATACTTCCTCATTAGACTGCAACTTAACTGTAGCAGTTCCTGATTGAGAGTCCACTAAGAACTAGACACTTTCCCTTCTGTAATATTATTCTCAGAGCACCCCTGTGAGGTAGGGATGACCCTTCCCATCTCTCTCATATGCACTCACTCTCTTTCTGTCACTGAGTAAGATTGCACAGTAAAATGAAAAAATCTCACATGTACAACTGAATGGTTTTTACTTCTGTTTATAGCTATGTGGTGACCACCACCCAGACCCAGTGATAGCACATTACCAGCTTCCCGCAGGGCTCCCTTGTGTCCCTTCCCCATTGATCCCTCCTCACGTACCCAGACGCAACCACTGCTTTGGCTTCATTACCACAGATTGTTTTTGCCTACTCTTGAACCTCATATCGATAGAATCATGCGGTATGATCTCTCTTGAGTCTGGATTCTTTTACTCAACATGTCTGTGAGATTCATCCATATTACAGGCGTCCATGATCCTTTATTTTTCAGCGCCATGTAGTATCCCTTTGTATGAATCCATTACAAGTCATTCATCTGTTTTCTTGTGCGCTGGTATTTGCGATGTTTCCAAGTTTAAGCTATTATGAATTAAGTCTCTATAATATTAAAGCAAAGTCTTTGTGTGGACATATAGTTTTATTTCTCTTATTCAAAATGGGATTGTTCAGTCACAGTGTAGATGTAAGTTTAGCTATCCTAGAAACTGCCAAACCTTTTTCCAGAAGGGCCGTTCCTTTTCGCATTCTCACCAGCAATGTATGAGAATTCCTGTTTTACCACAACCTCATCAACACTTGATAAAATCAGTCATTTTCCTCTTGGCCACTTCAGTAGGGGTATAATCATACCCATTTCATGGAAACAGAAGGTGAGGCTCAGAGATGCTGGGCCACTTGCCCCAGACCTCATAGCAACTTATGTCAGAGCAGAGATTCAGGCTCTGAGAGATACTGAACTCTGGGACTATGCCATAGCCAGAATTTAAGGCATGGAGCTCAGGACAGAATCAGAATGGAAGAGGGGCTTGTAGATGTTTTTCTGAACATGAAGCAGATGGTTAAAAACCAGAATGCTCATCAGTGGCAGTGACAAGCCAGGCCAGTGCTCATCCCCCCATGGCACGGTGCCTTGGGTCCCCTCCAAAATCCCCAGGGAGAGCCTGGGCTCCCTGGTAACCCTGCTCTCACCAGCCACAGTGCTGGGAACACTTCCCCATGGGCTTGCCAGAAAACTGTTCTTTTGAGAGCTGGCAGGACGGTCTACATTCTACAGCCCAGGGCCCTCTCAGACTCTCCATCCCAGGGGCTCTGCTTTCCCCAAAGGCACTGATTGTTCCTCTAAGGAAAACAACCTGGTAGATCAATAGGATGCTGGGGCTGCCAGACACTCCTGATTGGCTCTGGCCCAGCCTCGGGTTTCTAGAGCCCTGTGTTCCCCTGGTTGTGCCTTGGGGATTAAGGCCGGGGCCTGGAACACCATGAGCCCAAGATCCTAGACCAGCTCTGCTACTGTCTTGCTCGGTGACCTTGGGAAAGTCACCTTCGCTCTCTGAGCTCCTGTCACCGCATAAAATTGAGAGGCTGGTTAAGAAGTCAGAGAGGCTGGGGCTTAGAAGCCTCTCAGGATTCCCTGTGGCAACTTGGTTTTGCCACAGTGCTCCCCAAGTTCTAACATGCATATGCTTCTCCTGGGGATCTTGTTAAATGCAGATTCTGACTCAGTGAGTTTGGGGTAGGGTCTGAGATCCTAGATTTATCAAACTCAAACTCCCAGGTGACATCGATGCTGCTGGTATGAGGACCACACTTGGGATAGCCAGAGCCTAGGTACTCACTCCTCCTCACAGTCCATGTTTTTCTTTAAATCACATTTTTTTAAAACTAGATTTATCCTAATCAGTAACATAGATTAACCACTGGTTTGAAGTATCAGGCATTTTTTTTTGCCAAACACAGTGAAATGAACACATTAACTATTGAGCTCCCAAATTATACCAAGCTCATCTCACTGCCCAGGCTTTAAAATGGGCTATAGCCCTTTAAGTAATCAGCCTGGGTAATAAGGTAAAATCCAGCCAGGAGTATCCATGCCCATGTGGAGGATGTTCTGCCAAGATTTCCTCAGGCCTTGCCTTTTCTCCAATTCTAGGTCCATCCACTCGAGGAAGTTAGCACAGGGTCTTGGGCACCTCTGAAGGCTGGATGCCGTCAGGAGACCCAGGTTTGAGACTTTGGTCTGCCAGCAACTAACTGTAGATCCTAAGCAAAGCCTCAGCTTTCTCATCTGTGAAATGAGCACATCAGCATCACTCACAGAACCATCCGTTGTGCAGAGAAAATTAGACAATCCAGATGAAGGTCTTGTTAAGTTGGAATGTGTGCCTTGTGAATAAGGGATGATTTTAAATTTCCCTACCTTGTTTGGAACCAAACACATGCAGCCTCTGGGGTCCAGACTTTGGGCTTTTTCCAGAAGTCAGATTCTCACTCAAGTAATCAGCCCTCCTCTAGGTTATCCTAGAAGGCTATAGATTTGGGCAAAACTCCCACACATGGTCCTGTCAGAAAGCCAGAGTCTCCCTCCCATCCAGCTCCCTGAGAGAAAGCAAGAGCATCACAGCCCGGGCAGCTGAGGGGCAATTCTCTCCCTCATGTACTAGAGCTAAAAACAAGGAACTCTTGTGCATCATTCCCACCCTTCCTAACCCAGATGCTATCTGGCCTGCACTGGCTGCCAGGCAAATCTGAGTTGGTTATCCACATATCGCTCCCTTGCTCAAGAACCTTCCATAACTCCCAGCACCTATGGAATTCTATGCAGACCCCTTACCGTAGACACAAAGCTCCAACATAACTTTTCAGCCTCACTGCTGCCTCCATACACCCCCATGTCCTGGTATGAGAAACTTGCTGTCCCCAGAACATTCCCTGAGCTTGCCCATCTCCAAGTTTCTGCTCCTTTTGGCCTCTCCTTCCTCCAGTGGGAACATGCCCTTTATTCCTTCTATCAATTTCTACCAAGGCCTTCCTCTATCATGCCCAACCCTCTGCCTCCACCTCTTCCATAGCCCCCTATGTGTTCTCATCTATCTCTGATTTTTATATATGCGTATATGCACCCATCTTCAGTTCAGATCTACACTCACCACTTGTGTGTGGTGTGTGTAGTGAGTGGTTCCAGCCCCTGCCAACTGTAAAGCTAGTCCTAACTGGTACTGGATCCACACTCAGTGCTTTCTCCAGTGACCTCTTATGGTTATTTCGTTTGAGTCTCATTTGCCTCAGTTTTCTCGTCTGCAAAATAGGCATAATAGCAGGACCCACAGACAGCCCTCTCCCGCCTTCCCTGTAGTATACTCCCTGCCCAGAAATTCTGGATTTGGGCTTCTTCTGGTGATAGAACCTGAGTCCTGGGAGGTTTGGGGAACTTAGCCTGACTCCATACCTTCCCCTCAGGAACTGCCCAGAAAGGATGGGCTGTACTGTGACTCCAGGCACTGAGCAGTCTAGAGGGGGTGGCTTCATCAAGTATTCAGAAATGCTGTTGTTCCGTCAAGGGCCTGTGGACATGAGGGGCCTGGCTGTGTCCCTCCCAGCTGGGCAGGCCCTGAGGGGCAGGCCCAGGAGGCAAGCGAGTTGTCAATGGGAGCTGTTTCCACCAATACTCTATAAGGAACAGACAAGCCAAGACTCCCTCCCTCAAATCCACCCTCTCAAGGTCTCCCACCCCACACATCCTCCCCTGGCCCCTCAAGTTTCCCACCCCTGAGTGATCCACCCTCCCCTTTCCCATCCTGTCAAGACCTGTTTAATCTTTAAAATTAATACTGTAAGCTTTGCTAGGTTCCTTATACTCGTGACCTAATTAAATCTTAAAAACATCAGGCAAAGTAGACAGTATTTTTAAATATCTTTTCTCTGTGTTATGCAAGTAATATAGGTATAGTGACACTGAAAGAACAGTTAGAAAATAGAGGTAAGGAAAAATAAATAACACAGTAATCACCCAAAATATTGCACTCATCTCACAAACAGGAAACTGAGGCACATACCCATGAAATGACTCACTGAATTTTACCCATTTGACACGTATCAGACCCAGGGTGTGTATTAGGTCTGTCTGGCTATTTTCTGTGATCTCACACTGCCCCGATTTCAAAATGCTTTTCTAAAAGATTTAAAAAGTAATAAATCAATGTTATAGAATGTTTTATAAAATAAAAGTATGACCACTATCACTTTTTATATTCTCTCTACATTCTATTATTATACAGATATAATTATGAAGTATAATCAATTTCATATTATATTTTTAATTGATTCATTTCTCAATATTCTCATCTATAAAATGGGGATGATAATGCTGCCTACCCTGCGGGGGTTGGTATGAAGAAGGGATGGCATCCAACATGCAAAGCACAGGGCCTAGCACCTAGTAAGTGCTCAACAAAAAAGCACTATGTTGCTATAGACATTATAATCATGATTTTAAATGGCCACACCCTAGGACATCAAGTCAATGTACCACAATTTACCGAATTGGTTCCGTGTTGCTGGATAATGAAGGGGCTTATAATTTTTGTTATAAATAACACTGTGATGAGCTAGATTGTGGCCTCACATCTACTTTGTGTGGCTGCTTCCAGCATCCAGTGGAATGGCCAGGTTTTCCCCCTCAAGTACATAGTTGAGGACTCTATACACCTACATTGAGGAAGAGAGGGATAAACATTTATCGATCACCAATGGTGTACTTAGTATTAGACTAGATACATTTACAAGTGTCTCCCTTAATTCTAACAAGCCTGTGAGAATTAATATTCTCATTTTACAGATGAGGAAAACTGAGGCTCAGGCAGAAAAAAAATATAGAGAGAAATAACCTGCTCTCTATTAGCTAAGACTCTTGATTAATTATAGTGTCATTTTTCTTAACATGGCATTTTCGAAAGAAAGCAAACAAAGACTTCTTTAAAGCTTTCAAAAGAAAATAAACCACATGCGCTCTAACATCTGTTTGAGGATATACAGTAGCTCACCCCTTAACTTTTTTCTCCCCTCACCCTGGCTAGTGAGGACTTGGAGGGCTGAGAGGAGGCTTCGTTATAAAAGTCTGAAGAGTCAAGAAAGACAGAATTGGCCCCGAAACAAGGAGATAATCTATTGTGGGGGGGTGCAGTAGGGAGCAGCAGGGACGTAAGGA
This sequence comes from Pteropus medius, assembly GCF_902729225.1. Taxonomy (NCBI): domain Eukaryota; kingdom Metazoa; phylum Chordata; class Mammalia; order Chiroptera; family Pteropodidae; genus Pteropus; species Pteropus medius. Next base: position 3,242,042 of record NW_024349800.1, on the reverse strand, counting down.
GGCTGGCGTGAGCATGGAACTGATATTTGGGAACTCTGGCTACACTCTCACCTCTGCACCCCTCGCTGTGTGAACAAGCCCATTTGTCTCCCTGGGCCTTGATTACCCCACCTGCTCAGTGATCCGCAAAGGGAATTTCAGCTCTGACATTTGGTGAAGTTTTAAAGAATGAGTTGAAACAAAGTATTCAGTAGTTTTCCCTAAAGTTCTCAATCAATCAGAAAATAGAAGAGAGAGTGGAATGAGAAGACAGGAAGTTTTCACCTATTTCTCATGTATTTGTGTATTGTGGGATATGTGTCTGCACCAAACAGGAAAAAATTTCATTACAAGGAAAGAAAGGAGTCTGGCCCCTGCTCAGTGTTTCTGAGGTTCTTTCTGAGGCCTCCATGATCTTGGAGACTGCTTTATCCCTAGAGATGAAAATAGCAGGACCCCTTGACCCTGGTCCTGCCCGGGCTATGTCCACCACCCTCCCACACCACAAAACCTCCTTTTATGCTTAAGGCCCAATTTGAATCAAGGGCATGCTCAAGTCAGAAGTGTAATAACAGCCAGCAAGAAGAGCTAGCATTAACCAAGCACATGCCCTGTGCCAGGCATTGTGCTAAGTGTTCCACACATTCTCTCCTTTCATTCTCAGTGAGGTAGTGCTGCTTTCATGCCTCCTTCACAGGGCAGAGACTAGGTTCAATGGGGCCAGTACTTGCCAGGCCCCAGTAGATCCTGAATTTGGGCAGTCTTGCTCCAGGGCCCATGCCCATGGCCACCTCACTTGGTGCATGAGATTCAGAGGAGGGACTGCAGTGCTTGGCGAGAGAGGAACTGCCCAGACATGGGATGTGCAAGCTGGGTCTTTAGGAGACATCTACCAGGGCTTGGAGGGAGAAAGAACTGGTGCCAAGTTAGCTGGAACCAGACAGTCTCAGGGAGGAGGTGTGGTCTGATCCACTGGCTGGAAAGTACGTTGTAGTAACAGCTGGATGGAGACAGTGTTAGAGGCCGTGTTAAAAGGAGGGAATAGAGTGAAAGTCAACAGAAGAAAAGGTCGATATGGGGAAAGCCCCTTGTCTAGTTTGCTCTGAGAATGCCTACAGCTAGGCAGATCCTCCAGGCAGAGGACTGGATGATTCTTCTCTAGGAAAGCACACCAGCCCCAAAAGAAACACCAATGGGCACTGCCATGTTGGGGTCTCCTAGTGCACAACCCACCCCAGTCATATGACATTGCCCCCAATCAGCTGTTTAGAGCTTCTCCCCTAAATGGAAATAGACATCCAGGCTCAGCAAGCATCTGGAAGAAGCAGGGACCAAAACAGAGGAAACAGAGATGATATAGGAAACAGAAGATAACTTTCCAAAATCACTGTAATTAACATCTCAGAGAGATAAGATACTGCTTCCATGAAAAGCAGAGAGGCAATAAAGGGACCATTGAGAGAACAAAAAGAACTCTTAGAAACAATTTTGAACTCTCAAAGGAATATTTCAATAGGATTTGTAATGGATGGGGGAAACAGGAAGGATCTGACTGTGAATGGATGTTTGGGGAAGGGCTGGTGAGAGTGTAGGAGAGGCTTCTGGGTTTGAGCAAGTAGAACTGAGAAGAGCTCATATTTGCTGAGCTGGCAGCTCATGGAAGAAAAGCAGGTCATAGGAGGCCAAGAATGGATTTATTTTAGATGAGGTGGGCTGGAAGGAAATCCACCAGGAAAGAAGCAGAGAGTTGAAACCCAGTGAAAGGAAGCCATCATTCTCAGAGTTTGGAGCCTGGTGCCTCATAGGGCACCTGTACCTCAGTCAGTTCTTTTCAAAAGGAAACCACCCTCACCCAGCCTCTGAGGTGCCAGTCAACAACACAGGTTCCCAAGCCAGCCAGATCAAAACCTGGGGAGTGGGGGCGGGAATATGCATTTCAACGAACTCTCTTAGGAGTCAGATAAAGGCCAAAGTTTGAGACCCACTGGTCTCCGGAGCAGATGGTAGACAGGGATCCAGGGGGAAGAAATAGAGAAGCCAGGATGAAAGTAGCAAACAGGAAGTAGAGGTAGGTTTAAACTCAGGACATTCATTTGGTGCACTCTGTCATCTCGGTGCTGTGAAATTATTACTAATTTCAAAATAGCAACAGCTCTTCAGTATTCAGTAGCAAAATCACTGATTCAGGAAGCAATTAACACAGACATTCAATCAATGCATTACTAATGTGTAGCAGTAATCAAATTGGCCTTTTAATATGTATTTTTTTCTTTTAATTAACCCTGTCCAAAATTGGAGTAAAGATCCCATGCAGAAATGTATTCAGCTTAATTACAAAAAGGAGAGGAGAAGAAAAAAAACCATTTTATCTTCTTATCATCCTGTCAAAGGAACCCGCAGGCAGGAATTGCTTTATGCCTTGGTTGATGTCATGCTCACATGGTTTGAGATGCACCAGGAATTCCCAAATCTCATCCGCAGGTGCCTGAGATTCCACCATTAGTGATTAGATGTAGCTTGATTGTGTCCCTGTCTGTGGCAGAATAGAAAGAGCACTGGACTAGGGGCCAAGAGACCTGGCTTCCAATTTTATATCTGCCACCAATGTACTGAGTGACTGTGGTTGCCTCTCTGAGCCTCAGCTTCTCCCACTGAGGGAATTAGACACTGCTAAACAGTCTTCTAGCTCTGACAATCTCCTTATCATATTACCACTGCAAAGGCCCCTTCGGCCTGTTAGTATGAATGAGTTTATGCTCCTTCCATTAGGAACTAAGCAGAGAGGACAGGCACAGTCACTCCAAAGCCATTCACTCGGGGGACTTAATTGATCACCCATTGTAGTGTAGTTGGAGTGTGTCATTTCACTACATCTCCTCCCATCTTCTAATAATTGCTAATATTTGTCAAGCACCCCCTATGTGCCAGGCATTAGGTGTTTTTTTTTTTAACTATGGTAAAATATAAATAACATCAAATTTACCATTTTAACCATGTTTGAGTGTATAGTTCAGTGGCATTAGTATTTTCACATTGTTGTACAAACATCACCACCATTCATTTCCAGAAATTTTTCATCTTCCCAAACTGAAACTGTCTAGGAGTTTCATGTAGATTATTTTTATTGATTCCTCAGTACAACTCTGTGAGATAGAGTCTGATATTATCCCTGTGTATCAGTTAACCATGGCCATAGTAATGCTATGTAAAAAAAAAAACAAAAACACCCATAATACCTCAACCAGATACAATCATAAGCACTTCTTTAGTTCAGGTGTCTGCAGATGGGCCAGGGGTGATCTGATCCAAACTGGCTTGGTTCATGTCTGAGCTTCTGCTCGCAGCCAGCAAACTCATTGAGGGGAATGTTTTCATGGTGATGGCAGAGGCACAAGAGGGCAAATGGAAACCTGCAATACCTCTTAAGGTCTAAATTCCAACTGATATACCTCTTCTATTGGCCAAAGCAAGTCACATGGCCAAACACAAAGTCAAGGGCAGGGAAATTAACTGTACTCCTTGAATGGGAGCAACTGCAAAGTCACTTAGCAAAAGACATGAATCCAGGACAAGCTCAAGAACGAGGGCCAATTATGTATACAATCTTCCATAGCTCCACTGTAGGGATTACTAGTTCCTACCTCACAGCATCATTTAAAGGAGTAGCCAGGATGCCATAGGAAGTCATGCAGGACCCTGCCTGGTACAGAGGAGCCCAGCAGAGCTCATTTCCTTTAGGTGAGGACTCATCCAGGGTGCACTTAATTAAGGGCACCCACCACCACAGTAATTTCAGCTTTCCTCAACAGTTTAGAACTCCATCCAAAGCTTTTAGCTTGACATTCTTCTGGGAGCTGAGCTTGAACAAACCAGCCAAGTTTATCTGGTTCCAGGCCCCTAGTACTTGCCGAATTGTTCACTGTACATCTTTGTTCGTTCCTTTGCTCATGTGGACTTCTTTGTGTAAACCCCTTTTCCAGGCTATCTACCACTAGAAACTCCAGGCAGAGAGCTGACTACTTGGCTTTGTATAGTACAGCTGGCTCTCACAGCCCATGGGGCCCAAGGCCACAGGTTACCTGCCCCATCCACTGGCCCCCTGCTGACGGCTCTGTCCCAGGAGCCCCTGGGTAGTCCTCCTGCCCCCAGAGATAGGGCCTTCTCCAGCTTCCGTCCATCTCGGGAGAGCTGGAGAAACCAGGGTGTTGGCATTGACCCTATGGGCACCAAGTCAGTCTTGGGAATGTTCTCCTCCTCTTCACTTGGGGTAACCACAGCATGAGGAACCTCCAGAACACCTCTCCCTCCTCAAACCCTGGAGTTTGAGGATGGGTTCATGGAGCAACTGGAATGTGGAGAAATTTCATTTCATTTGGGGCCCAAGATTGATGAAAAGAGTGAAGTAGGCCAGCTCACTGACCCAGAATTTTATATTTAAACCCAGCTTTCCATATGTACTTCAGTAATGACAGTGAGAATTTATCTTCATTAAGGACCAGTGGGCAGGGTATGTTCAGGAGGGCAAAGTGGGCCTCTCTGGGCCTGGCAGAGGAAGGGGGCTTTCAGGACTGGGCTAAGATGGCGGGATGTTGAGGGAAAAAGCTATCTGTCCTTGGAAGGGGTAGAAAGCCCCTCACCCTCTGCCAGTCAAGCACTGGACTGGGCTCCAGCAGAGGCCACCCGGAGTCAGTTCATTGCTCCACATGCCAGGGGGTTTCCATGTAACTCCACCAAGAAGCCAACCTTTGTGTCCACATAATTTTGGCCAGAGAAAGTGAGAATGTCACAGAGTTAACTTTTACCTTTGCCTTAATTATGGGTGAAAATCAGTTGGGATAGTTGATAACTATTTCCTTATTTCAGGTACAACTAGGACCCATTACAGCTCCATCCCAGCCTGCTGGGAAGACACTGATTTCTTAAAAATCACAAACAATGAACCAAGCTGACCTCATGATCACTAAGTGGAATGGGTGGAGACCTTAGTGATGTGACATGAGGGTTACCAGGAAGCTCCCCTGCTGAAAAAATCACTCCCAGTCAACAAATTGCTGCTGCCTGCAATTCCACCATTCGCATCAAATCACAAAACGTCAGGCTGTAATAAGCCTTGCAACCTGTCTAGTTCAATGCCCTGGCTCAAAGTACTACTGGAGAATACCTGAACGGGCCCCTTATTTTAGAGTGAATTCATGGCAGAGCTGGGATTACGGTCCAGGAAGTGAGATTCTCAATCTAACACGAAATTCCCAATACCGGTGTGTCTCAGATTTTGCTGTGCACCTCAGTCTCCTAGAGATTTTGTTTAAAATGCAAATTCTGGGTCAGTAGGTCTTGGGTGTGGCCTGAAATTCTACATTTCTGACAAGCTTTCTCATTCAATCTTCATGACAATCCTAGGAGCAATGTTATTATCCCCATTTTATAGATGAAAAAAATTGAGGCCCAGAGAGTTAGGTGATGTGGCATGCAAAATAATAGCGCCCCCCCCAAAGATGTTAGTTCTCTAATTTTTGGAACCAGTGAAAATGTGACCTTGCATAGCCGAAGAGACTTTACAGATGTGATTAAGGTTAAAGAACTTGAAGTAGGGAGATTATCCTGGATTATCCAGGTGAGCCCAATCTAATCACATGAATTCTTAAAAGTAGAGAATCTTTCCCAGCTGTGGTCAGAGAGATGTGATGATTGAAAGAGGGTCAGAGAGATATGACATTTGCTGGCTGGCTTTGAAGATGGAGTAAGGAGTATGACCCAAGGAATGCAGACTGCCTCTAGAAGCTGGAAAACACAAGAAAATAGGTTCTTCCCTAAGGCCTCCAGAGAGGAATGTAGACCTGTCCACACTTTAATTTTCGAGTGAGACCTGTATTAGGATTCTGACCTACAGAACTGTGAGATGACACATCTATGTTTTTGAAGCCACTAAGTTTGTGGTAATTTGTTATGACAACAGGAAAAATGCAGATTTTGATCCCCAGAGTGGATTGTTGCTTTTACAAATTTCCTAAAATATAGAGTAGCTTTGGAACTGGGCAGTGGGCAGAGGTTAGAAGAATTTTAAGAAGTATGATAGAAAAACCCTAGATTGCCTTGAATACGCTGTTAGTAGAAATATGGTTATTAACAACTTGGTTAGTGATGACTCAGAAGGAAATGAGCATCATGAAGAAACGGTTAGTAGCAATATGGACATTAAAGGTGTTTCCAGTGAGGTCTCAGGAGAAAATGAGGATCACATCATTGGAAACTGGAAGAAAGGGGATCCTTGTTGTATAGGGGCAGAAATCTTAGCAGGATTGTGTCCTGTGGTTATGTAGAAAGCAGAACTTGTAATAATGAACTTGGATTTCCAAGCAAAGAGTTAAGAGCATGTCCTGGTTACTTTCTGCTACTAATAGAAAAATGTGAGAGGAAAAAGATAAATTTTAAGGGAGAACTGTTACACACACACAAAAAAAACAGGACCTGATGATTGGGGAGTTCTCTGCCTATCTCACTGGGAAAAGATGCTAAAAGTAAGAGGCTCGCTGTCAGGAAATCATGTTCTAGAGAAATGGCTGAGAATATAGCTATACAACTTTCTGCTAATACCTTAGAGCAAAAGTTCAGAGTATTCAGTCATACAAAAGGCTCTTTGAAAAGAGTAAGGGTGTGAGTCACAGATCCCCTCGATCAAACCAGAGTATCTCAGATGCTTAAGGTCATGATTCCTCAGCCATCTCAGCAAATGCCAAAAATAAAGATGGGATTATCTAGGAAAGACATGCAGATGAGCCTCTTGTCTAATGGAGTGAACCCCCATGACATATACAGGCAACCTACAGATTTCTTGAGAATGTTCTACTAGTAGAAACACTGCCATCTTGGGCTGAAACAGAATATGAAATGAAATTGTCAGACCTCTAAAATTCTACTGGCAGAACAGAGGCTGGTAAAACAACTTACACATGCTATCTTTCATGAAAAAGGAAGGATGACTTAGAGGGTGAATTGTCAGGCCCAGAGGACAAAGGTTTATTCGAGACCACAGAGGTTTATTCCCAGGCCTTGAGACCTAATGGAATTTACTTGGCTGGATTTCAGAATTTCTTGGGACCAGTGACTTTTTTTTCCTTTCTATTTTCTCCTGTTTTGAATAGGAATATCTGTAACTGTTATCCTATATCTGCCCCCATCATCATCTTTTAGGAACAGATAACTTGTTTCTTTAGAGGAACTTGCCCCATGATGGATCATACCCAGAGCCCCAAACATTCCAGTTTATATGATTTAGCCAATGACATTTGAGACTTTGGGGCTAAAGAAATTCAGATGAGATTTTGAACTTCAAGTTCATGCTGTAAGGGAATGAGAATTTTGGGGACCTTAAGATGGAGTGAATCAATTTTACATGTGTAATGGACATGAATATTAGTGGGCCAGAGGGCAGTCTATTGTAGACAGAATAATGACCCCCAAATCCAAACCCTAACCCCTAGAACCTGTGAATATATTACCTTACATGGCAAAAGGGACTTTGCAGATGTGATTAAGGTTATGGAATTTGAGGTGGGGAGATTATCCTGGATTATTCAAATGGGCCCAATCAAATCACAGGAGTCCTTAAAAGTAGAGAGGCTTGCCCAGCTATGGCCACAGAGAGATGTGAGGATGGAAAGAGGGTCAGAGAAATTTATGTTTGCTGGCTTTGAAGATGGAGAAAGGGATATGAGCCAAGGAATGCAGACCACCTCTAGAAGCTGGAAAAGACAGAGAAACAGACCCCCCCACAAAAACCTGCAGAGAACACAGCCCTGCCGACACCTTGATTTTAACCTAGTGAGACCCAGGCTGGAATTTTGATTTGCAGAACTGTGAGATGATATACTTGCATTGTTTAAGCCACTAACTTTGAGGTAATTTATAACAACAATAGAAAACTAATACAAACAATTTACCCAAAGTGGTACAGCTCTTATAGAGATGTAGTGGAACATAGATGCCTTTGATTCTTATGTTTCTGTTCTTTCCCCTGTAATGAACTTCTTCCTGGTAGAAGTTAAGCATTGACCTCTTATTTTAATTGTAAGTGCCTCTGGGCAAGTAAGCCGTGAAGTGCTGGATCTGCCTGAATTTTAGACTGCAAAAGCAGAGATTGATCCTAGGTGTTTTGGGTGGGAAAGGAATTTATTAAAAACATATGAGGCCTTGTAGGAACTCTCAACACAGACTGGTAACTGGGCTCAGGGCTGTTTGACCAGGCTCAAGGCCTCAGGCTCTGCAGCAGAACCAGGCTGGGGAAGACCCCACTTCCAAGGTCACTGCATCTGCTCTCACTAGCTCCTGATGTCAAGTCTGGGGTAGCTGCTTCTGGAGCATGGAGCCTGGGTTACTTGCCTGACCCTGAGCAGCAGAGGAGGTGTGGAAGCCAGTTGCGGGCATTTTCAGCTTGTTGAATGGGAATGTAGGCTCTGAGTCACAAGGTGGGCAGCTCCCCAAATAGAGGAAGGGGTTCAGACATGAGGTGGCCAAAGCAAGTGACAAGTGTGCCAGGGACAATGTGATGGACGAGGCTGGATTTTAAACGTTCTTCCTATGGTCTGGATAAGCCATAAAATAGACCCCAGTGGAACCCCAGTTTAGCTTCCCAACTTCATTTCCTCTCTTTCCACTCCTAGAAATTCTCCAAAATCCTTTGGCCAGTCAGGTGTCCCAGTCTGTGTTTGTCAAACAGAGTCAGTAGGCAGAGGCAGCTCCAAGAGATGTGAAGAGCAGTCCGTTCTGTGAAACTTGCCAGCCTAGCATTTCTTCCTCTTGGTAGAACTCTTCACTTCTCTGACCTCACCTCCTCCACTGTCACCCCAAAGGGCTGAGCTTGAGCCTCTTCTAGCTCAGACACCCCACAAAGCTCTGAATGGCTCAGCTTTTTTGCCTTGAACTCAATTTCCTCATTTAAATATCCTTCTTAGCTTTGTCATAAGGAATAATATCCAGGAGGTCAACATTTATATTCTAATTATATTTTTTCCGGTTTATAAAAATAATCCATAACTACTAAACTAAAAACCATCAGGGTATCATAAAGAGTCAAGTCTTGTTTTCACCACGTCTTCAAATGGGACCCAGGTGCAAGTCACTTTACCTCTCCACGCTTCAGTCTCCTCACCTGCAAAATAGGAGGACTTCTTCCAAGTAGGATGTGAGTGAAGAGTGGAGCCAATTAAAATATATCACCTGTATAACCAATGCAGCGCCTTGCCCATAGTAGGTCCTCAATAAAGAACAGCTGTTTTCAAGATTGTTGCCTTGGTCACTATTACTCTTGGGTGGAGTGTGTGCTTTTGGAGCCACATAAAAATTTGATGTCTGGCTCTTATGCTCCCTGGAGTGTGAGCTCGGGTAATTCATGTCAATTCTCTGAGCCTGACTTTCTTCATCTGGAAAAAGAGGACAGCAATGCCACGTCACAGAGTTAACCGGAGGCTCAGTTGAGACGGAAGGGCTCTGCAAATAGCGGCTGTGGTTATATTTGGCCTGATTGTTTTTCCTGTTGATGACAAAGCTTGATCCTTTCTTTTTTTTTTCCACGGACACTGGTCAGTTGGTAGGCTTTTAGTTTGCTTGTCTGTTGTTCAAACAAAAACAAGGCAGGGAAAATGGAAAACCGAGGCTATGTGTCTGCATTCTAAATAGCGGGAACCACGTAAATGGAAAGATCGTTTTAGGATTGGAATGAATGGCCAAGGCTGGGAACGTGTTACCAGAGTCATTTGAGCAGCTGTTAAGAGATGTTGCCTGATCTTATCGAGGAAGTCACCCGTGATTCTCAAACCGAACAGGAGGCGATGGCTCCCTGAGGCCCCTCTTCCAAAAGGACATTTCTGAAGCAGTAGCGGAGCCAAAAATAGCTGGTAGTAAACTGATTGTCAACAATTAGAATGTAGGTATGGGAGGAAGTCATTCCCTGAGTTCCAGCCACCTCAACCTGTGGCTCTTTAGATCTCAGAATATTCAGGCTTTCTCTGGGCCTTATATTCAGGAGGTTTTTCTTTCTTTGAATGCCATGTGTATGGATTTTCACACCATAGGTCACCCCTAACCTCTGATCCTGCCAGAGGCCTAAAAGTCAACCTGCTTTGACTATCACCTCCTGGACACATGTGCCTTTGGAGTGTGGGTGGTGGAATAGTGGGAGCAGGCTGGCTTAGCTTCACTATCAGGATCCCCCACTGCTCTCCCCAGTGACCCCTTTGTGGGCTGACAAAGGCCAGAGGGCTGCCTTTCATTCAGCAGCAGCTCTGTACCTAATGCTGGTATGGCTTGAGTCTTGGCCTCCACCCCTAGAAAGGACCAGGCACACCCTCCCTGGTTCTCCTTGACCCCTCTGAAGGACAGAACCTGGCCCCAGTAACAAAGGCTCTCTGCATCTTGCCTTCTGCTCGCCAGGTGAGCAAGGATCATTTTTGGAGTTGGCCAAACAAGAGATACTATCTTAGCCTTACTCAGAAGACTATGAATGTTCCCTCCTTCACACAGTTTACTCTGTCTTCATTGACCCTCTAAGTACAGTAGGACAATGCATTGATCCTCACCATGAACTCAATAACCATTCATTTATATCCTGAGCACCTACTAGGTGCTATGGATAAAATACATTCCTGGCTGGCATAGAGTTCCCAGTCAGGTCATTGTTTTCTATCACCACATCCCATTCCCCAAGCCCAGCACATATTCCTCATGTGCATAATGATAATAACTATAAATGATCACAATTATCTAGCTATCATTTATGGAGGGCTTGTTCTGGCTGAAGCACCTCTGCAAAGCACTTTGCTTGAATTTTCTCACGAAAATCTCTCACAAGTGTCTTGTGAAGCATCCCCTGTTATCATCTCCATTTTACAGATGAAGAAACAGACTCAGAAGTCATGCTTCTTGCCCAAGGCCACATAGCTGATAAGTGGAGCCTTTGGATTGCAAAGCCAGGCTGGTAGGTTCTGGGCCCTCTCCCACTATGCCTCTCCTGTCAGCATGAATGGAATCAAGATTAGCTAGTGCAGATTTGATCTGGCCTCCTCCTAACACAGATGTTATTATTCCAATTTTGGTGGTTCCAAAAACTAAAGCTCAGAGAAGCCAGCAAAGTTCCCTGAAGTCACCCAGCTGAGACTTTGGTTTTCGGACTTCTAGTTGCAAAGCTACTTGCTGCACCATGTGGCCCCTAAATTCCAAAAGAGCATTTTATCCCTCAGTGGGTTTTAATTAATTAGCTAGCACTAAGATGAAATCTTATACCTTGGGCCCCCAGCCCCTGTCAGACTCTGGCAGAGAGGAAGGACTGGCACCAGGAGAATGAGCTATGGAAAGAGGAGGCCCAGTCTGGCTGTTGGTGGGGAGAGTGGGGAGTATTCTGGGTTGTCACAATGACTAAAGGCTGCTGGCATTTGTGAACAAGGAACAGAGGTGTGATAGGCCATGCAATGCACATCCAAGACTAGTCCTGAGTCTAGCACGATGTTGAATGTTTCCCTGGATTGTTGATGTCATTGAAAATCCTGTTTGTATCTATGCCCAGAACCTAACTCTGTGTTACATATTAATACATTAATATATCCTGGAATTTCCAGAAATAAAATTATCAAGTAAATTGAGGGAAAACTGTACTTCATTTTGTTCAAAACTTCACCAAGAACTGTTGCCATTTTAAAACTCAGGACCAGCAGCATCATCCATGGTATTTGAGACTCTGACACAACAGCACTGTCTGTGTTAGTGGCTCTCACATGTCTAGTGATTCAACGTATATCTGTGAATATATTTTTTTAGCTCTCACTTCAAAATGTCAAATATAAAGAAAAGAGTTGACAATACTTAGTTGAATATTGTCTTCTCTTTCTTCCCAACCAGTTCATTCCAAGTAGGATCCATCACCTGACTGTCTCCTGATGTCTTCTAGTGTCGTCATGCCCAGGCACTGAGAAGTTGAAATGTACATTGTATTGTTATAGATGACTTTCCTTTCATTTTTCCTCTATATTACAGTTGAGGCATTATATACACCTTTTTAAAATTATGTGTATTGGTAGGTTATATTGTCTATAGATTTGTTTTAAGACAGTAAAAGGGGTGTTGGATCAGACAGGGCCAAAAAACACTGGCAAAGTAGACAAAAATGGGGTTATGGATGCTGCCCCGCCCCTAATTGCTAGGACCTTGGACATAAGCATGAGTATTAGCTCTTACCGTAGGCCTCTGAAGTCATTTCTTTCACTTGGTTTCCCCACTAGACTAGTAGGTGAACAGTTGGTGTTGACAGAAGATGGACGATAACCATTTGGACAGGTGAATGGATGGATGGATGATGACATTTACTTTGATCATTTGGATGGATGGTTGGTTGGATGGATGGGCAGGTGGCAAGTAGCATGAGAGGAAGTGATAGATGAAGAGACAGATGAGTAGGTGGGTGAGTAGGTGGACAAGTGGGTGGATGGATGGGTAGGTGCACAGACAGGTGGTGAACAGATGGACTGATGGGTGGGCAGATACAGTATGTGGGCAGACACATATGGGTGGGTGGATGAACAAATGAGAAGGTAGGTTGGTGGATGGACAGGTGAGTGAATGGTTAGATGGTAGAATGGATGGGTGAAATGAGGGAACATGGAAGGTGAGGCACAGAGATTTACTCACTTGCCCGTGATCACACAACTAATTGGTAGGATTGGAACTCTGGCGAGCTGATTCAGGAGTCCATTCTTTTAACCACTACATTACATTTTATAAAGTAACTTGCCCAAGTCATCAGCCAGGAATAGGTGAAGCCAAGATTCGAACCTGGGTCTATCTGACCTATTACTACCCTGCTGGCTGAAGACTGGAGAAGAACATCGGGGTCAATTATAAATGCCACAGAAGCTTGGACCTCATCCTCAGGCAACCAGGGAACTGGAAAAGGGTTTTGTTTAAGCCTGGCTATCACACCATCATTTCTGAGTCTAGAAAGACAAGTCATCTAGCAATGTAATGACCAGGTTTTAGGGAAGCTATCCATCGTGAGGCTGTTGTAGTAACAGTCAGTGAGGAGTTGAGCCAGAGATATGGCTAATTGGGGAGAGAAGCAAGAATGGATTCAAGAGGCTTCCAGAATTCGAGTTGTCAGATCTTGGTGACTGAGCCTATGTCAGAGATAAGAAACAGCAGGAATCGTAGAGGTCTGTGTGACCTTGAACACAGTCACTTCCCCTTCCTGAGCCTCACCTGCTTCATTGAATGTATTAGGTCAATAAAGGCTGGGCTGCTGTAACAAAGAGACCCTCAAATACTGTGGCTTAACCAAGGTAGAAGCGTTTTTCTAGGATAGCAGTTGGCAGCTCTAGCCTGATAGGCTCTCTGCTTTATTAGCTCATTCATTGGTTCCCTCTGTTTTACTGCTCTGCTACTACTTAGGATGTTGCTCTCATCTACATGGTGGAAGCTGGGTCCCAGGTATATCACATTCCAGGTCACAGGGAGGGGTCCAGGTGGAGGACACACATCCAGATATTTTAAGTCAAGGTCTAGAAGTGACACACATGAGTTCTACTTGTATGCCACTAATGAGGATTTGGTCACATGGCTACACCTAGCTGCAGGTGGCATGTGCCCAGCCAAATCTCAGTTACTGGGAGAAGAGGGAAGTGACTTTGGAAGGACAACTAGAAATCAATTATATCTGGAAATTGTTGGGATACAGAGTTATCATTGGGACAAAACAAGATAATGTTCATGAAGCACCTGGCACACGCCTGGCACGAGGTGGGTGTCATCATCATTTTTCTTAATGGATGTGTAAAGGGCACATGAAGGAGCAGTAAGGCGCTCTCAGGACTGTGAGGGTCTGGCCACAAAATCAGTGTGTGATAAAAGAGGTCAGAGTTGTCTAGAGGCAGTTTCAAATAGAAAGTCTTTTACTCCAGAGTCTGGGCAGGGTAGGGTTACGGGAGGGAATGTTTTAGGAGAGGAGAAAGTCAGGGTTGAGCAGAAGGCAGAAGGATGTTGGCAAGGCACATGCCCCCCATTAGGGAGGTGGGGAAGAAGGGCTATTGGTCTAACAGCCCACCTGTGGAGCCAACTTAGCTCAGGTGTAGACATAGAGGTGCAGGATGCCAACTGGGACAACAGAAACCATGCCAGATACATTAGACAGAGGGAATTTAATGCAGAGAATTGGTTGCATGGTAATAGAAAGACAAGAAGACCCAGGGATTAGCAACAACAGAAAGTTGCTGCTACCCTATGGGTGTTATTAATCAACCCCCAAGAGTTTAGTTAGCATGAGTCTGTTTCCAATGGACAGATCTACCTGGCCCTAGCTGCTTGCATCATGATTCCAAGTCTCAGAGCTGAGGCTAGACCCAGAATGGAGATTTGGCTGTATCCTTGACACTTCCTTCTCACCAGGGTTTGGGGGAGGTTTCTGGAGTGGCAGCCCTATGGCAACACACTCCATGTGGTGCTTATGTGTGTTTGGACACTACCTGGTGTCATTTCTCAGAGCTGCTGCTCATCCCCTCCTATACATTCCTGCCTCTCTGCCTGCCCCACCTCACCATATCGCCCAGGAGATAGAAGAGACCAGCCTCCAAATATCTGAAGGGCCATCTTGGTCAAAAATGTGGGCTTGTTTGCTGTGGCTCCTGTAGGTGGAACTAGGCTCCACAAGTAATAGTGAAAGTATAAGCAGACTTGGTTCCAAACTTGGCTCTGCTACTTAGGAGCTCTATATCTTTGAATAAGTTGTTTAGCCTCTCTGAGATTCAGTTTACTCTTCTGCAAAATGAAAATGGTACCACTGCCCTTGGAGAACTGTTTACAGCAGGGGTCCCCAACCCCTGGGCCAGGACAAGTACTGGTCCATGGCCTGTTAAGAATGGGGCCACACAGCAGGAAGATGAGTGGCAGACAAGCACGCAAAGCCTCATCTGTATTTGCAGATGCTCCCCAGCCCCAGCATCACCTTCTCAGCTCCACCTCAGATCATCAGGCATTAGATTCTCATAGGAGCACTGGTCCCTGGTGCCAAAAAGGTTGGGGACCTCTGGTTTACAGGGATTAAATGAAATAGTCATAGCAAGATGGCTAACACAGTGGCCTGTTTTTTTCTTGTTTGCTGTTGTTATTAATGATATCTGGTTACAGTAAGACAAATCTCACTGTAAGGAAAAGATTTTCCAACAGTCCGAGCCAATCAATGTGGAGAGGCTACCTTGGTCAATGGTGAGCTCCCTTTTACAAAAGGTGTGTAAGTAGAAGCCTGACAATCACTTGTCAGGGAGCAGAAACCCCCTGGAGACAGAGAAGGATTGCCCAGGATGCTATCCGAGGTCCTGCCAGGCCTGCAAAGCAGTGATTGGTGTATTTCCTACACCCTTTCAGGGGCAACCTGGGAGCCACCCAGATTCAAAGAGGTTCTGATTTTCAGACTTCACAAATTTAACACCAAACCAGCAATGGCTGGTCATCTCACCCATGAGAGTAGAAAGGGAAAACCACATAAGATCTTGGACACTCACATGGCGAGGGTGAGAGTGGTCCCATGGTGACTTGACTGGATTATTGATTTGTTAGGAGATAGTGTGGAATAATGGTTAGGATTCCAGGTCCTGGGGTAAGGCAAAACTGAGCAGCTGACCTTGCAAAAATTGCTTTACATCTGGCTTCAGTATCCCCATCTGTAAAGTGGTGATGAGAGTACCTTCCTCATGAGCTGGTGTAAGAATTGTATGAAATAACGTGTACAAAGTTCTTGGCTTAGTTGTTGAGCTATACCAACACTCGATATAAGGTGCTTATATCACTACGACTCTATCAATTAAAAAAAAGAAAGAAAGAAAGAATTTCTGTCAGTCTGTTTATACAGCCAAATAAGATTGGAAAAAAATCAACTAGAGAATCAGAAAACAATGGTAGAAAAATAAGATAGAACCATGAGAAGGTTAGCTCACAGCATGTGTACCTTATATTTGTTTTTGAGTTTTCTAGAAGCCAAATAAGGAACCCATATTTATTATGCATACATATATAATTGTAACCATACCTAATGTAAAAACAACCATACTTATTATAGAATATATGGTTAGGTATTCCATAATTTATTTAATCATTCCCCCATGATGGGCATTTAGGTTGTTCCCAATTTTTTACTGCCATAAACAGGGTTACAATGAATATCCTAGTACTCACATATTTAACTGATTCTTGGAGATTTACCTAACACTGCTATCAATTCAGCGACCAAGTTGAGGCTCAGACCTTCTAAGTCTTCCTGAAGATAAAAGAGAGAGAGAGAGAGAGAGAGAGAGAGAGATTGGTGGGCTGAGGATCCTGAGAAGAGATTAGGGACTAGAGATTGAGAAGAGCTGGTTAGGGAAGTGGGCAAGGCAAGAAGTGATTCATGGAATCAGACATGTAGGCATTGTTGACGGCTGAGTCTTCCGTACTTCCCCAAGACCCAACAGGAGAGATCCTAGGGACTGGGAAGGGAAAATGAGGCCAGATCCCCACCACAGCAGGGGCAGCTCGTCATGAGTTCATACCAGATATGAGAGTGAAAATAGCAACTCACTTAATCCACCCACACGCAGGCTCATGCCCCACTCTTCAGCCAGGCCACACTATTCACCGTTCCCCATCACACCACTATGCCTCTACTACTGCTGTTATCCCTCCAACCTAGAGTGCCCTCTTATTGCTCCTGGCTCCTGCTAAGTGTCTCAAGATACAGTTCAAATAATTTCTTTTCTGTAAAGGCATTTGTCCTCACCCTGCAGCACTCAAGAATAGTAGTCTCCTCCTAAGATGTAGTGTCACGACTATTTATATATTGGTGAACCTCACCCACCCCCCCAGATTCTGAGTTCTCTAAGAGCAGGATGTTGTCCAGTTGAGTCCCTCATGGAAGCATGTTCTAGAAAGGAGCAATGATGCAGCTTTTGTGTGAGGTGTTCTTGGAGATACAGGGTAGCCTAGCAGTTAAACTCAGCAACTTTAGAGTAGGAAAGGGTAAAAATCGTGGCTCTGCCTCTTGCTAGTTATGTGACCGTGGGCAAACCACTTCACTTCTCTGAGCCTCAGCTTCCTCGTCTGTAAAATGGGGATAATAATAACACTAGCTGACATGTTCAGATCCATGTGCCACACATTGCAAATATTTGCTTATTTAAATGTCAAGAGACTCCTGGGGAGTTAATCACTACGATGAAATACAGCGCTTAGCACATGTGTCATGAAAGGCAGCTGCTGCCACACCTTGCTCTAGCCAGGCATCCACAGATCAGCTGACTTTAACCCATCTTTCATTCGGAGTATTAATTGAGCACCAACTAAGTGCTGGGTACAGTGTTAGGCTCTGAGAGTATGACTGTGCACAGGGCAAATACCCTCTGCCTCCAGGAGCTCTTAGGCTGGTGGAGGAGACAAGTACCAAACAACTCATCACACAGATAACTGCATAATTTTCATCACATGTAAGTGCTATGAGAGACAAGTGCAGAATGCTATGTGAGCCCAACAGGAATGACTTCTGATGAGAGGGTCAGGGAAGACCATTCTGCAGCCGTGACCTGGCTAAAAGGATCTGCCGGCAAGAAAGCAGAGCACGAGTGGTCCAGACAAAAGGAAAGGGTACACGCAAGGGCCCTGAGGTGGGAAGGGGTCTTGTGCTCTGGGGACACTAAAGGAAGGCCAGAGTGATTTCTAGATTTCTAGAATCTAGAAAGCAGGAGATAGTACTAAGAGGAGGGTGGGTAGGGGGCTGCAGGATGTGTGTGGTGTTTAGACTTCGTCTTGACTGCAGGAGAGCCATCAAAGGATTGAAGCTTCATGTGATAGGATTCAGCTTCCAGAAGACCTTCTTGTGGGAGAGTGAATTATAGGAGACAAGAGTAGGGGCCAGGAGTCCAGGTGGAATGTCCTGCATTCATTCAAGCAAGCAATGATGGTGGACTGATGATGTTGGTGACCGTGAAGAGCAGGGGTTCCCAACCTCCATGGCCTGTTAGGAACTGGGCTGCACAGCAGGATGTGAGTGGCGGACAAGCAAACAAAGCTTCATCTGTATTTGAAGCTGTTCCCCAGCACTAGCATCACTGCCTCAGCTCCACCTCAGATCATCAGGCATTAGATTCTCATAGGAGCACCTGGTGCCAAAAAAGTTGGGGATCGCTGGTGTAGAGGACAGGGTGCAAGAGGTACTGGGTGTGGAATCTATCAGATTGGGCAGTGGGCTGGGTATGAGTGGGTGATGGATGGCAGGCAGGCAGCTAGTTGACTGGCAGTGGGAGTCATATCGTGAGATGTGAAGACTGGAGGAGGAGCAGGCTAGAGAGAAGGATTAGGGACGTTCAAGGTGCTTTTCAGCTATAAAGTTCTGGCACACAGAAGAGGGGCCAGCCATGGGGAGGTTCCTTAGGATTTCCTAATGCATCAGAGAGAGAGAGCCTTAGTGAGACACCAGCTCCTCTTTTAAACATGGCTGAGTTGCATTCCTTCTAGGAGGGCAGGTCTTAGCTGTGCATGGCCATCTTCAGAAGCTTGGAGGTTCCCACTGTAGAGCTTCCCCCTCTAGGCTTCTCCATCCTGGCTCGCCTATCAACCTTGTTATAAAGGACATCCACGACACAGGGGTATTCCCTGGGTTGTTCAGAAGCCCAGCTGTTGCCTTTGAGTTGCTCCCATCTCGTTATCCCCGGAGTTTCTACTTCTTTTTGCAAAATTTAATTGCCTGCTAGATTTGAAAGGGCCTGGACCAGCTGTTCAAGTTTGGGAAGTCAGAGTTAAATGCACCATGATCAAAGGCTGCAGAGAGGCCAGCAGCGTCCATGTCAGCAGCTCCTTAAAATCAGAGCAACTTTCCTCCTCTCAAAATGGAAAGCGAATGGCTCAGCTCGGACACTTGAAAGGAGGGGTATTAGGCAATTCTAAGCCTTTGCAGGGCCTGCCGCATCTTTAAATCATTGTGCTTTGGAAATGGAATACCCAGGCCTCATCCTGAGCTCCCCATGAGAGGACATGTGTCAGAGATATCATTTGTGGGCCCTGTGCCTCCTTGAAGTTTCTTTCAAATCGAGCCCAAGATGAATCTGGAGAAGCCAATAAACTCTGCAGATTATCTCCAAGCTTCCGCCCGCCCACCCCCAGATCTTCTTAGCAAGATTGGAAGTCAGGGGACTGGGACACAAACCCCAGTTTTAAAGGCTAAACAACCTTGACTAGAGCTATCTGTGTCCTGGGTCTGCTCATCTATAAAAATGGGCTGATAACTTTCCTGTCTACCTCACTGGGTTTTTGACAGGCCTCAATAAGATGCAAAGCGTGAGAATGCTTTGTAAACAAAAGCATCGCACCTATCAGTGGTTACTATTATTCAGCTTCTTACCCTCCCAGTGATACTTGCATTTCAAAAAATAAGGAACTTGTAGAAGCAGGAAGTGTTTCTTGGGGAAGAAAAACATTTCTAAAATGTTGGAAAACAAATTAGTATTTGAAGGGCAGGGATAACAGGTGTGAAGTTACCTTGAGAGCCACGAGGTGTAAAAATAGCAGAGTAGGTGACAGGAGCAGCTGGCCTCCCTCTTGGAGGCTGCAGGGCCACCTTCTGTTACTCTCCTCTCTTTTTCTCTCCTCTCCTAGTTCCTCTCCTCCCCTCACCTCTCTTGCCTTCCTGTCCTCCCCTTCTGTTCTTCTACTGTCTCCTCTCACCCATCTTTTTACTTTTGACCAACTTTTTAAAATTTACCATCTCAACCATTTTTAAGTGTGCAGTTCATTACTGTTAAGTAATACTCACATTGTTGTGCGACAGATCTATAGAACTTTTTCACCTTGCAAAACTGAAACCGTATACCCATTAAACACTAATGCTCCTCCCCCAACTCATCGTTCTTTTTTCCTTCTGAGTTTCATTTTCCCGTTTTTTCCCCAAGAAAGTTAAGAGCTATGTAAGTTAAGAATCTTTCTGTTGAAAGTGACTTAAACTGGCTTAAGCCTGAAAAGAAATTTATTGACAAGTAACTGAAAAGTCCCAGGGTAACAGACTTCAGGTATAGCTGGATCCAGGTGCTAGAAATATCATCAGAACTTATTCTCTCCTCTCTCTGTCCCTCGATTCTGCCACTCCCTGAGCTGGCTTCACCTTCGGTCATCCTCTCATTATTAAGATCTTGTCTCTTCGTCCCAGTATTGCATATGGGGAAGATGTCCCCAATATTGCTCACTTACCACAGTGCCCTCATAATACCATCTTCAGCCAGGATGCAGTTCTGCCCCACCCCCAGCTTTGGGACATACCTGGCCCTGCCACTGGACCTTCTGGTCCCACCTCCTGCCAACCACCTTGGCCCTGCCACCATGATGACCCACCTTCCAGTTCATAGAAACAGCTTGGGCCTCAGGCTCACACAGATCTGGATTAGAATCCCTGCTCTGCCACTTACTGAGATAAACGATGATAGAGAAAGGATAAAAACAGAATAATGGTATAGAACATTACCCTTGGTACAATGCCCATTCTAGCCACTTTTGACTGCCCTCCCTGCTCTGAACACAGCCCTCAGTGACTGTGCCCTTACAATCAATTTCTCCTTCTTCCCTATGAGGCCAGCTCCAGTGACCTGTTCTCTGGGAACCTTATCCCTTCCACTCCTGGCCCCTGCATCTCACTGCAGCTTGCTCTTTCCTGGACCCCTGCCTTACATCACTCTGCCATTTCCCTCCATTACTCTCCTACTGGAAGGTTCCCCTGGCTCCTTCCATTGCCCCTCCAAGGCATGACTGCCCTGGGAATCCAGCCTCGTCCGAGCAGCCCAGATGCCGCAAAGGCGATGAGAGACCTGAGCTGACCTGGCAAAGCATTTGACTGATACAATTTTCATAAGTCCTTAAAGTTTCATACTTCCCAAGCATCTGCCTGCCCTCCAGCATCTTCATTTACTTCCTCAGCTAGCAACATTCCTGGGCCCCTGGAACTGGAACTGCCTTCCAGAGCCCACAGTAGCCACCCCAGGGCCTACACCCCATGCTCACCTCTGTGTCTCAGAACAGAGACCCAGGCTTGGAGGCCAGAGATACTAGTTATAAATACCCGGCCAATGAAGGAAGGAAGGAGAGAAGTCACCCTCAGGGCCGGGAGTGACTCATGGCGGGAGAGCAGGAATCAGGGAGCGTGAATACCACCCCAGCCTAGTCCCAGGAGAAAAAGCAAGAATTGAAATATCACACAGTCCTGGGTTCAATTCCTGACTTAACCACCTAACTGCTATGTGACCTTGGGCAAAGCATTTCACCTCTCTGAGCCTCTGAGTTTTACGCATCTGCAAATGGGGACAATCATGCTCACCCCAGAGAATGACTGTGAGCATTCAATGACACAACGCATGAAAGAGGCTCAATAAGTATGAGTTTCCTATTAATAAAATAGGAAAGAATAAAGAAATAGGCATAACTAAATATTTTTTTATAAAACAGTATAAATAATGTAATAACATTTTAGTTTTGCAGATGTTTTCTGAGCATAAACTACATGGCTTCCTTGCTGTTCCTCTTCTGGGATTTTGCCCCTTCTGTTCCTTCTACAAGAATGCTTTTCCCCACACGTTAGCATGGCTCACTCCAATCCCTTATTCCAGTCAGGGCTTAAATACCACCTCCTCAGAGAGGCCTTCTCTGGATCCCTTGTGCAAAATAGAGGCCCTCCCATGACTCCCTGCACCTTGCCCTGCCTTTCTGTGATTCATCACAGCGATCCCTTCCGAATACATTCTGTTTTTATTTGTGTCAATTTTTCAATGTCTGTCTCCCCTGCCACTAGAAAGTGAGCTCTTGGGGGACAAGGACCTTGTTCCCTTCTGTCCTCTCAATGCTAGAGGAAAGCTTGGCACATAGTAGGTACTCGGTAAAGATCTGAGGTCTGTCAAAGAGATGAGTCAGACACGACCCTGCTCTGGGACCTTAGTTTTGCTCTAGGAAGCATCTAAGATGATAACAAACATTCTAACAGAAACGAGTGCCGTTTGCTGCAGGCCCACTCTGTGCCATCATTGCACTAAACCCTCCCCATGCAACATCTTATGTGCTCCTTTCACAACCCACAATGGAGGTGCTGTCACTATTCCCACTGAACAGAGAAGACAAAGCTCGGAGAAGAGGTGGAACTGGCCCAGAATCACACAGGCAGGGTCAGAATTGGAGCCTAGGTATGTCTGCCACCATGGCTTTGGTCCTAAACACAAAACCAGGGTACCACAGGGAAGCCGGAAGCCTAGTAGAAAGAGGAGAGCGTTACCTTGCACCTTGGGGTCAGGGTAGGCTGCCTAGAGAAGGGGGCATTTGAGCTGGAACTTGATGGATACTTAGGAGCCTTCTAAGCAAAGAGGAAGGAGAGGAGCATTCAGATGTTGATCCTGTGGTCCCTTCCACAAGCATTTATTTAGTGTTTCTGTGTGCCAGGCAGAGAAAATGCCCTTCTGGGAATGAGGCTCTGCAATTCCAAAGGAAGCTGAGGTGTCAGAGCCAGTGGCCTTGAGAGACCCAGGGCAGGGCCTGGGCCTGGGCCTGACTGAGAGAAAGGGAAGAGCAGGCATTGAGCAGCCACTGTGAACCAGGCATGGTGCCACAGGCCTCCCCTTTGTCCTAACACATTGCCTTCTTACCATTTGATGCAGCAGGTGCTATGATCATTTTTAAATGAGGAAACTGAGGCTCTAAAGCCATCTGCTGTGAGTTCTGGCTCTAGGTCACCAGTGTGCGGTGGTAGGACATAGGAGGAAAGCACCTCCTGTCTGTCACAAAACAGGCCGCTGGCCTGCCTCTGGCAAAGAGAGATAGAGGGGATGGGGTTTGGGGCCCAGGGTCCTGATCGGGCTGGTTGGTGATAATCGGCAGAGAAGTGGCCTGGAGGATGCAGCCTTTCCCGCAGCCAGCCTCAGCAGCCTTGAAGAGTCTGACCCACACCTGGAGGTCTCTGTTACTGTCTGCGTCCCTTGCTTTGCAACCCTGAGCAAATCACTCTATTTCTCTGGGCCTCCTGTTTTGTTAACTCCAAGGAGCTAAATGATCTCCAAGGCCCTCCTTTTGGTTCACACCATGCAGATTTCTAACCCTGATGGGTTTCCTATCACCGCTATAACAAATTACCACAAACCAAGTCACTTAAAATTTATCAGCTAACATTTCTCTAGGTCAGAAGTCTGGTGCAAGTCTACTGGGCTAACATCAAGGCAGGGCTGCGATCCTTATGGAGGCTCTCACTCAGAATGACTCCTTGCCTTTTCCAGCTTTGGAGGCGGCCATGTTCCCCACGGGCCCTTCTTCCACCTTCACAACAGCCCTGGTTTTCTCACATTGTGTGCTGACTCTTCTGCCTCTCTCTTCCACTTTTAAGGATCCTTGTGATTACATTGAGCCCACCCAGATCATCCAGTGTCATCTCCCATCTCAAGGTCAGCTTGTGAACAACCTTATATCCGTTTGCAACCTTCGTTCCCCTTTATAACCCAAGATAGTCACAGGCTCCAGAGACTAGAACACGGATGTCTTTGGGTGGCTATTGTTCTGCGCAGCACACCTGGAAAACAAGACATTTGGGGGAGGCTTTGAGCAAGCTGTTTCTTCTCTTTGGGACCCAGATTCCTATGTTTTGAAATGGGGAGGTGATCATTATGACCCCCACCCCATATGGCTGCTTCGTAAACAAAATGAAATGATGTGTGTTCAGGTGGATTACAGTGGGTTAGGCACTCTACATGGGATTAATTCTTTATTCCTGGGGTGTTTCCGTTGCTAGTAGTATCAGCTGACAGCTCTCACTGGGTACTCAGGCCTTCCTATGCTTCACTTTGAAATGCTGCAGCACCCCCCTCCCCAAAGCTCTACCCTGAGAAAACAAACGTGGGTCTGTCAACCGCTCCTGCTCCTTATAATCTGTCTTCTTTTCACAGAACCCCAGGGGCCCCTGGGATTTGGGAGTTGGGGAATGTCACTCAAGGATGCCTATTGAGCACTGAACAATAGCCCCTCATGAGGTCATATGGCCGCTTAGCAACTGCTCAGGCCCTTAGTAACCGGCCCAGAAGTGTTGCTATTTACCCAACAGAAACTTTGGGTTATATGGATAACGCCCAGTTCCTTCCAGAGAACCACAGGCCCTCAAAAGCAAGTTCCACCCACTGGTAGCTGCTGTTCTGGCTCTTCTAAGAGCAGGAGGGAGCAGGGAGCCCTGGTTCTGTCCCAGCTTTGTGCCTCTCCTGAGAATCAGTTTCTCCCACAATGTGGATATCGACTAAATGAACAACAAATAGAATGTCCATATGTCCTGGTTGGCCCAGAACAGTCCTGGCTTATCATGATTATTAAAAGTGTCCTTTTCATTTTCAAAAGTGTCCCCAAATTGGAAGATCAATTTTCTGATAATCCTAAGGCTATTTTCAGCCTTGATTCTATTTTTCTTCCCCTCCACACTCTTCCCCTGACCTGAACTAATCCTGAATAGTTCTGCCAAGATTTTTCAGGGACTCTCTCTGTGCCATGCCTGAAGCTGGGAGCTGAGGAAACTGAGGCAAACCAGGCGTGATCCCTGCTCTTGGGAGCTTCTAGTCCGTGGAAGAATGCCACTTAAGCACTCTGCAGAAATCTAGGATTGAATCCAGAACCTTGTAATTCTCAGCCTCATTTGCACTCTCCCCACTAAGCTATTTTAGTAAATAATAATACTCCTTAGTATTCCGGTAGCATTTTGCAGTTTCTAAAGCATTTCCCTTCTATTACCTCATTTAACCCTGATGCCACTGAGGGTTTGATTTTCATATATCCCCATTGCAGAGATGAGGAGCTGGAGGCCAGGGGTCGTAGAGAGCATTGGTTAAGACAGAACATCAGGGAAGCAATTCAATTCCTGCCTCCTCACCTGTGAAATGGAAATATTATCAACTGCTTCATAGAACTATTGTGGAAAGTAAAGGAGACAACACATAGTCTTTTAAACAAAAATGGCATCTGCCAAAAAAGAGCACCTCTACCCCTGAGCTGTCGTGGCCCCAGCAGTTGCATTTCTGGAACGTCCCCTGCTTCTCCTATGCCCTCAGACACCAGTTTGGGCATCTCCTGACACATGTCAGAGCACCTGAAACAGATCTTGTTGGAATCCCAGCTCTGCCTCTAGGAGCCGTGTGACCTGCTTCTAGCCTCAGTTTCTTTATCTGTAGAATGGACATAAACAGGTAGTTCTGAGGATGGAATGAAGCAAAGCATGTAAAGGGCTTGGTAGAAGGGCCAACACAGAAATGGTGCCCAAAGTGGGAGGGTCTGTATTGCTTTTCTGATGTTCAGTGTTTGAGGTATCTTTGAACCTGGGGAAGGGGAGAGGGAGCCCATGAGGGGATTTGCCCCCAACCCAGGATCCTGTGCCAGCACACACTTTAGGATCTCTTCTTCCAGCCACCTTGGCAATGAGGGAGTTCAGCGGATGAAAGCTGTTCCCTTTGCGCCCTACTCACCTTGGGGAGAAGAAAGGGCCCCCTTCCCCCTTTCTTTATAGCACAGCTCCACGGGGGCAAATCTGTCAGGTTCCATGGTGATGTCTAAGTGGTTTCCCGCCCACACCCCTTGCCAGAGCTGTGAGTCACCACCACCCGGCACCAAGGTGGCGGCCTCGGGAAGGGTGTTCCCTCTCTGGCTGCAGAAATGCTGCTGCAGGATTGCTCCAGAAAGCTAAAATCAGGCCCCATGATAAGCTCAGCTGCCCTTCTTATGCAACATTTGACATTGTTCAAAAGCAATGTTAATGTTCTTAACTTCCCTTTGCCTAGGGCCCTAGAGAGCTGGCCCAGCCCAGACCTTGTGTTCTGTTTCTAGCAGCCCAGGCAAAGACTAGTGTCTATATTTGACAGGTGGGGAAACTGAGACGTGCCTGAGGCCACACGACTAGGACACTCCTAGCCTGGCCTTTTGCACCAGACCTCAAAACTCCCTATACTGGCCATCCTAGTTAGTTTTGGAACCAGAGACAGAGCAAAACAGGTAAATATGATACATTTTATTTTTTTCCAAATGAAACTTAATTGTTAGCAACTATGTCCCCGTTGCTGGGCTGGTAGTTTAAACTCTGATTTCTGATAAAAAGAAGAGAAAATCTATTTCTGTCCTATGAGCTAATTAAGAATCAGAGCTGAGCTCTAGGAGGTTGTGGGGAGAAGGGGAGCAGAAAATATTTGCATAGTCATTCGGGTGATTTTGCATGTCGGCTGCCTTTGGCTGGAGTCCTCTTAATGAAACACTTCTGCTCTCTTGCCCAAGCCAGAGAGAAATAGCCATAAACCTGAGTGATCTGGGCAGTAAGGATTCTTGCATTCTTACCCACCTCAGTCCTCTCTGAGCCTTAAACTTGCTTCACTCAAGTCAAGAAAAGCCAGACTGCACCTTTCAGCCAAATAACCAGCAGGCTGAGTTGCATCCCGCCAGCAGCCTGGCCGGATTGGTGTTTATGCATATGGGCCCTTATGCGCAACAGCTCCCTTCTCTCCCAGAGCAACTGTGAATGTTTCCCTTTCGCCTGCATCATGACCTCACCCAGCATAAATTTCCTACTATTTAAAACTCCTCTACAATGAATTCCGTAGACTTCAGGGTGACATTGATCCTCACCATAATCAGAAGAGTCTGTGACGTTGGTGTCCAGGCAGTCGGGGTTCCTAGAATGAATATGTTAAGTCTTGACAAGGTTCCTATAAAATGATTTTTTGTATATCAGAACCTGTATCCTAGTTGACTTTCATTGGAGCTTTTCATTGGGACTGTCCTTCTGGAAAGGTTAAGAGATATATACCTCAGATCTTTGAAAGAAAAAAAAAGAATCACATAGAGAAAAAGTATGATTCTGCAAAACAAACAAAAATTTGAACTACAGAATTAGGATCCAGTTTATTTCTATGTTAAATAGAAAAAAACACAAAGAAAAAAATAAAGATATTGTTATGTACTTCAGTTAATTTTGAGGTGACTTAAAGGAGAAACAGCCTGCAGCAAGATAAAATATTCTAAGTTAAAGGCAGTCCTTATTCTTCGTAAAGTGTCTTGTCCCATTTCTGCCATTTGCTCAGGTTCTAAGCCTCATAAAAAGTTAATATGTCTTATCAGCTTCCCTTTGAAATAAATATTTATTGCTTTCATGTTGTTTGCAACTCTTCAGTTGCTCTTTCTAATGAGATTTCAGAGGCTCTGTTCTCTGTGGCTAGTCAGCAACAAAAGACTCACTTGGGCTGAGTCCCTAAGAACTGCCTTACAATAAAAATCATTGTTATTATGAATTCCTTCAGGCTCCTAACAGAATGTGACCACATAACAAAATATTAGAAATCATATGAGATTTGGAGTCAGACCAACCATTTACTTGTTATGTGGCTTTGAGCAGGTTACTTAACCTCTCTGAGCCATGTGCCTCCCTCCCCTCAATTCCAGAATTACCAGGCAAAGTCAGATGCCCATCTTCATGCTCCCCTACCCTTGAGCTGTACTGTTCCATTATTTATCTCCTGATCTCCCACAGGCCCCAAGAGTTCCCTTAGAGCAGAGTTTTGTCATCTTCATGTCCCAGTACCTAGCACAGGGTCTTGCAAGGAGCAGAGGGCAGGGATTTGGGTGGGTAGGAAGAAGGATGAAAGAAAGGATGGAGGGAGGAAGGAAAAGTAGGGAGAAACTCCAGTGCAACTCACAGTTATTTATTATAACCATGAACTGGCCTAAGTGATAAGACATGCTAAAATGATAGTATTGCTGCCACATATTACTTCCTAGTTTTCAGCACTGACATCACCATCATCTTATAGCTAACACATATTGAGCACTAATTTATAAATGTAAGCCTGTTTACTCTCCTAACGGCCTATGAGGTAAGACACCACCATGGTCCTCCATTTGACAAATGACAAAGCAGAGGTAAGAAGAGGTTGAATCACTCGCCCACGTGACACAGCTGGCTCATGGTTGGAGCCTGGATTTGAGTAATGGTACCCAAAATTTGAGATCAAATATATTAACCAGTTGTGCCCCCAGCACCCAGTTCAAGGCTTGACACGTAGTTGATTTCAATAGAGTCTTAGAATGGATGAATGAATGAATGAATGAATGAGTAAATTAATATTTCTCCATGGCTATTTTCTCATTAGGCTCTGAATCGTACTCTTATCTCTTTCTTCTTGCCAAATGTGATTATTTAAACAAAACATCTAAGCTTATATGGGCCTGGGTTCAGATGTGGACTTTCCATGTTACCCTGGGAAAGTCAGTTTTCTCTGAGCATCAGTTTCATTCCCATCAAAATGGGAATACTATTAGTGCCTTCATTTTTCAGGCTGCATTGTCCCAGAAGCAAGCAGACTACAAGACAATGATTCTGGTGCAAGTAATTTATGTGGGAGGCACAGGGATGCTGGGAGGGGAGTGGGGAAATGAGACAAGAAAGAGAAGGGGATGTTTTCAAGCAAGTTAATTGCCACTGTGGGAAACTGAGGCTCAATCGTGCTGGGACTCTGGAAGCTGGTGTAGAGCCCACAGCTCATGGTGTTCCCACCTGAGGAGCGAAGAAGCTAGAGTATTGATACAGCAACTCCCAGCTCCCATCAGTCATTGGCTGAGGGCTGTTGAAGGGGGAGTGGCATTACTTCTCTAGAACCTGCCTGCTAGAGAAAGCCCTCAGACGAAGAAGTGCAGATGCTGTGGGGGAAATAGCACCACAGAGGTCAGTTAAATCTGTGGGCGGGGAACTAGCAGCATCTCTCTACTCTTAGAATCACTATGAGGATTAAGCGGATTCCTTAATCCACTTGGAGAACAAACTCCAGCACATATTAAAGTACTCAATGAGTGGCAGCCTCGAGGGGCCTTTTCCTTCTGTGTGATACAAAACAGATGCTCTCAAAATTTGCTACTTAGAACCCTGTTACCAATCTACAAGCAGTGATCTGGTCCTACTGAGCACCAGGGGCTGGGGTACAGCAGTGAGCATAGCCAGCATGATCCTGGCCATTCAGCATTCATGACCCCTCCTGGCTGACAGAAGATGAATGAGATAGGCACATATCTGATAATAACTAGGGCCATGCCAGAAACAGTGAGGACCCTAAGAGCTGTCTTGTTCAACCCTCTCACTTTACAGAGAGGGACTCATCCCAGGGCACACAGCTTCAGGGCAGGCAGTGCTGGACCCCTCATCCAGTGCTCCTCCGAGCTGCCTTCCAATTGGGTGTCACGCACGTGAAAGGCATTAGGCAACTCTCCAGCTGGGATGCCCAGTGATTATTATTGTAGCACAGGAAACATGTTCAGCAAATTCCTAAACTAAGAAATTCCCTGTATGGGGATTCCCTCCCACCTTTGGTACAAGATGATTTTGCTTACAAGGGATTTCAGCTTCCCTGGCCAGGCATCGGGAAAGTTCATGCTAGCAGCTTCCTGGGAAATGAAAATTTAGAAGTTTTGTGAAACAAATGCATAAGAACAAGGATCTGAGCTCCCTGCCATGGGCTAGCTGTGTGGCCTTGGGCTACTCTCTCTCCCTCTCTGATCATGTTTCCTCGTCTGTACAATGGGGACTGTGAATTAAATGATGGGCATGACAGTGCTTGGGGAGATGTAAGGCATCTTCTTCTGGGATAATGCATGGGAGTGTTATTACCATTGCTGATGTCACTGTTGTTACGAATGGTATAATCTTGGGCCAGACAATTCCTCTCTCTAAGAATCCTCTTTTCTCCCCGTCAGCCATTGTCATCCCCAAAGGACCAGGAATGTGAAGACAGTCCCCTAAGACCTGCAGCCATAGAATATGACCTTACTTGAAAAGAACCATATGTTCCAAACCCTTGTAGTGGGGAAACTGAGGCCTATAGAGGGGAGAGGACTTGCCTAAGGCCACCCAGCCTCGATAGCAGTCAGCTTAGTCCATATATTCACCACCCACAGCTCCCCCCACATCTGCTGAAAGCTGTGCCCACCTTGGCCCCTCTGCCTCCCACCCTGCCCTGAGCACCTCTTCCTTCCCCACGCACATATAATTGACCAGCTCCCAGCCAGGGAACCCTGGGAGGTGCAGGCCTCTCGCTGCTCAGTTCCTGGCTGCTGGCATGTTCCCTTCTGCATCAAGTCAACATTTCTGCCTCTGAGTTGGCGTGTGGCAGATGGCTCAGCAGAACTGAGCCTCGATTTATTTTTGGCTCAAAGAGGCCATTGCACAAGTACATAGTACTTGCTGATGGGGCAGCAAGTCTGGGCATGGGGCAGCAGAACCTATTGGCTGTGGGAGCCACAGCCCCTGGCTTGGCCATCTTTAGCTATGTATCCTCAGATATGTGGTCTTACCTATAAGAGCTTCAGTCTCCCCATTTGTAAAATGGGCAATAAGGTCAATAGGCCATCCCTTATCAATCTGATAGGCAGATGGCTTCATAGTGGGAGAGGATGCAGACATGGGGGTGGGGGGCCTTTGGGGTCTCTGGAAAGGGGAAGCGATGAGAAAGTGGGGACCTCAGGAAAGAGGAGTTCCTAGAAGGCTCCAAGTCAGGGCTTGGTGTGGAGCTGTCCAAGGTGCTGTCTCTCCATGCCCCCAGGTAGGAGCTGAGTGGCCCCAGCTGTATGAAGAGGCTGGTGGCTGAGCAAAGCCAGGCGAAGCCCAGGGACCTGGTCCCTTCCTCCATTCTCAGTAGGTTGCCCTGGACAGAGGGGCTAGTAGAGTGGGCCTAGGGAAGGAAGAGTCAGGCTGAGGGGGACTTCGGTCTGAAGAGTGAAGGCTGGGAAGGAGGGGGTGTGCTGAGGGCTGTCTGATGCCTCCTTCCCTCCCTCTTATCCTCTGGTGGAGTCAGGCTGCCAGAGCTTATCAGACACTAAATTCTAGCCTCAGGGGCAGTTGGATAATCATTTGAGAAGAGGAGACTGTGAAGGTGCTGGGAGATGGACGAGCTGGTTTTCCTGTAGTAACATGCCATTTGCTAGTGTGTTTTCTTACATACATGTTTACTACAGAAAATGGAGAAACATATAGAGACATTTTATGGAAGAACCAAAAACCATAACCCCACCAATACTGACATTTGGGGAACGCTATATCTTTCGATGTTGTATCTTTCAACATTATATATTTTTTCTATACTATAAAGATAAGTTTATTGTTAGGGTTAGAAAAATTGAAATCCTATTTTATTTTTATTCTTTACTCTGCATTTTTCATGTGAGGTTATTAAGTAATTTTCTTGGTTCATTCAAAATTATTTGAAAACATGATTTTTGATAGATACATAATATTCTGTTTAATGGCTGCTCGGTAATCTACTTAACTAATCCCCCAGGATTGGACATTTAGATTGTATCCAAATTATTGCTGAGATTTAAAAGGAAAAACACTATGATGAACATCTTTATGGCTGAAATGTTGTTTGTATTTCTAATTATTTCCATTAGAATAGGTTCTTAAGAAGCAAAATTACTGGCTCAGAGACTGCACGTTTTTTCTTTTATTGTATTTTTAATATTATATTTGATACATAGAAAATAAATTATGTAGCATATATGCTAGTTTAATAATACAATGCATAACACCACCCAACCCAAAAACTAGAATGCCACCAATCATTTGCCTCTTCCTTTGTGAGTGTCCCCATCCCAACCCCCTGCCTCTCCCAGAGGAAACAACCATCCTGTATTTATCATTTCCTTGTTTTTTTCCCTATAGACTATATTTTTAGAGCAGTTTTAGGTTCATAGCAAAATTGAGCAGAAAGTACAGAGGATTCCCATGTGCCTTTTTTTCTTAAACATTTTTATCTCGTGTGTGTATGCCTACACCACCTAATGTTTAGTTTTGCTTTTGTTTTAGTTCTTTTAAATAGCATCACACAGTCTGCAACCTTCTGAGACTTGCTTTTCTCAGGCAAAATTATGTTTCTCAGACTCATCCATGTGGTGGCTGCAGCTGGAGCTGATGCATTCTCATTGCTATATAATATTCCCCGGCATGAAGATATCACAGTCTGTTGATTCATTCTCCTGCTGGTGGACATGTAGGTTGTTTTCAGGGTTTAGCTCTTGCAAACAATGTTGCTGGGAACATTCTTAGCCATGGTGCCATCACCTAGAAAAGGAACATGGAGGGGCACAGAATCAAGAGTGGTGCCTTGAGTTGAGGTGTCTGCACGCCATGAACTGATTTGATTTCTCAACAGAGCTGCAACAAGCAACATCTCATGGGTTTGCCTGAGCTAGAGTCACCATTTCTCAAGCTTAGCTGCCAAGGCCAGTGATCTTGGGCGTGTGAGCATGGGGAGCCCCTCTGCCATGCCCACCTTGAAGGAGGCAGAAACAGGCTTTGTGAAGGGAACAGCTCTCCCACCTTTTGGCCTAGGTGCCTTTAGATTTGAGAGTCCCTAAGTGTGGGGTGTGTGCCTCTAATGGTACCTTAGGAGGATATTAGATGATATGTAATAATAGCCCATCACCTGATGGGAAAACTAGTCCGTTTTTGGTTCTCCTTCAGTCTTCCAGTTCACATCAAGGCAAAAGATTCTGTATGGACCTAGTATATCTTTTATCACAGCCTTGTTACCCCTAAACATTGGCTAAATTTTGAGCAGAGAGCAAGCAGACTTTGGGCTCAGGGCCTTAGGAGGGCAATCAGATCCACTAACTGAGAGGACATCCTGTTGCATTTCTTTGTTGCAGTCATCTTTGATTTGTGGTGAGTGGCACTGATTTTCCATTAATGGTAGTGACAACGTTTCCTTTTAAAATTAATGTGTATAAGTTTTAATCAAGCAAATTATTAAGAACAAAACATGAACTAAATTAAAGGACAGACACTAACCATCTTGACCATCATATTTAATGGACCTGGGTTTGAGGATTGCTGACCTCAACCAGCCATTCTGTCTCAGGACGCTTCACACTCTTAAAAATGGCTGAGAACCGCAGAGAGTTTTGCTTATGTGCATACTATCTCTCCATATTTACCATGTTAGAAATTAAAGCTGAGATTTTAATATTTATTAATTCATTTAAAAAGAATAATAACAAACCCATTATGGTAACATGCAACATATTTTATGAAAAATAACTATATTTTCCAATTAGTGAGAAGAGCAATATTTTATCTTTTTGCAAATCTCTTTAATGACTTAATTAAAGACAGCTGGATTCTCATCTGCTTCTGCATTCAATCTGTTGCCATATGATGTTTTGGTTAATGTATGTAAAGAAAGTCCAGCCTCACAGAGATGTGTGGTTGGAAAAGAGAGAAGTATTTTAATAATCTTTTCAGATAATTGTAGATATTCTTCTTTGATACTACACCCAAATTCAACAAGTGATAGTGTATTAGTTTGCTAGGGCTGCCATAACAAAATACTGCACAGTGGGTGGCTTAAACAACAGAAATGTATTTTCTCACAGTTCTGGTGGCTTGATGTCTGAGATCAAGGCATCAGCAGAGTTGATTTTTTTCCGAGGTCTCTCTCCTTGGTTTGCAGGTGACTGTCTTCTCACTATGTCCTCACATGATCTTTCTTCTGTGCACCTGCATCCCTGGTGTCTCTGTGTGTCCAAATTTCCTCTACTCACAAGGACATCATTCAGATTCCATCAGGGTCCACCCTAATAACCTCATTTTATTTTATCCACCTCTTTAAAGTCATTATCTCGAAATACAGTTACATTCTGAGGTACTGGGAGTTAGGATCACAACATGTAAATTTTAGAGGGGCCATAATTCAGCTTATAGTAGATGAGGTCCTAAGAATTAGTTTCAATGAAGAATCTGAAGCCATGCCAATGAATTTTCCCTAATGTACATTAAAATCCATTTTTCTATGTCTTTACTTTGATGAATCTTTTACCCATGCATGCTTTCATAACATTGTGCATTGGTCATTTAGAAAATATTGGCTTATTGAATTATATATGTCTTTCCAATTTGGGGACATTTTGTTATATAGGATTTTTTAAGATCACGTTTGTTATGTCACTACTGACCTCATAGGAAATGTTTCACATTAGGAAACCGTTAAGCTCACCATTAAGCTCACAATCGCACATACACATTTTTCAAAATTCTGATTTTCACTTTGAAAACTCAAATTTTATCATTGGCAACAAACACTGTCAATTGATTTCCTCGAAGCAATAGACTTACTTTGTTCATTGAGAAAATGTCTTCCAAATACACATATCTGAATAACCACCATTTGTCAGTCGTTCTTTTGTGTAAAAATGGTATTTCATGAAAATAGGCTAATTCGGCTCGTAACTCAAACAATTGCACGGAGCTTTTCCTTTAACATCCAT
Source organism: Pteropus medius (assembly GCF_902729225.1). Lineage (NCBI taxonomy): Eukaryota > Metazoa > Chordata > Mammalia > Chiroptera > Pteropodidae > Pteropus > Pteropus medius. Next base: position 3,207,725 of record NW_024349800.1, on the reverse strand, counting down.
CATACTTCAGTCTGCAGCAGAAGTGCTCTATGTATACTTCCTATTTCATGTTCTCAAGGGTCCAGATTTAATAAAATTAATCACTTTTACTGCTTTTCTCAGGACATTTCTAAGTGAAGCTAGCATTTTTTACTGCAACTATGTGCTAATCTAGAATATGATAGTACTATTTGGTGCCACTCCCTTGATTCATGCTAGTGCGCCAGCAAGTTTACTCAAAATTGCTTTTGCACCAGCAGTGCAAATAGCAAAACAGTGAAGATGGCAAATAACATCCTAGTGTTATTAGGAAAATAATTTTGACCTCTCAGACCCCTTGCAAGAGACTTAGGAACCCTCAGGTACATGCGTATCACACGTTAAGAACCATTGACCTAGATAAATATACAGAGAAGATTTAGAGCCGGTGTACAGCCTCAAAAATTACATTGGTGTCAGAGTCATAAGACCTTGGTGTGATCAGGCTCTGCCAATGTGGAATTAAGTGGCCTTGGACAAATCACTGCCCCCTAGAAGCCAGATACTTCACACAAAAACAACAGTGGTTGGTTCCTGCCTCCCAGAGCTGGGGAGGGAAGGAGATCAGACCTAGACTTGAGAGCATGTTGTAAATGGTAATGTACAGCCCAGTGTGAGGGACTAGCAGCAGTGGGAAATGAGGAAGAGTTACGAACTTTCATGTCCTGGCTTAAGCCATTTATGATTAGAAACACTGTTCAGATCCCTATATCACCCTGAAAAGATTTGAAAGGACTAGTCCTGGAGACCCTGAAAAAGATGCCAAACTGAATTTCTAGTTTTAACAAATTCATATCTTTGAGGGTCTGCTCCAAGTCACCAGTTGCTACATCAATAGCTTTGAAAGAAAAAGGCCTCCTAAAATCCCAAGTTTCCTCTTGTTTCCTGCTGAACAGGTAGGCATTCACCTGCATCAGGTAGAAACCCAAAAGTCAACTGACAGTGACAAGAATTTCAGAGAATCTAATTTGATTAGCAGTGTCAAGAAGACAGAGGTGATTCCAGAAAACTCCAGGGAACTAGGAAGCACTTGTTTAAAAGGTCTTAGGTGGGATTCTGTTTCCAGAAAGATGGAGTAGAGCTACTTCTCCTTATTTCTCTCATTAAGTACAACTAAAACTCTTGGACATATATATAAAACAAACATTAGAAAATTCTGAAAGCTAGAGAGAAGACAGACCTGCTAGGGACTTGAAGACTCAAGAAACAACATAGCAGTGAATTCTTAGGTTTTCTTTTCGCCTCATACATACCAGAGTTGGAGCTGAAGAAACCAGAAATGAAGAAATGCCAATGGGTAAGCAAAAAGAAAAAAAAACACCAACAAAAGCCTGCTTTTTCTCTAGTTAAAGAACAAAGAAAGGGGCAGCCCAGCAAAACAGACACTTTTAGACAAAAATTGCTCTATTCTAGCCAAACACCATAAAAAACACTGTGGCCCCACCCCCATCAGCCAAGATCCCATGGAGAAACTAGACTTCCACCTTTATCAGACTATAATAAAGCACTCGAAGTCTCCCACCACTGGGGTGATGTCAGAGAAGACCAAGTATGGAGCCAGAACTTTCATTCCCCACTGGGGGGTAATAAGACCTCACCACCAAAACCCATGGCATCAGTGAAGACCACAGTGGAAGTAGTAATAGGGCACTCCTATGCCACCTTGCCAGGTATCAGTGGAGACCTAAAGGGGAGCTGGATTTCCCACCCACCCCTTTCCTCTACTGGAATGATGTCAGAGGAAGCCAGCTGAAATAGAAAAGTTAAATAGAATCCAAAGGCTCTTAACATAATACCCCAAATGCCCAGGTTTCAATTGAAATTCACTTATACCAAGAACTAAGAAGACCTCAAACTGAATGAAAAAAGATAATCAATAGATACCAACATTGAGATGACAGAGATATTGAAATTATCTGACAAAGGTTTTAAAGCAGCCGTCATAAAAATGCTTCAAAGAACAGTTAGGAACTCACTTGAAACAATTAAAAAAAATTAAAAGTCTCAGCAAAGAAATAGAAGAGCCAAATGGAAATTTTAGAACTGAAAAATATGATAACTGAAATTTTTTAAAAAATAATAACAAAAAAACCTCAGTGGATGTGCTTAACAGCAGACTGGAGGGGATAGAGGAAAGAATCATTGAACTGGAAATAGGACAACAGAAATGATCTAATCTGAATAACAGAAAGAAAATAGACTTAAAAATGAACAGATCCTCAGGGATTTGGAGGATTGTAACAAAAGATCTAATGTGGATGTCATTAAACTCCTAGAAAGATGTAAAAGAGAGTGGAGCTGAAAGAGTACTTGAAGAAATAATGGCTGAAAACCCCCCAAATTTGGACAAAAACATAAACCTAGAGATTCATGAAGCTGAGAAAATCCAAAGAGGATAAATCCACAGGAATCCACACCAAGATACAAAATAGTTAAACTTCTGAAAACAAAAAACAAAACAAAACAAAAATCTTGAAAGCAGTGAGAGAAATGACACTTCACCTATAGGGGGAAACAATTTGAATGACAGTGGATTTCTCATCAGAAACCATCGAGGCCAGAAGGAAGTGGCACAACATTTTTTCAAATGCTGAAAGAAAACGACTGTCAAGAAAGGAACCAGCAAAAAATATCCTTCAGGAATTAAGACATTCTTAGATGAAAGAAAACTAAGAGAATTTGTTGCCAGGAACTCTACCCTAAAAGAATGCTAAAACAAGTTTTACAAACAGGAAAAAAAAAAAAACATTTTTAAGAAAGGAATCTTGGAATATCAGGAAGGGAAAAAGAATCTGGTAAAGCAAAAATATGGGTAAATGCAATAGACTCTTTCTGCACTTGAGCTTTCTAAATTAAGTTTGACGGTTAAAGCAAAAATTATGATACCTTCAGATGTGGTTGTATGTGTATGTGTACGTAGAAAGAACAAGCAGCAGAATACAAAAAATAAAATTGTAGGTTTGAACTTTAATATATTACATTAAATCTTCAGACCAGATAATTCACTGGAGAATTTTGCCAAATATTTTAAAAAATTAACACCAATTCTACACAATATCTTTCAGTAAATGGAAGAGAAAGAAACACTTTTCAGTTCAATTCATGAAGCTACCATTACCCTGATATCAAAACCAGACAAAGACATTACAAAAAATAAAAATAAAAGCTACAGACCAACATCTCTCATGAATATAGATGTGAAAATCTTTAATAAAACATTAGCAAATAGAATTCAGCAATGTATTAAAACAATTATGTCTCATGACCAAGTAGGGTTTATTCTAGGAATGCAAAGTTGGATCGACATTTAAAAATCAATTAATATAATCCACCATGTTAATAGGCAAAAGAAGAAAATTCATATGATTATATCCATCAGTGCAGGAAAAGCATTTTATAAAATTCAACACCCATTTATGATATAATACCCAGAAAAATAGGAATAAAAGGAAACTTCCTCAACTTGATAAAGAACATCTACAAAAAACTACATCTAACATGATACTTAATGTCAAAGACTAAATACTTTCTCCCAAAATTAAGAACAGGCAGGGATGTCAGTTCTCATCACTTATATTCAAGTAGTGCTGGGAATACTAGCCAGTGCAATAAGTCAAGACAAAACAAGGCATACAGATTTGAAAGAAAGAAATAAAACTGCCCCTGTTTGCAGATAACTTCATTCACTGCATAAAAAATCCCAAAGAATCTACCAAAAAAAAAAAATAGAAAAACTTTCTAGAGCTAATGAGTTCAAGGTCACAGGATACAAGACACATGTAGAAAAATCTATTGTATTTCCGTATACTAGCAAAGGACATGTGGACACCAAAATTAAAAGTACAATACCATTTACAATCACTCAAGAAAATGAAATACACAGGTGTTAGTTAAACAAAATGTACAAGATTTGTATGAAAACTCCAAAACACTGATGAAAGAAATCAAAGAATATCTAAATGAAGTGACATAGTATATTCATGGATTGGAAGACTCAACATAGTAAAGATGTTCATTCCCTGCAATTGCTACCAAAATCCCAGCAATTTTTTGTAATATAGAAAATATTATTCTAAAACTTATATAGGAAGGCAAAAGAGCTAGAATAGCTGAAACAGTTTTGAAAAAGAAGAACAAATTGAAAAGAATCAGGCTACCTGATTTCTCAAGACTTATTACATAGAAATCAAAACTGTGTGGTATTGATAGAGAGATGACATATAGGTCAAAATAGAATAGAGAATCCAGAAATAGACTCATACAAATAAGCCCAACCAATTTTTAACAAAGATACAAAAACAGTTCACTGGAGGAAAGATGATACTCTCCACCCAATGGTGCTTAAGCAATTGGACATCTATTGGTTAAAAAAAAAAAAAAAGTTTAATAAATAAAAAAAAAAGGACCTTCTACCTAAATCTCAAAACTTATATGAAGTTTAACTCAAAATGAACCATGGACTTAAATGTAAAATGTAAAACTATAAAACTTTAGGAAAAAATGTAAGAGAAAATTCTTCAGTATCTAGAGCTGGCAAAGAGTTCTTAGACTTGACACCAAAAGCATGATCCATTAAAGAAAAAAATGATAAGTTGGACTTCACTAAAATTAAAAGCTGTAATCTGCAAAAGACTTTTGTTAAGAGGATGAAAAGACAACCTACAGACTGGGGAAAAATATTTGCAAACCACAAAATCTGACAAAGTACTTGTGTCTGACATGTATATATAAAAAAAAAACCCTCTCAAAACAACAGTAAAAAAAGAAATATCAAATAATCCAATTAGAAAATGGGCAAAAGCCATGAAGAGTCATTTCTCCAAAGAGCATGCACGGTTGGCAAATAAGCACATGAAAAAATGTTTAACATCATTAGCCACTAGAGACATGCAATTAAAACCACTGTGAGATATTATAACCTATCAGAATGGCTAAAATAAAAAAATAACACCAAATGCTGATGAGGATGCTAAAAACTAGATGACTCATACATTTCTGGTGAGAATGTAAAATGGTACACCCACTCTAGAAAACAGTTTGAAAGTTTCTTTAAAAAACAAAAATGAAAAACCACAAAACCTTTAACTACCATGCAACCCAACAATTGCACTTTGGGCGTTTATCACAAATAATGAAAATGTATGTTCACACAAAATACCTGTACACAAATGTTTATAGCAGCTTTACTCATAATAGGCCAAAACTGGAAATAACCCAAATGTTCTTTAATTGACGAATGGTTAAACAAACTGTAGTAAATCTATATCATAGCATAGTATTCAACAACAACAAGGAATTAACTATTGACACACACAAGAACGTAATGAATCTCCGGAGAATTATACTGAGTGAGAAAAGTTAATCCTAAAAGGTTACATATAGCATGATCCTATTTATAGAACATCAATGAAAGAACAGTATAGAGATGAAGAACAGATTCGTGATTGCCAGGGCTTAGGGATACAGTGGGGAGGGAATGGGTATGACTATACAGGGATGGCCTGAGGAAGCTTGTGGTAATAGAACAGTTCTGTCATGATTGTGGTGGTGGTTACATAAAACTACACACGTGATAAAACTGCATAGGCTTACACACATATTCAAGTGCTTGTAAAAGTAGGTATTATTATGTCTACCCTACAGATGGGGAAATAGAGGCACAGAAAGTTTAAGCCACTTGGCCCAGGGCTTCTGTTTCTTCAAAGCACACACCCATGACCACTTTGCCACCTTCTCTCTACCCTCATAGGCCATACCAGCCAGCAGACAGAACAGAGAAATCCTATCTTGACACCCCTGCCAGTGGGTGGATTGCTCTTCTAAGATAGGGCCTGGGAGGGGTGAAGCCCAACTGGCAGGTTTTGATGGGGAAGGCAGAACTGGGTCCCCATATGGTTGGATCAGCTCCTACGGGGGTAGGTGGGGAGAAAGGGCGCCCCTGCTTCTTTTCTATTTCCATCCCCACCTGACTGGCCCTAGCCCAGTACCAGCACATAGAAGACATTCCATACCATTCTTCCCTTCCTATTCCTTTCTGACCTGTGTACCTGTCAAGTCACCCACCCCTAATCAATGCCATCTCCCTTTTTTCAGAGTTGAACTTTGTCATCCAGTCCCCAGAGCCAGCAAGACATGGGTCCCGTTTGCCAAACCCCGACGCCTTTCATTTAACTGGAACACGTGGAGGGGTGAGTTGAAGACTGGGGTTTTGCTGTGGTTGGAGGAGGAGTATATCTGGGAAGAGAGCACTGTTGGGAGGCTGCTAATGGAGGGTCAGTCGTGCAGGAAAACAGGTTTGACAACAGCTCCCTTTCCCCTGCCACCCTGGCAGGGACACATGAACTATTTATGCACAGTTGTGCTTGTTTGGGAAAGTTCCTCAACAACCCTTTTGGATTTGCACGGGAAGTATGGCATAGAACACAGAGAAGGAGGACAGCATCACTTCGCATGGTGAACTGAGTCTCGGTTCTCTCATCTGTAAGATGGGGACAGCACAGTATCTTATTCTGATGAAGGTCAAGCAAAGATGATCCGTGTAAAGTGCTTAGCAGAGTAGTTGGAGCACAGTGGGTGCTCGATAAATGCTGGTTGAATGAATAAACATTCTAGGTGCCTAATGCATGTTATTTAAATGGGGCAGCCCTCTCTTTGAGGTCAAAATGTCACTCAGCCTTCCAGATCTGGCCCATATGGCAGCTTGGTGGAATTTCTATGGCTTCTAGCTGGGATTAAGCACATCTTTCCCTATACTCCCGAAGCCCTTACTTTAAGTGTGTGTGTGTGTGTGTGTGTGTGTGTGTGTGTGTGTGTGTGTGTGTGAAGGTGCACACCTCCTCAAAGCCCATGCCTCGCTCCCATTTTCACCAGAGGTCACACTGCCCATCTTTTAGTATCAGACCCAACTTACCTTTTGTAAGAACATCCTCGGAGCCAGAGCTCAGAATCATCATTTCATCAGACCTTCCCAGGAGGCATTGTTAATTAACCCTTTCGCAGACTGAGACCCAGAGATAAGTCACTGGAGGTGTGAGAGCCAGCATGCATCTCCAAGATCCTGAGCTCACTTCCTAATTCCTCACTCTGCCGGGGCCAAGAAGATAAGTAACTCCAGACCAAGTCAGGGAGGGAGCACACAGGCAGACTGGCCATGCGCCTCTGTCCCCTACCCTCAGACATCACCCAGACCTCTTGCTTTGCTGAAGCTTTGTTTATAGCCCAAGCGCTTTGGAACTAACCAGATTGTTTCCAAACACTTTACATAATTGCTCACATGTTTATTTAATGCCATCTCTTGAATATTAAACAATCAATAATATGGAACAGAAATTTGGGCTTTTAAACCCAGCAGCTTTTGACAGGCATGGACAGGGAAAGAGGTTGAGAGCCATCTATGAACCATCCACTGAAAGAGAAGGTAACAGCTCCCCTCTTCTCCCAAGATGGGTGAAAGGCTTCCCAGGCCCATGGCTGGCAACCATGTACTGAAATTTTCACTGTGTGGTTCAACCTCTTTCATTATATAAGAACAAAGATGCATTATCTCTTCCCTAAAGGATGTTTGGAGCCAGGGTTTATTTGTTTACAAGTGTTTATTGAGCACCCTCTATGTGTAGTCACTGTTATGCTTTTATTCATCCCTGGGGTGCCCTCAGAATGAAACAAATGAGACCCTGTCCTCATGGTGCTGACACTCCAGTGGACAGGTAATCAATAAAGAAGATGGCTTCAGGGCATGACGAGCACTGCAAAGAAAATAAAATGGGGTGGCAGGGTGGGGAGTGGTGGGTGGTCACTGAGGAGAGGGTGTTTGACCAGAGGTCTCACTGATAAAAGCAGCCAGCCATGCAGAGGTCCTGAGTTGGAGAGTGTTCTGGGCAGATGGGAGGCCTCCAGAAGCAAGGGGCCTTGTGGGGTTGAGAAAGAGCGAGGACGGCAGTGACCTGGGGAAGGATGAGCAAGGGCCCTACCTAGGTGATGTGGGCAGAGGAATAACTGCCTAGGGCCGATCTGACAGGGCCTAGAGGGACTCTGTGCAGAGTTAAATTATAGTCTACATGCAGCGGCAAAGATTGGAGAGTCTTGCCTATTTGCTGAATGTTTGGAAAACATCCCTGTGCAGCTGCAAGAGGACCAGGAGTGACAGGCATGCTCGGAAGGGCTGTGTCAAAGTTCTGGTTCTGGAATGCTAGGGCGGGGGTGGTCGAGGAGAATCTAGGGAAGGCACGGGGGACTGCTCAGGCCCCAAATGCTAGTAGATTTATCCAAGGTGATCACAAGTTTCTCCAGGGTAGCTATGGAGGGCCTGGCCTTAACCTAGGAAGGATAATAACACCAATGATATCGATGATAATAGCAGTACCTAAAATAACTAAGCACTTACCATGAGCCAGGCATCGAAATATGCCCCTTGTCCTTACCACCAATCTGTAACGTATTTAGTTTCATTATCCCCATTTCACAGAGGCGGGAACCAAGGCGGGAACCAGAGTGATTGAGTAAAACACCCAGGTTAGCTCAGCAAGCAGAGCTGGTCCATCTTGACTGCACACATATGGCCCTCAATCCATGTTGGCTGAATAAATTAAGAACAACAATAGCAATAATGATAGCAATCACTTAATACAATGCTGGATATGTGTCAGGCTCTATTCTAAGTGCTTTTAAAAATATTAATCATTCTGTCTTCACGACAGCCCCATGAGGTCAGCACAGTCATTATCCCCATCTTACAAAAGGAGAAACTGAAACACAGAGTGTTATCACTTACCCTAGGTGGGATTCAAACCCACGGGGTCTAGCTCCAGAGCCCAGGTTTTTAGTAAAATGCTACCGGAAGTGGAGGAAAGGAAAGTGAGGTCTGCATGTTCGAGTCTGCAGTCTTGGCCACTTGCTAACAAGCATTCAGCAGCACCAATTCTGGGCTGGGCTCAGTGATGCAGCGAGTGAATTGAGGGCAGGCCCTCCAGGAGCCATAGGAGACCACGAGGGGCTAAACTGGCCTCCTCCAGAGCCTCCTGGATCTCCAGTGGCCAAAGCAGAAGGGCCTCCCGGAGCCTGACCCACCCACAACTGCTGAAATGAGCCATCATAGCCTGAGTAGAGAAGGGGAAACCCCTTCAGGAGATCCAGAGAGAACATGAACTGAGAGAGATTAATGGAGTCTAAGAACATTTATGGGAAATGTTTTACTCCAAGTCTGTGCTACAGCAAAAATACCCAAAACATCCTCAGTGGAAATCCCTTTTAAAATTTGCAGGCATCTTTCCTTATAAATAAATTCGATGGGCAGAACTTCCATGTTGGAGTGATGTTTTAGGCTGTCATAACTAACACCAGTTTGCAAAGCAACTCATACCCCTCAGATGTGGACAGTAATCCCCATCTGAGAGACAGCGCTGGTGGCCAAGGACAATATATGAGAAAGTGCTCTGTGAAAAGTGAAAGCCTGCACAAATGAGGGCTTTAAAAGTCCTTGAGGCTTCTTAAACACCTTATCCTTTAGGGAGGTGGAACATTTCCTTCCTTCTTGTTTTCTCCAATGAGAGAATGGAGAAAACCATATGCCCTCCTCCTGGCCAGAGTCCAAAATAATGGAACAAAGAGGTTGGGTCAGTGCACCGTGAATCTCTGATGCCAACCTGTTAACTCTAGGTAGCTCTTCTGCACAGGTGCTGTCTGGGGAGGTGGTGTGGCACAGCATTGACAGTCTGACCACACGACCCACTGTGCAATCCTAGCTGTGCAATCTTCAGCAGCTGTTTAAATGCTCTCTCACCTCAGTTTTATCTTCGTTAAAATGGGAATAAGAAGCCCTTCTTCTTAAAAACGTTGGAAGGATTGAGTGGGAGAGAAAATCTGGTATAGCCAATATGGGGCCTGGGATATCAACGGCTGCTCAGTAGGTCTCTGTTCTCCTGGTGTTCCCACTGGGAACAATTGCTTCAAATTGTGAGGACTGCACGCCCCTTTCTGCTGGGACCATGTCAGTCTCTCTCAACTGCACAAGCACTGGGAATTGACAGTTTGCCATCCATATTATTTGCTAGGGCTGCTGTAACAAAGCACGACAAACTGAGTGGCTTAAAGTAACAGACGTGTTGCCCAACAGTTCTGGAAGCTGGATGTCCAACTCAAGGTATTGGCAGGCTTGATTCCTTCTGAGCACCATGAGGGAGACTCTGCTGCAGGCCTCTCCCCTAGCTTCTGGTGTTTTGGTGGAGATCTTTGGTGTCCCTTGGTTTCTGAATGTATTACTCTCATCTCCCCCTTCACATCTTCTTTCCTCTGAGTGTGTCTATCTCTGTGCCCAAATTGCCCCTTTTATAAAGATGCCAGTTATATTGGATCAGAGCCCATCCCAACGACCTCATCTTAACTTGCTTGCCTCTGTAAAGACCCCATTTCCAAATAAGGTCACATCCACAGGTACTAGGAATTAAGAGTTCCACCATACCTTTGAGAGAAAAAGGGATACAGTTCAACCCGTATCACCATCATAATTGTTTGAAGTTGATTCTGAATGGCCTGCCAGTTCATTCATGACATTTCTCAAATAGACTCAAAGGATTTTTTACATCATTTCCCAAGAGAGCAATATGCTTCTCAAAATCACAGACTCCTTAGCTTTCAGAAGATTCCCCATTGACTCTTGGCCTTAACAAAGTCCAGCCTGGTTCTCTGGCCATTATGTTATATGAAGAGCAGGTGGGTTTGAACCCGCATTCTTTTTCAGCCCAACTGCATGCTGGACTTTGGGAATGCGGGAAGTCAGGGTCCCAGCCTTTGAGGCAGCCACAGGGGAAGGCCACAAGGACAGGAGAGCATGCAGCTGGTTGTTATTGGGCAGATGGGTGCTGGGGCCACCAAGGCCCTTCCCAGCAACGATCTTTAAAGATGAGGAGAAAAGGCTTCCTTCCTGGGCCACTTCCTGTCTATCACCTTGAAGGGGGAAATGTCCTTCCTGAGTGCTCTAAGGACCACAGGAGAACCCTAGTCACTCTTTGTGTAGTCAGATAACTGATCAGTCACTCATCTTTCATTCTGGGATGAGACCCACTCCCAACTTCCTGCCTACACAGGAAGTTTGGAAGTGCAGAGGAACCCCGAGCCCATCACCTCCATGGGATCCCCAGCTTAGCCAGGAGAGGTAAGGAGTCTGTGGTAGACCCCCACTCTTCCTGCCAGATCCTCATTCTTAAAATGAGATTCCCACATTGCTTGAACTGAGAGCCAACGACCTATATTCCCGGTGCCACCATGACTACTGAGGACAATGTGCTGTGAACTGGTTGGAATGCACCAGACTAGGGCACAAGCATGCCTAAGTGTTCGGTTCAAATCCCAAGAGTGCCATTCTGAGCTCTGTGATGCTCAGTGAATCTTGCCACTTTTTCAGTCTCTGTTTCCCCATGTGCAAAGTAGGGATGGTTTTTACTTCACAGATGAGGGAAGTCTATAAAGGACCTTGTGTGTTACTAGCCACCCAGCAGGCACTCTCCCTTTTCTCTCTCAGGGCTTTGGTTTTCTCCCCTGCAAACAAGGGATTTGGACTATGTAGGTTCTGGCCAGCTCTGTAGGGCTGTTGGGAGTGGCCTCCAGGAAGTCCAGCATTTTATGGGGCAGAGAAAACTTTCCATGCCCATAAGCCTGCTCTGCCAAGAGCTGCTGTGTGACCTGGGGCAACTGCTACCTGCTCTGCACAGGCCTGGTGGCTCAGGATGACTGTCGTGAGGTGCCCCTACCTCAGGAGTTGGCATGGGGGTTACTGAGGTAACCAGTACCCAAGGGCCTAGTAGGCATTTGCTCAAAACTATTTGCTCCATCTGAGTCCAATGGGGTCGAAGGCTATTGGGCTTCCAGGTTCACTGAGCTCCCTCAGGCCTCACTGTCAGCCTTGGCCTGCCTGGGGTTGAGGGCTCCCCTCCCCAAGGTTAGTGGGAGAACTAAGAAGAGACCTACCTTCTCTTCCTAGGCCGAGAATAATAAAACTTGTAGGATCTTACTGATCGTTGAAGAACTCCTCACGATCTCACCCAATGCTGGAAGCTTTATCCAGAATCCTTGAATTAACTTTTTAATTTCTTCCTGGTTACCTCCAAGGATAGGGCCCTCACTACCTGTTATGTGGCAAGTGTAGAGATGGCACACAGTTCAAGCACTTCATGCTCAGACATTTTATGCATAAATAACCCGGCACTCCTCACTCAGCATTTTGACTCTCACTTTAGACACAGGTTTAACAACATGAGTTATCTAATTTCTTAAGCTAGAGAATAGAAGAGCCTGCTCAGGTCTTACCTCCACCAAAAGCATCTCCAGTGTAACTTCCACCCACATGAAAATTAACCTCTGTCCTGCAGCTCTTCAGATATGCCTCTGCTGTAGAATGTATCATATTGTGTTTTATTTGGTTGTTTAGTTATAGCTCTCCCACCAAACTCTAAACTTCCCAGGAGGAGTAGGGTGGCGGAAAGAGTTTGCTTGGGGCTTCAACTCAAATAGGTATGACTTTCATGCCCTATTTCCTCCTAGCTGTGTGACCCAGAAGTGATCTAACCTCTCTGAGTACATGGATCAACATGAGTGTCTTCATGATCCTCTCCCTTCCCCCACCCCCGCCTTAGCGCAGAGTCTAAGAATTGCTTATCTCAGTTTCTCTAGTTCCTGACTGACACACAGTAGGTGCTTAGCACTTGTTGAGTAAAGGGTGTGCAAGAAGGCCACTGGGTGGGGTATATTATGAAGTCACAGAGGAAGGAGTTTGCTACTAGAGGCAAACATACTACAGTTTTGGAGAGCTTGCAAAGTTGAAGCCAAGAGCAGAGATAAAATGGTCAAGAAAATAAGATACACAGGCTTAAAACATGCAGCAATCCAGGCCACTTAGTGAGGGGCAACAAAGGTAAACATGCTCGGGAGAGCCTCACGTAACCACCCAGGAGTCACTGCACAGGAATCGCCAGCGTATGGTCCCTGCAATGGCCTTGTTCAACAAGGAAGTATTTATTTAGTGCTTGTGTGACTTAAACTGTGTTTTAAAAAGCAAAAGAGTCTGAGAAGCGAAGGAAGTCACTTGGTTGACTAAATAATATGTTTGCAGCATAGATGTTCAACTATTTGTCAAATAGAAGTTGTGATTAACAAAATATAAAATCACTTAAAGATAAAAAAAGATAGGGGCGAGTTCCTCATACCTGAAATGTTTAAAATAAAACAAACAGCACACGAAGGGGAAGATACAGGAGCTGGGAAACTACTCATGTGGAAATGCTCCTTCTTCAGTGATGGAGAAGGGACGTGGGCTCTGCTTCACGGAAAACAAGAAATGTTTTCTTCCTGTTCTCTGAAACTCAGAGAAGAGGATCAGGCAGCTTAAGAGGGAACAAGCAAGGAATGTCATGGGACCAAGAGACAGGGTGGGTGGGAGGCTCTGTCACCTTTTTTCCCTGTAGCCTAGGGAGGCTTCCTGGAGGAGGTGAAATCCCGGCTTTTTGGCCCAGGCCCTCCCCACCTCTCCTTGGCTGGCCTCTCCTCAGCATTCACACTCATGTGGCCTGTTTCCTTGGAAGCCTCCTTTCATGGCTCCAGCCAGACACACACATGGCGGCCATCCTTTCTTCACGTTCCCAGGGCCACTCTATACCAGCTAGTCGTACAGGGAGTCCTCAGAACAAAAGCACTTCCAGGTAACCAGGACTAGAGCCAGGGCACTACTGATAGGATCAGAAACGTCAAATGAACAGTGGCCCAAGAGGAAGCCAGAGACAGAGAAATGCCCGCTACCCAGACTGCTTTTGGCAGAGGCTTCTGTTTCACCAAGCACGCAGCCCAGTGGAGGCCAGCCCGTGGCCCCTGGTGGCCAGCCATGCTCCCCCATCCCTCTCCACTCAGGCCTCCCCCCTCGCTGATCCCAAGGCCAGAAAGGGAGGCAGCCCTCCTGGCAACTGGATAGGACCAGGCGCTGTGGCCATCGTTCAGGGTCTAGCCGCAGGCTGAAGACTTCCACAGTGGCTGTTGGTGTTGAAGACGAGAGGTCAGAATAGGGGTTTGTGTCTGTGGCCTGGAACCCAGCGGAGACACCAGGGGATTCTCCACCATCTTCAGCCCAGGTATGGGAAGGTGGGTTCACTGGGCACTGCCCACGGTTCCAGACTGGCTGAGTCTCCAGGGCAGGCATTGCTGAGATGAAAACAACTTAATTAGGGAGGGACCTGCAAGCCTTTAAGTCCTGGGCTAGGAAGGAGGATGTATGGTTGAGGCCTGGTCCACAGGAGCCATTTGGAATTAAAGAGGATCCCCTCTGCGGGACAGTCCCTGGCTCGCACAGCTCTGTAGGCACCCTTCCTCCAAACGACTGCCATAAGCGGGTAAGAGAGCAAGCTCTGGAGCCAGACTATCCAGATTCAAATCCCGGTGCCTATGTGCAACTTTGTTCATTTACCTCAGTCTCTCTGTGCCTCAGTTTCCCACCCTATTAAATGGAGGTGGTGATACCTATTTCATTTTCCTGCTGTGAGGATCAAATGAGATTCCCACCCTATTAAATGGAGGTGGTGATACCTATTTCATTTTCCTGCTGTGAGGATCAAATGAGATGGTAGATGCAGCCCCTTAGCACAGGTAAGTCCTCTATAGCTCTAAGAATCATCACTGTTCCCTGTTACTCCCTAAACATAGGACTAGCCTTCAGTGACAAGGTCAGCGCCAGTAGAAAAGTTAAGAGACCCTTTAGGCTACCTGCTCATTTTACAGGTGCAGCTACAAAAGAGACAACCTAAATTATAGCCTCAGACTCTGAGTCGGACAGACCAGGGTTCAAATCCCATGTGTGTAAACTTTTCAGCTGGGAAGCCTTAGACAAGTCCTTGACCCTCTGACTCCCATTTTTTTCATGTGTGAAGTAGAGATAATTATGGGACCTACTTCACAGGATACTTGTAAGGATGTAATGCTGCATACATAAAGGGCTTATCACCACCACCACCATCCTCATTACCATCATCACTGTTACTATTTATTAGTTTGTTGTTATTGCTATTATTTCATTAATATTAGGAAAGGGAGACTCAGGGAAAGGGACCTGCCAGCAGTCACACATCATGTCAGAGGGCAGGACAGGCCCCAGCCTGGCCTCCTAACACCCATCCCTATTCTTTCCGCTCCCCTCATCTCATTGGCTCTTATTGGTCTTTGTTGCCTCTTAGCAGATCCTACCTAGAGCTTGGCTTCTTTTTGAAAGAGGTCTCCCTAAAATATCTGAAACCCCGAAAGCACTAACCACATCGCTTCCAGGCATAGGTCAGGGGTGTCACACAGAGGAAGCTGGCATTCCCCAAGAGGCTGGGCCAGCAGAGAGCAGGGTGGGAGGTTATCTTCTTCCATAGTTTCCACAGCCCCTCTCCAAAAGGTCTCCAGTGTCCCCACAGTCCTTAGGGATCCTTGGCTAGGGAGAAGTCCAAAGGGGGACAGGATGCAGCTTTTGAGGGCAGATGTCTGAGAACTGCAAAACTCCTTGCACCCCAAGAGGCTCCTTAAGAAGAAAAGGATTAGGACTCCAACTTCCAACAAAGTTTCTTTGGACATAGGGCCCAGGTCTAGGAATCATCCTCAGGGGTCTTCTGTTTCTATTGGCAGATATGGGCCATCTCTGCAGGCTTGATCCTGTCTCCTCCACCTTCTGGCCATCAGAGTTTGGGCCTTCCCTGGCAGGAAGAGACAGAGACGCAAGAGGAAGCAGAGAAGGGGGAGGATTGGGTTCACTTTAAGGAGAAAGAAGAGTATGTACCTGTTTTAGTAATATAAATATTACATGAGCAATAATAATAATTGTTCCCATTTATTGAACATTTACTATGTACCAGGCACTATGCTAAGAGCTTTTATATGTTATCTCAGTTAATCTTCACTACAGCCTTATCAGGTAGAAAATGTCAGTATACTCAAGTTTATAGATGAATGAACTAGAAAGGGCTTAGTTATATACCATGTGGTGATTACAGATGCTAAGCAGATGATACCAAAGAATGATAGACTTGGAGTAGAACATAATAGGGAGTGCTGGGGACTGTGGGGAAAGAGACATTCGATTATTTTTTTATTGAGGCATGATATACATACATTAAAGTGGGTAAAGTGCACTAATTTTAAGTGTATCACTTAATGATTTTTACATATATTAATATATGCAACCATCACCCAGATAAAAAAATAGAATATTTCTTGTACCCCGAAACACTCCTTCTGAGGCATTCTAAATTTTTTTTTAATCCGCAAAACTATCACAGCCAAGAGGAGCCTGAGGAGACATGATGACTAAATATAATGTGGTATTTTGATGGGATCCTGGAACAGAAAAGAGGACTTTATGTAAAAACTAAAGAAATCAAGTATGAACTTTAGTTAATATTAACAAATCAATATTGATTCACTAACTGTGAAAAATATACCATACTAATGTAAGCTATTAATAATAAGAGAAACTGGGTAAACGTGGGGTAAATGAGAATTCTCTGTACTTAGCAATTTTTTGTAGATCTAAAACTTCTAAAACAAAAGTTTTTGTTTGTTTGTTTATTTGTTTTAAGTAGAAGCATTTTACAAATACTCAAGCAAAATATGTCCATGGACTAGATCTGGCCTTTGAGCTGCCAGTGGTCTAATGCCCTCATTTTACAGATGGGGAAACTGAGGCCCAGAAAGAGGAATACCCTTGTGAAGGGCCCCACACGAGGTCCGTGGCAGATCCAGGACTAAAAGGCTAGTCAGTGCTCCAGCCGACTAGTAAAGAGTGGGGTCCAAGGTTTAGGTGGGGGCTGCTGGGGTCTCCCTGACTCTCTAAGTGCCTTGCTGAGGACTTGCCCTACAGGAAGCTGCCAGGGGCCACTCAACTTCCCTCTGCTGCTTCCTTCTGAGCGCCCTTGGGCTGTCAGTTGGAAACCAGTTCTCCCACTGGCCTCATTGTAGGGGTCATGAGCAGTTCCTTTTCTGAGAGCAGGATGTCACCTTCCTGTGCCAGCCAGCCTCGATGCACCTTAAAGGTGTTCCCCATGCCCAGCACAGGGTCTGAGTTGAGTGTTAGATGGATAGGTGAGTGAAGAAATGAAGGAGGGAAGAATAAATGGCAAGGGTGGGCAGGTAAGGGTATACAGGGAGCGATAAAGCATGTCAAGAGCACAGACTCCGCAGTCAGGTGGCTGGCGTCAAACACTGGCTCCGAATGACCTTGGACAAGTCACTTAGCCTCTCTGTGCCTCAATTTCTTCATCTTAAAATGGGGATAATAATAGTACCTATGACTTACTGGATTGTTGAGAGGATTAAGGAGTTGATTGACATATGAGGGAATGAAGTAATAAATTAGAGGAAGGAAGGAGAAATGGGGGAGGGGTGACATTTAGTTTTCATATTGGGACATGGAAACTTAGACAAAGCCACAAGTCTGGCCACTAACCCAGGAAAAGGGTGGGTAGCATAATACAGTGATTAGAACACAGATTCAGGAGCCAGGTTGCTAAAGTTCAAGTCCCAAGGCCACTACTTACTAGCATGTGGCCCTGAGCTAGTAGGTTAGCTTCTCTGGGCTTTAGTGTCCTCATCTGTAAAGAGTGTGTGATAACAGTGGTACTCACCTCAAGAGGTTATTACAAGAATTAAGTAGTTGACTGGTATGCGATTAGCAATTAGGACTATGTGTGGTATGCTTAAAACAACACTTGGCATATAACAATTGTTCGTTAAGTAAATGGGAAAGGTTATATGCCAGAAGCCCACTCTCTTTCCTGAGGGGCCCTGACTTTCCAGGCAATGTAAACTCATATCCTGAATCCAGGTGAGAACCCACCCTTAACGAAGTCAGATGAAAACACTGAACTGGTAACCAGCTTCCCATCTCTATGGCCTCACCTACCTCCAGCCAACTCAAGTGGGCAGCACTTCCAATATTTGAGAAACCAGAAATCTAGATTCTTATGCACAATCTCTCAATTTTTAAACATTGGCACTTAGTTCAATTTTATTTTAAGCTCTGAGCAAAATAAACAAATTTATTTTAAGCTGGCTGCTCTCCCAAGTGGCTGGTTTGCAGCTTCTACCCCAGTCTAGCCCTGCTTTCTTTTATTTTTCTCCTGCATTTTAGAGAAAAGGAAACTGAGGCTCAGAGAGAAATGCTCGGACCTATTGTGTCTTACCACCTAGTGGAGCCAAAAAGCAGTCTCCTAGTTCCCCAGTCCCGGCGGCAAGTAACACAGGGCACCCTGGGTAATCAAACAGACTTTGGGCAAGGTAAGGGAGGACAACTCGGGAATTTTCCCCTCTGCCTGTGGTTCTTCCAGTAGCATATTTGAAATATGATGCCATCAGCACTATGCATCAGGGGTGCAGCTGAGTATAAAGCAAGGGCGTCCCCCACTTCCAAAGCCATAGCTAAGATTCACAGTGTTCAGAACCCCAGCTTCACTCCTGGCCTTGGTCTAGCCGGTGGGGTAGTGGGGCAGGATTCCAAGGGGCTCTTGAATTTCAGGCTAAAGGAAGGAGCTAGCAGAGAACTCTTATGGTTTAGGAAGTCTCTAAGTGAGAGGGAAAGGGGATGAGGAAAGAAGGGAGGCATGTTCTGGAGAGAAATTTTAGAGGGGTATTTTCTGGGAAGAGGTTCATTTACAGGCTTGTGATACTCTGAACTTGAGTTGTTTTTTTTCTTCCTATGGAAAAACTGTTCTTTGGTTCCCCTTTACTTAACCTGGCTGAACCTCTATTTCATCATCTGTCCAATGGGGATCAAAATTGTACTTACCTCCCGCAGTTTGTGATGAGGGTGAAATGAGATGACACCGCAGAGGATTAAACAGTATGAATCAGCCATTGTTATCATTGTCAGCAGCAGCCAACATGCCTGCTGCACAAGTGGTAGCTCGAGAACCTTTCACTCTTGGCCTCTCTTTACCCTAATTCTCGACATGTTTGTGGTCTTTGCTTTGCCTAGAGAGTCAAATGCATCTACCAGCCGTGGAGCACCTCTCAGGGGCAGGTTCTGTGCTAGCCCATTCCACTACTTTCTCTTCCTTAACCCTTAGAACAGCCCTGTGAAGCCAACATCATCACCACCTTCTCACATGAAGAACCTGAGGCTCTGGGAGAGAACTTGACTTATCCCACGTCACCCCTAGGTGGGGACATGACCTAGAGTAAGCCCCATTACCTTCCTGAGCCTCCAGCTTCCTCATCTGTAAAAGAAGGTACAGGATACCCACCCCAAGACTGCTGTGAGGCTCTATGAGGTAATGAGTTAAAAAGTGCACGGTCAGTTGTAAATCCCAACCAAACGGACAGCAGCAATGTGAGTCCTGCTCCCGTTAAGGGTTCAGTGCATTTTGGCAGCAAGAGCCATGGAGAAAAGTTATTTCAAGTGTCTTTTTTTTGGGTGGTTTCCAAAATGCATCACCTTCTAGCTAACAAGTGCAAAGCTAGCTTCCGCAGGGGCTATGTTCGAAGCAAGTAACTTCCAGTAAAATGACGTAGGAGGTGGAAAGGAAATGGACATGATGGTCCCAGGGAGACAGGATCACGGAGAAGGCCTCAGGCTATAGAGTCAGACAGATGTGGGATCAAATCCTGGCTTTTCTCCTTTGCTAGCTGTGTGACCTTGAGCCAGCTAGTTAACCTCCTGAGCCTCACATGGAGGATTGTTGTAATGAAAGGGATGAGCACAGCAACTGAGAAGAAGCAAAGCATGGGAGTCCACAGACATCCAATGAGACCCGTACCAAGTCCAAGGCTGGGGCTGCAGACCTTGCATGAAGTGAGAAGCAGGATAGAAGCCATTCAAGAGGCCCAGAGAAGAATCAGCTGCTGAACCCGGAAGGGAAGGGTGGTGAAGTAGGACTTAGCAGTACACATACCCTGAACCATGAGCAGCTGGAGGGCAGGCACTGTGTACTTTTCCTCTGGTGCCCTGGCTCACAACAAGTACACAGCATATATTTTAAAAACCAATTCTAACATTTACTTTCATTTCTGCTTCATATCTACTCATTTAATCCTCCTGTCTTTCAATCTCCAACCCCACTGCCCTACCTCTGTGAAGTATAGAAGGACACTTACCAGCTCTAGTATATGACAGGATTCAAATGGGTTCAAATCCTCATTGCTACCCTTTGAACCCATGGTGATACGTTGCCTGCAGAAGTCTTTATCTTAATCCAATACACATCAAAATACAAAGGCACCATCTCCAAACTCACTCTCGGCCCCTCTAGCCCCCATCTCTTTCTCTGCATTTATTTAGGATTTCTGTCCGCCCATCTTTACGGACAACAAGGGGTTTACCCAACCTCCATTACCTGGCAAGACCAGGAATCTGAGCTTAAAACCACCCATCCCCACCCCTTACTGCCTGCTCAGGGCTGGCTTCCACCCCGGCCTCTCCCTCTGGGCCCTTAAGCTAATTACAGGCTTCCCTAAATCATTCTAAGCTAAAGCTAATTAAATCAGGGTCAGCCATCAATTTTCTGGCTCAGGACAGACAGTCCAACACCTCTCTTCCACTCCAGAATCCTGAAGCCACACCTCGCCAGCTTCGTTTGAATTTGAGAACAAGGTTTTATCACTTAGGGCTGATTTTAGGAAGAGCAGCAAGATGGGACGTCTTCCCAACTGCTCCTTTATACTATGTCAGGCTGACCATGTGGGATCAGGTCACGGGCCTGAAAGAGTGGGGCACAGCCAGATGTGTGCTGCTAGGGGAAGGTGTGTGCAGAGACAGAGTAGGTGACAGCTTCTCCTTGGCAACTCCCCACAGTGCTGATGCCCCCGCATTCACATCAGCAATTGTGTGTCATGAACAAAGAGCTCTGCCTTCGATCCGAGTCCTGTCACTTGCTAGGTGAATGCCCTTGGGCAGGAGGCTGGAGGCTTCACCTCTCTGTGCCTCTGTTTCCTCGTCTGGTAATGGTAGTGCCTACCTCACAAAGTTACTGAGAATTAAGTGAGATAACATCTGAAGTACCACTGTGGAGCAAGTGCCGAGCTATTGTTTGTTGAATGAATAAGTGACAACAAAGTGCCTGGTATAGTGCTGCATACAGAGTAAACACCAAATAATATTAGTTCTCTTATCCCTCTTGGAATCCCCTTTTGTAACTATGAATATTCCTGGGACAAGGTGGCTAATTTCCTAAAACCTTTTTTTGAATAAATTTATTGCATGTTTTCTCCCTTCGAGATGCCAGGGTGAGAAAAATCAGAGTGGGGAAGGGACCGCAGGGATGGGAACTGGGGGCTCCACTCCTACAGCCTGCTCTTCCTTTTTCTGGGCCTCGGTGTCCCCCTCTGTAAAGAGAAGACACTTGCTCACTGTCACCTTAATGCCAGTCCCACCTGTGATTCTCAGCCCCTTCCTGCTCTATTCCCTCATTAGCCATGTTCTCACTAATTTCCCAGAAGGAGCCAATGTCCAAGTCCACCATATGGCCTTCATTGTTTGCCATCCCACCGCCAGCCACTTGACTGCAGACAGTGAGTGACATAATTAATTAATGAGACCCCAAAGCAGGGAACATATAGGGACAGATCCACTATATGGCTGAGGACCCACGATGTGTGCCAAGGCCAGCGTAGTGCTCAGGATACAGACTCTGGAGTCTGATTTGAATCCCAGCTAGTTGTGTGGCCTTGGGCAATGACCTTCCTGTGCTTTAGTTTCTTCCCCTGCAAAATGGGCGTGATAATAATAGTATATCGCTCGTGGGGTGGGGATAACTTAGTTCATGTTGTAAGAACTAAATGAATTCATATGTGCCAAGTGCTTAGAACGGGGCCTGGTATATAGTCGGTCCTCCCCTCCCCAAACATTAGTCATTACCCCTATTTCAGAACCAGGATCTCACTGAATCCTCACCTCAGCCAGCCCAGCCTGGTAGTCCGATGGCTCCCATCTTACAGATGAGGTTCAGAGGAGAAGCCACTTACCCTGGTCACCCAGAATGAAACCCCTGCTGCGCTCCTCTCTCTCAAAGAGGAGGGTCTGACAGTGCCTGTCAGGACAAGCAGGGCTAGGGCAGCACAGGGGTGACCAAGAAGGGCCAGGGCTCCCTCAGAGGCGAGAGCAGAGTCGGGAGGTGGCTATAAATATGAGAGGCGAGGGGCTTTCTAACTAGGCCAGGAATGTGTGTTAGTCATTGAGGTCAGAACGGGACACAGCGGCTCTTGGCTGGGAAAAGAGTGTATCCAGGAGTGAGCTCTCCCAGGCTCAGGTGAAACAGGAGAGCTGAGCCGAGGATGAGAGTGACAGGCAGTACTCAGTCAGGTGGCACACTGGCACCAACGACCTTTGTTATAGGGGTGGGGGCCGACCCCCAGGAATGCCTCTCCTGCCCCTTCTAATCGCAGAGAAATCCTCTGTAACCCAGATCAGATCTGCCGCCTAAACCCAGCTGCGGGCCCAGGCCCCATCTGCGGTTCCCAAAAAGCAGAGCTGGGCTGCCATTCTGAGCAAGCACGTCCTTTCTATTTTAATAGCTGTGCACTTATTTTAATGTGTTAGGAGAAAAATACAACTGGCAAAGCAAATCTATGATCTCGTGGCTATGAATGCTTAAGATAATACTAAGTAGGTGTATATTTTTTTAAAAAGGGAGTTGATTTAAAGAAAAATACGAAGTCTATGCTAGTACATGCAGAACTGACAAACAATATTACTGAGATTTGAGGGGTTCTGGCCCACACACAAAATGCTGACCTCCTCGCCGCATGTTTCCAGTGACCTTCTGTGACTTCCACCCACACCCAGCCCCGCCCTTCCCCAAACATCCCCAGGCACTTGCATGCACTGCCTCCCACCTCCACTCTCGCAGTGCACAGTGCCCGCCACCTGAAATGCCTTTCCCATCCACATTTCAACTAGCAAGGACCAGGGGAAATGAGCTCCTCACTGGAACTTCCATGAGGCCAAATGGAAGTATCCCCCATCCATTGCCATTTTCTGCACTGTGTGAGGGTCTCCATAGATGGGACGGTCATTCCCTTGGCAATGGGGAAAGCAAGATCTGGATGTGTCTGTCCTTCTACCTGCTGTACCCAGCTCAGTGCCTGGCACTGGGCTCAGGCCCAAGAAGCAGACACCTGGTCAGATTCTGGAGCCGTCACTGCCTGGTGCCAGACCATGCACGTACAACCTCACCTTTAGGACTAGGTCCCCTCCCTCATCTGTCAGATGGGGACAGGTTTCCTTCCGGAGATGAGGAGATGGTGCGTGGAGTCAGTAAGTTTACTCCACCCAAAGGCACCTAGAGACATGTGCCTGACATGTTGTCAGCACTCCACAAATCCTGGCCTTTATTATTTTCATAACCATGACTGTTGTCATTATCGGGGCCAGTGGTTATTCATTGAGTCCACAGCGGTGCAGGGTTGAGGGGAGAGAGATAAGACTAGAACATCTTTGCATTTAGGATTCGGAGAAAGTTCTCAGCACCTATTTACCCCTTTCATTTTGAATATGGGATAACTGAGGCCCACACCCCACCCTGGAACCAGGGCCCAGGTCTTCTGCCCTTCCATCAATGGTTGTTCCACCACCACTTCCCTCCCCAGGCTGGAGGAAGAGGTGATCGAGGCCAGGACTCACCTACACAGCAACACGCTGTAGCCCACCCCTACCCCCACCTCCGCCAGTTCCCGGTGAGGAATTCCAGGGGCTGTGGCTGGTGGAAGAGTTCTCACTTCACTGAGGCAGTGAATCAAAAGCCTTATTCTTTGTAGATCCCTCTGATAGGTAGGAGCAGACGTGACCTTTGTCATTTGTTATTTTTAGCTGAGCAGGCCGAGGAATGATAAAAACCTGTACGGGAGCTGACTATAAATATCATGCCTGTGGCGCTTTTTTGTTTTTTTTTTTTTTTTTTAACACATCTAAAATCTAAACAAGCATTGCCCTTCAAAGCAGAATAACAGCGTTAGCAGGGCGCTTTACAATCAGCCAGCCAATTTCACAAAAGCTATTGCAGGGGATCACCACCCGGTTCCCTAGGGGAGACATTTTTATCGTCCCCATTCTGCAGATGAAGAAATAAGAATGAGACCTACCGGTAAAGCTGTTGGCACAGTGCCTGACCCCAGAAGAGAACCCCAATATGTATCACTGTCCTTATTGTGGTGGCATCTTCAAGAGGTCAAGTAGCTTGTCCAGGACTATAGGGAGAAGGGTGTGGGACCAGGACCTCCATGGGGCCACCTATTCCAAAAGCCATAGGCCACTGCCTTACAGGGTCGTAGGAAGAACAGGGAGATGTAGAAAGATCAGAGGAGTGGGCATTAGACGTTGTGGAACCTTCAGGATGAGAGTTTAAGTGAAAAGGTGATGGCTGCAGTGCTGGAGGCTGAGCTGAAAAGGGTTCAGCGGTGAGAGAGGCAAAGGGGGAGGGGGAGAGAGAAGACAATAGGCTAACAGTTTTCTAGGGCAGCGCCACACCAGAGTCACCGCGGGTGACACTGAAATCCCTTTGGGCAGAGAGGTGATCCACGGCATGCTCCATGGCGGGAGAATAAGAGAGACCTCCCAAGAGCAGGTTCCCAGTGCTGGGCGGGCAAGGGCAGCGGGCCTGGAGAATCAGGTCAAGGGAAAGCAGAGCAGAAAGGGGTCCTGGGACACCAAGAGCAGAATGGACTCCAGGCAGCAGAGTTGAGCTCCTACACAGGGCTCAGTGGTGTGTGGTGAACATGTAGTGACCAGCTCTCTGGGAAATGGGGGCCTGCTTTGTAGTGTTTGCCAGTTTCTCTGGGGTAAATGCTCCCACCCTAGCAGATTGCAAACTACCAACATGAGATCACCGATATGCACTATCAGATCATATGAGCCAGTACTGTCAACTCCAGCACACCACTGGGCAAGACTGCCACCACACCGAGACACCAGGATAGGATACTTAGGTCCTGTTTACTTCAAGGGAAGGGATATGGGCTTGTTGATCATTTTAAGTTACCATTAATTGTGCCCGTAACACATGACAGGCAAAGTATTTTACATGCAGTATCTCAGTTAATTCCCAACACAATCCTCTGAGATAGACATTATATCTGTCTTACTGATAGAGAAACTGAGGTTCAGAGAGGTCACAGAGCCAGTGAGTGGTAGAGCCTGGATTTGAACTCAGGTGTGTGTGAGTTCACAGCCTACACCAGAGCCATACACCACTCAGCCTCTAGCCAGGGTAGTTCTGGAAACTGTGTTGGGGCTGAGTTTTTAGACAGAGGTTCATGGGTGGATTCTTCTATGGGGCTGGCAGCTCAGACCCCTGACCAAGTCCCAGAGAAGATGGTTACCACCCTTGATGGAAATCCTGAGATATTTGAGACACCTCACCACATGGGAAGAGCATGAACACTACTTTCCCTCATCCCAGGACAGAGCCACCACTTAGTACCTCACAGGGCTCCCTAAGCCCTCCCTCCCTCCCTCCTCTTCTTTGCTACTGAGTGTTCTCCTACAAATCCCTGCTCCAGGAGGCAGTCCCCACACTGCCAGCTATGTAGTAAGTTCTCAATTAATGCTAAGTAAATGAAGAAAAGAAACAATGATATCTTCACATTCTCCGTCATTTTGATTGAAATCGAAAACCAGATTTCCTACAACTTAAAAGTGTCACCTTTGCAAAACAGAGATGGAGAAGCAAGCCAGACTTTGCTGGGCACTATACATACATGTTACTCATTTGAGCCTCACAGCACTCATAGCTGCAGGTATTATTCCCATTTCACAGGTGTGGAAACTGAGGCTCAAATTAGCCAAGTGATTAGCTCAAAGCCACCCAGTAGTATGTGGCAGAACAGGGGTTCAATCCTTTATCTCTTTGATCTCCAAGCCCTTGTTCTACTGTGCTGTGTCCCCCATAAAGAAATAGTATCTTATATCTGAGAAGCTGCTTTCAGTTTGCCAAGACCCATCCATGTCCTTCTTTTATTTCATTATTGCAGATTGGCCTGTGGGGTTAGTAGGACAGGGAGGCTGGAGGAGAGAAGGGTGGGCTCAGGAGAGCAGGACATCCCCTGGCTCAAGGCAGTTAGTCCCATCCCAGCCACCTCCTGGTCTAGTGCTCAAACTTCATCCCGCAGGGCAGCCTATCAGTAAGAGTAGTAATGAGTGAGTTGGCCCAGGCCTGAGGGCAGTCCCAGCTCCAGAGGGCCTACAGAGTGGGCCACCCAGGCCTAGAATGTCCCCACTGATACAGGATCTCCTTGGAGGGCAGCCCTAGCCCCTGTATAGATGGTCTTTGGAGCCATATCTGATGAAGATGTGTTCTGAGCAAGGCAGCCTCACAAGGTGACAGGAATTTTCTTATAGGATTAAAGGGGTGCCCTGGAGCCAGCACGCCGTCCCTCCCATCCTGGGCTTTTCTGCAGTAGGTCCAAAGCAAGTGGCTGCCCCTGTCTGGACTTTAGGCTCCCCGTCTATAAAATTGAAGGGTAGGGCTGACAGAGGGACACAGTAGCACCTCCTGGCCCTAATGGGCCACAGTTCCACACAAACCAGCTCCACAGGCAGATCCCAAAGGAAATTCCCTCTGGAGAGAATGTGAGATGCCCCTATGGGGACATCTTTGGAGACCACTGAGGCTCTGTCAGCAATACTCACTCTCTCAGACCCAGCTCTGGCTCCATACCCTGCTCCCTTCTGTCACTTGCTAGACTCCCTGGCAGGGTCCAAGTGTTCCCCAGACCTGTAGCAGAGTAGTGACGATGTCTGAGTTCGGATCTCAGTGTACTCACCAGCTAGACAACTTGGCCAAATTACACGGCTTCTCTGTTCCTCAGTGTCATCATCTGTAAAATGGGGATGATAATCAGACTACCTTGAAGAGTGGGAATTAAAGGAGCCAAGATATGAAAAGTTCTCAGAACGAACATTCCCTGGCGTGTAGTATTTGTTCACTCAATGCCACCTCTCAGTACGATCTGTAATTCATAGTAATACCATCTCTTCTGCCCAGCAGCTCTCGGGCAGGGCTACCATGGGGGGCAGTCTGGGGGACTGGAGGGAACCTAGATTGAGAGTCCTGAGCCCACAGGTCTTATCTCAATCGCCCATAACCCCGGGGGGTTAGGGAACCCTTCACTTCTCCTGGCCTCAGTTTCTCTTTCTGTCAGGCAGTTCTCAGTTCCCAGCACACTGGGGACTCCACAGATGTCTACTGGATGTTTTCATCCACCTGCCTGTGACTCTGTGCAAGCAGGACCCCTTTTCTGCTTGTTAATGTGTCCCTGGCTCAGAGTCTCCCCCAGTCACTGTTGGTTGAATGAATGTGTGGCCTGTGGAAGGTGTGATGTTACTGGTGTCGCTCTGTGACATGGCGTGGAATTCTGTAATGTGGCAGGCTCCTCACCAAGGGCTTACGTTTCTCATCCTATTTAATCATTAAAACCCTAAGGTCCCTCTCCTTCCCAGGTTAAGGACCCACAAAGCCCCCATCTGCTCTCCTGCCCCTTGCCCACACTATTTCCATCATTTGGGCCTCCTTTTACTTCCTGGAGAATCGAGCTCTTTCCAGCCTCAGAGCCTTCGTACATGCCCTTCTCTTTGCCAGGAACACCACCTCCTCCTTTATCTGAAGAGCTCCTGCTCAGCCTGCAGACCCCAGCCGGGTCACCACCACTACCTTCTTCAATTCCCCAGTCCACTCCCACCACAGATGGCAGGGTCCTCCTGCTGATTGTGCTCACAGCCTCTGTCCCATCATCTCATACCCCTGTGAAAATTGACATTGGTTTGTCTGTTAATTTCATTTCACATGTCTCTAAACTCTCTTGAGAGTAGACCCATAGGCTTTTCTGCTTGAGAATAGACACCATGGGCTGTTCTGCTTACCGCTGTACCCTCAACACCTAGCACAGAACCTAGCAAGTAGTAAGTATTGATGGATATCTGTTGAAAAAATGAGTGGGCAGAGAGGCAGGAAGCATGTCTATCTTACAGATGAGGAGCCTGCGGCCAGAGAGATTAAGGGACTTGCCCAGAATCACACGGTCCATCACTGGGGGTTGGGAGTGGGGCTGGAGCTAGTCCATCGGGCTCCAGCTCCCAAGCTCTTAGCACCCACCCCCACTCCCTTGCCACCTTTGGGTGCAATGGAGGATTGAAGCAGGTGAGCCCCTTCGCATCCCAAAGAGAAGGGGCTGGAGTAACAGAGCAAGGGCTTCTCATCCTCTGAGAACCCTGGCTGCTTGGAAACCTTGTACGGGGTGAGCCCACACCCTGCTGCACCTCTGTGAGCATTCCAAGACAGGTCTGAGTTCTAATACTGGCTCCAGCTATGTGATCCTGGGCTGGTCACCTCCACGCTCCAGACCCCAGTTTCTTCATCAGTAAAATGAGAGTAATCCTCTCCATATAGCAGGTTAAATGTATATACACAGAAATGTAGACAGGAAAGTGCTCAGCAGAGACGGATGACGTTGTCCCGTGGCCTCCGTCCTATCCTGATAACATGACGACGGCTGGGTTGGCCACATTTCATTCCCTGACTTCTTATTGGTTACAGACCCAGCAGTGTCCGGCCATCCAGTCAGTCAGCCAGTGGGCCTCTCAGCTTGCAGCATTCTCAATTGTCACCTTCTCTGCTACCGTCCTCTCAGAACCCTCTTTCCCTGCAGGGTCCCCACAACCTCCTCAGTGGGAGCACATCCAGACAGATTGAAGGCTGAGGGGCACACGGTGGTTTTAATACCCAGTCCTGTGCCACACAGCTGTGCACCCCTGAGCAAGCCACTCACCCTCTCTGGGCTCGTTTACCTGTAAGTTGAGGACTGATACCAAATTCTCCTAGGGTGATGGCAAGGAGTAAACAATAGCTCATGTGTTAAGTGCCTTGCACATAGTAGGCACTCAGCAAATGCCTACTATGTGCAAGGCACTTCCCTCTTCTCCTGACACTCCTGGATTCATTGTCCCCATTTCCTGTTTCCTTCTCCTTCCTCCTCTTTTTCCTCTAGGGAGATAGCCTTCCAGCAGGAGTGAAAACACATACAAATGTTAACTAAGGACCCCAGTACAGTACCTCCCTTTCAGGAGAGCTGAATATTGCTGACTGAATAATCCAAAGGAATGCATTACTAATGGTGAAATGGCAGGCTGTAGATGGCTGGAAGGGAGCATTTAGGGATGGGGGCTCCTCCTTGGGTGCTTAATTCATCTTGAGTCCACCAATGGGCTCAGGCCTCCTGGTCTCAGTTGAGACATCTCTGGAAAGGGATATCTGAGTGCAGTTGAGGTCTTCCTTTCTCATCCCCAAGCCGGGCATGCAGAAGGAGCCCCATTCATTGATAGACTCAGGAAATAGCAACTGTTAAACCAGGACCTCCAAGCAAGTGCAAAGAATATTTCTAGAACCACAAAAAAATACAAATATCAGTTCAAAACCACCAAGGGAATTGCTTTTTCACTCAACAAACCCGTACTCTATAGTTCTGTCAATACTTATTGAGGCTCTTTGCCCAGTAATAGGGATACAGCAGAAAATGATACCCATTCCCTATCCCCAGGTAGTCCCGCATCCAGATGAACAAGACAGACATACATAAAAAGGTTAATTGCAAGAATTCTTTTTGGAGGGTGGTGATGATAGAGGGGAAATTAGGGAAGTCTTCATGGTGGAAGGGTTACTGGATCTGAATTTTGAAGGATACGTAGGAATTCTCCAGGCAAAGAAGTGGGGTGGGAAGGCAGCACTAGCAGAGTGGATAGTATATGCAAAGACACAGAGGTCCAGAAATGCAAAGGTGTGTTTGAGGAGCAAAGGAGGCTTGGTGTAGGGAAAACAGAATAATGGAAGGGGTCTAGAATGGGAGGAGTCTGGGCTTCATGAGCCATGGTACGGAGTTTGGGTTTTAACCATCAGGGCACAGAAGGGCCAAAGAAGGGTCTAGAGGAATCAAGAAAGCTCTCTAAAGTACAGGAGGTATGTAAATGGGAGGAAGATGCAGAAGAGGCAAGGAGTCCAAGGTAAGGAGGCAGGATTGATGGTTGGCCTGTGTGTGTGTGTGTGTGTGTGTGTGTGTGGGTGTGTGTGTGTGTGTGTGTGTGTAGTCTTGTGGGTAAGGCAGAAGACACGTGCACGTGCACATGAACAAGGTGGCAGTAACCCAAAGGATTAATGAATGAGATGGTGTTTTCTAAGCCTGGAAAAGGCAGCCTCCTCCAGGGAGTCCTCCCAGAGTAGCTCTTGACTCCCCAGGCTCTGTGTTCTTCCAGTAGGGAAAGTGCCAGCTCCCTAATTGGCACCTGTCCTTGGCCAGCCTCTGGCCTTGAAGAGGGGTGGCAAGGTCAACCATCACCACATGCCCTATCCAGCTGGAAGGCTGAGGTAGGCTCTCCGGGATGTTTTTCTGACCTGTACACCTGAAAAGACTTGCGCACAGCTGTGGGAAATTCAGATCCAGCATTGTTCTCCGGACCCAGTTTGACACCACTTCCCATAGGATCCCTGGGCTGGGGTGGGGCAGTCCTGGTTTCATACCCCAGTTCCCCTCCTCATTCTATGACCTTGGGCAACATCATTTCACCTCTCTATGCCTCAGTTTCCTCATCTATAAAATGGGGATAAAAATAGGACCTATCTCCCAGGATTTTGCACAGCTCACACGACATGAGACACACAGAAAGATGTCGATGTAAATGGAAGCTGGAGTTAGCCCACAGCCAGGCCTCTACCCTCCTTACTGAGGGAGCAGGAACTAAAGAGAGGTGGTGAGAATTGGCGGCCTAAGTTCTAGTCTCAGCAGAGCAGCCTGAGCCCTAGAGACCAGCCCTGCCCAGCCCCCACAGTAGTATATGAGAACCATACTACCCCAGATGGATGAGAGGCTGGAAGAGACCCATTCCCTCACATTTCCCAGGAAACTTCTGGAGAATCTTACACCCACTGCCACACACTAATAATAATAATACACACACACTGTGTTTCTTCTATTAACAATAACTGCCCTTCTCCTTTAGTTTGCAGCCCTGTCAAATAGACATTATTGTCCCCATTTGCAGATGGGGATTCAGGGAGGTTGAGTCATTTGCCCAATGTCACAGCTGGTAAATGAAGGAGGCAGGGTTTGAACTCAAATCTGTCTGGCCACAAAGTCCCAGCCCCAAGATCAGGTTGGGTGAAGAAGTTTGGATCTAGGTGGGAGTAAGGATGGTTCCCCAAGTGGTAGGGAGGAGACACGGGACAAGCCAGACCATCTGGTCCTCTGGATGCACATTTCATGGCCCCTCAAAGTCATGAGCCTAGGAGAGCCTGAGCCATGTGCCTCATGCTTAGGTAACTTCAGACAGGGACAGGGAGAAGCATCTAGAGCTTGAGTGGGACAGATTTGGGTTTGAATCTTGGCTCTCACTCTCACTGGCTCTGTAACTCCTAAGCAAATCACTTGAGGTCTCCAGGCCTCAATTTTCTCTTCTGTAAAATGGAAAGAAGCCCAGTCTCTCCGAGGGTGACTTGTGGAGGTCAGATAAGGCAGGGATGTGAGTAGATTCTTATCCCCTGAGGAGCCCAGCCAGCAGCTCTTTGTGACAGCAGCTGATCCAAGGACTGCCCCAGGACCCTTCTCCAGGTGTCAGAGGACCCTGAGCTGGGCAAGGCGAGGGCAGGTATAGCCTTCATTCCTGCTTCCCCTCAACAGGGGGAGCGATAAAGAGCCCAAAGCTCACAGAGAGGACACAGCAGGCCTCTGAGTGCATCTGATTCTGCCTCCTTCAGACCTGTGTGGACCTACCTCATCTGTTGCCCTTGTGCAGATTTCCTCCATCAGACTGGACCAGGCTGACCACTCATCCCTAAGCAGACTGACCCTCTCCACTCCCCACACTACTGGCCCTCGGACCTGTCCCAAGGGATAGAATGTGGTCTAGACAACTAAATACCATTTGAAAATCAGATTGGGCTGGCTCTCCCCTCATCCCCAACCTATTTCTCATGCCTTCCCCCAACCTGACCCTCGCTCCATGTCCACCACAAGCCAAATCATGCTGGAGGCAGAAGCTATCAGTAATCCTAGCCAGCCTCCCGCCTCCCTCTCCCTCTTCCCTGTGGATGACCCTGACCTGTCGCTTCCAACTTTCCCAGAGTTGCAACACTAGTGTCATTGTTTGTCTGATTTCACAACACCTATGCCTATCCAGTCCTTCCTACCTCCCAACATATCCTGGAAGGACAGGTCAGATCCCCAGGTATGTCTGCTTCAGGAAAGGGAGGCAGGGCAGGAGACAAATGTCTGTGGCCAGACTCCGCTGTCAAGGATGACCTTGGGCAAGCCATCCTTTTCTTGAGGCCTCAGTTTACTCAATCAAAATCATACAGCAGCAGATTCATTCAAGGTTTTACTATGGCATTTACCACATACTGGAAGCTGGGAGTCTGGTGTGGTCAGAGGTGAAACAGAGGCATGAATTAATTCTTTTAGTGGAATCAAGAAGGATTGTCTGAGGAAGAGGCATTTGAGTTGGACTTTGAAGGTTGTGCTAAGGAGTTTCTTAGCACAAGGAAAAACTTTCAAACTATGCTACTCAACACTTGGGCTGCGTCAGAAGTTGGGTTTATCCCATAAATGGGGTGTGGATGCAGAAGTACACAAGGCCTGGAACACCAAGCAGATGGGAGCTTAGCCAGGTACCAGTTCTAGTCTTAAATTCTGGGAACCAAAATCCATGAGCTCCTGAGAGTTTTATATTTGTTGGTAAAGGCCCAGCCCACCCCAAACAAAGGCTAGTGAGTAGGCAAGACTCGAGAATTCTAAGTGGATGAGTGTGCGGTATCCCAGCCAGCCCATACCATGCTGACCTTCACAGGTAGAGAGCCCTGGCTTGGAGTCTCAGCCTTCGGTCAAGGTTTGGCTTATCTCTTACTGGCTGAGGGACCTTGTCCTGGCCACCACCCACCTCTGAGACATGTACATCTCCATCTATAACTTGAGTGTTCACAGCAGCCACTCTAGCAGCGATTGTGAGGATCAAGCATTTTACTGTTTTGCAGGTGCTGAGAGGGATTATTATTGTTGATATGGTGGTTCCTAACCAGCCCCTTGTCGGGGTGTGTGTTTTGTAATCAGGGAAAGTGATTTGCCCCCCAATGATGTTACAGTAATACGGATAGGATTCCTGGCACAGACTCGTTTGCTTGGACCACATGGGAGCTACAATGGGCCTTTTACCCTCTGCCTTTCTTTGCCCATCCTCACTCCAGCCTTCTTAGAACACTTTTACTTGGCCCCATGTTGCGAGAGGGATGGGCAGAGGCTGCCTCTAGGTCCTTGAGGAAAGGGGACTCCTGACCTGGCCCAGCCCTGGGATAGGGGCTGACTTAGAAGTCTGTATAGAAGGGGGCAGTGGAGTCCCCCCATCTGTACTCCTAAGAAGGGGGACAGTGTGGGAGCTCCCTGTCCCAGGCTGTTGGAGAAGAACAAGAGCTTTTCTGGGAGGTGTCCTGGGCTGATCTGTCACAACTCCTACCTTGCCTGCCTCAGTGGAGCCCAGGGCCACCCAATGCTCAGCATCCTTAGTTTCTTAGCATTAAGGCCACTCTGCCTGGCCCAGGGGTAGAATAGGACCCTTTGGTAGGGCTGAGAGGGTGAAGAGTAAGGGAGTATCAGCATGGTCCTGCTGGCAGAGGCCCTGTTACTGGTGCTCCCAGCTCTCTGCTTCCTGCGGCCCCTCTGCCCGACCAGGTTCTGATTTTGGTGCAGTGCAGACTTTCAGCTTAACGAGACAAATTGATATTCTGTGCCAGCCCAGGGATGGAGCGGCAGCTTGGGACACTCTGGCGGGCAGCTCAGAAGTGGGCAGAGGGTGGGGGCCGGGGAAGGAGGCAGCTTCCATCTGGAGCTGCCTCCTGGGGCAACTCCCACCACTGCCCTCTATGCACCCACTCCACGCTGACAGGTGCACTGATACACCATCCTGAAGGTCCTTCTACCTTCAGTGTCCTCCTCCCAAGCAGGGCACCCCCTTCTGGAGTGGGCAGGGCAGTGAAGAGGGAGGCTTCAAAATCCAAAAGAAGCCCCTTCGCCCACTGCGACCTCCTAACCTTGCTTCTAAGGCTCTCCTCCCACCAGTCTGCATTTAAAGGGGCAGCAGGTCTGCCAGAGATGAGTCAGGAAGAAGAGGGCAACTGGCTGGGGGTGCAGGGTGAGGATGGGGGAGTCCATTCCCTCAGGACTCCTTGTTGGGGGGTCCTTGAGATCCTCTGGACATCGTCAGTCCCCCAATATGGTCAGACCCCAAATAATTGCAGATGTCACCACAGATTATGTGGATGCAC